>NW_027186304.1:17087069-17144803 GCF_028583685.1 Petaurus breviceps papuanus
TCTCTCTCTGTCTCTCTGTCTCTGTCTCTCTGTCTCTCTGTCTCTCTCTGTCTCTCTCTCTCTCTCTCTCTCTCTCTCTCTCTCTCTCTCTCTCTCTCTCTCTCTCTCTGTCTCTCTCTCTCTCTCTGTCTCTCTTTCTTTTCTTTTCATACTGTTTCTGTACCTTTCTTCTGCCCCTGGTACTCTTATGCTAAGATAAAAACAATTTTAAAAGACAAAAAAAACTAACAGTCCTTACACATTTTTGAAAGAAGAATCATAACCTTAACTTAGAAGACTTAGTGAATGCTAATTCTAATGAGGCAAATCAGCTCAAAGTATGGATGTGGTCAAAATGGAAAATAAATAAATATCCACAAGGAACGAGATACATTTCCAGAAATTCTTGAGCGAATGCTGTTCAACAGATCTTTCACTGGGTCTATCAAGCTACCCTGAAAAAAACATTCCTTGTTATGATATGAGGAACTATAGTGGACATTTTCAAAAAAAGGTCAAGGTTTCACAAGAATAAAGATAAACTTTTAATAGATTATATATCATAAAGTTCTATAGGATCTACTAACTTGACATTATACACACAGGAAGGAGAAAATTGCCTCTGCCTAATATTGGATAAGATCTATTTCAAGAATCAATTAACTGTTTTCTATTATGAAATACAAAACATATCTAGAAAAATGGATGCTTCAACCTACCAAATGTGAACGTAAGGTTGTGAATGATAAAATAACGGAAAATTTGCCCTCAAACCAAGCAGGAAAGGTTAGCCAAATCCATAGGAATAAAAGATGAACCTAGAAGACAAGAAAAAATAATCTTCACAAGAGGCAAACCTCCCATCAAATAACATAGAGGAATTTAATACTTTAAGCTGCTACTCACTCTCTTCACCCCTGGCCCACTCTGCAGTTCAGTCCATCTCAAGAAAACTCAAAGATTTGTTGTATTGCAAAATCTGATAGTGGAATACTAGTTCTAATTCTCCTATAGCAATAACTTAAGTCTGAACTGATAAACACAAACCCCACCTAGAGGCTGATGACCTTGATTTCTCCAACTACAGGCAGGAAAAGAACCCAACTGCATGGGGTCAAGGCTAAAGGAGGAAAATGAAAGACATATCAGTGCAAAGCTAGCTAGAAAGGAAATGGTTTTTTTCTTTGACAAAGAAGAAAGGTTATAGAAACCAAGTTACAATTAATAATCACCCCCATGAGTTTATATTGAGCTTGAAATTTGTTGACTCCCTCCCAACACACACATATTCTCTACCCCAAGCCCCTGAGAAGGCCAAACAAAACAAAACAACAGCAACTGAAAGAACAAAAATCTAAGAGAAAATATCTGTGCAGTCGTTCGATTCCCAAGTAGATGAAGCATTAGTAAAAACCATAAAGTCTGGAAGAAAAATGAGTAATTAAAAAAAACACATCAAACACTGGATATACTTTGAAGAAATATCTACAATGAATAGAGCCCCCAGAAAACATGGAAAAATAGCAAGAAACTATCTATCAGTTCAAACAAGAACTAATGTTTTTAAAAGAATATGTAAGTATAGAAATTAGGTCAGAAAACATCACCCTCAAAATCAAATTAAATAAGGAAAACAAAGGTTGGAAAATATATACTAAAACAGAGTAAACAATTTAGAACACAAAATGAAGAATTTATCTAAAATGAAAGAGGCTCTGAAAAAGAGAGATTTCAATTTTAAAGAATTGTAGAACTAAAGAAATGATGACAGAAGGGGGAAAAGAAAGCATTTTGAAAGACTGCATGAAATTCATAGACACCAAAGTGATTGACTTTGAAAACAGATACACAGAAATCATTGAACTCATCTATAAAGTGAAGGGGATGGATTAGACGTTTTCATGACTCTGCTCTCTCTCTCTCCACTTGTCTTCCTGTTTCCTATTTCTATACAACAACTGGATTACAGTGGCTTTATTTGAGGAAACATTAGAAAAAGCAGGGAAAAGGGACAGAGATGTGGATGGAGCTGGAAGTAGCATGCAACATAGTTGTCCACGACACACAAATTTCAGAAATGAAGGGAAATAATTCAATGATATATTACTAAGATGAATACTACCACAATGACGAGAACTACAACCAAGAATAAGTTTAAGAATAAAAATAAGAGAGCCATTGTTTTGAAGCTAGAGGAAAGTCTGTCAGAAGAATCCAAGATCAAGGACAAAGAAAAGAGGTAGAAAAATAATAGAAAGAGAAGGACCAAAGGAAATAGAATCAAGAAATGCTTGTGTAGCTGTATGGGTCTCTTCCATGAAATTCTGTAAGGGTTGAAATCCTCATAACAAAGGAAATATAAATATAGTTTTTTTTTAAATGTTGAAGTAGAAGTCATAATAAGTTTTAGTATTGGCTTTGTCATTAATTAGATCTGTGGCTTATCATTCATTCAACAAATATTGGTTGGGGAAAAGATTAGGTATGGATGTTGCCCTCAACATACTAATTTCACCTTTCAGTCCTCAGCTTCCTCATCTGTAGAATGAGAAGCCTTGACTGCATGATCTGTAATGTTCCTAAAAGTTCTATAATTCTATTATTTAATAGATTTTTTTTATCAGATATTGCTTGTGCACTAACTTAGGGATGGCGATGTCAAAGCAGAAAGCAGTTCTAATAGAAGCCCAAAGTGGGTTGTTTTGTTTGGGAGCCAGCTCAGTACAGTGGAAAGGATGATATATTTGAAATCACAGGATGTTTAAATCCCAGCCTACAAATTACCATTTTAATCAAGTTGTTTAACCTCCCTAGGACTTAGTTTCCTCTTCAGGGGGAAAAAAGTTTAGACTAGATGGTCCCTAAGGTCCTTTCTAGTTCTACTTTGAAATTCCCTCCCACTATAATAAAATTTGACTGTGTTCTTGAATTAAAAGGACAATGTGGTGGGGTGAAATGAGGCAAGGGAACTGGGATCAAGCACTGGCCATTTAGTTTATGGCCATAGGCAAATCTTTTAACTTCTCTGTACCCTAGTTCAGTCAGGTAGGTGGTTCAGATAGAGTTCTAGGACTGGTGTCTGGAAGACTGATCTTCCTGAGTACAAATCTGACCCTCAGACACTTACTAGCTGTGTGACTCTGGGCATGTCTCTTTTTACCACAGTTTCCTCAATCTGTAAAATGAGCTGGAGAAGGAAATGGCAAGCCATTCCAGGAGTTTTGCCAAGAAAATACCAAATGGGATCACAGAGAGACATGACTAAAACAACTGGTCAACAAAACTCTTGTTTATGCTTCCATAAATTGAAAATAATAGTATGTTCAAGAACTCACAAGGTTATTTTGGGGGAATAAAGCATAGTATAAATGAGTCACTATTATTACTTTTATACTTAATTGTTAATGGTTCCTTGCAGAGAATAGAGGTGAAACAAAGGTCATGATGAGGAAGAGGTCCTTTAAAAAAAAATCTATTTTTTTGCATTGGGGGTTAGTAACTTCCAAAATTGGAAACAGGAGAAAAAAACCTAGCAGGTGGGAACTTCTCTTATTCATTCAGTTTTTAAAAGGCAAACAAACAAAATAGGAAACTTCCAACATGGTTTATCCCACACATATACTAAGATCGTGAAAGATTCCTTGGTAGACACAATGAGAATTTTATTTTTAGCAATGTTCTAAGTAGAAATATAAAATCAGATGTAAATAAAGGGAAATACATCCTTGCCAAAGGTGTTTTCCACTGTCTTGGGGGAAGTTTTATAGATGTTTGGTTGCTGTCCTTCATTCTCAAAGAGGACCAAAATGGCACCACTATGTTAAAGTTAAGTTATAGTATACTCCACTGGCTAATCAGATCAAAACAATCTTGGAATTCTCTACCAAAGGTTGGGCACAAATAGTACATGTGAACATTTGGGGTAGAGATGTCTCTAAATTTATGCATCTCACATTTCTTTTGAGCTATTGCAATTCTGCTTTGCTCACAGACCACAATACCTTCTTTGATGTAGGCACACCATGCTTGGCAGTCTTTTGCCAGCATCTCCCATGACACATAATTTCATAGTTACTCAGAGAGACCTTGAGAGAGTCCTTTTATACTCTTCTGACCGCAATGTGAGCACCTTCCTTGTGTGAATTCTCCACAGTTTTAGGGAAGTGTACATTTGTTATTCAAACGTGGCCAGCCCATTGGATTTGTGCTTTCTGCAGTAGAGTTTGAATGCTTGGCAGTTTAACTTGTAAAAGGACCTCAGTGTCTGGTACCTTATCTTGCCAGGTGATCTTCAGAATCTTTCTAAGACAATTGAAATGGAAACAGTTCAGTTTCCTGGCATGGCACTGGTATATTTTCGAAGTTTCACAGGCATACAACAATGATGTCAGCACAAAGGCTTTGTAGAACTTCAGTTTTGTAGGCAATCTAACATCTTTTCTCTCCCATACTTTTATTTGGAGCCTCCCAAACACTGAACAGCTCTGGCAATGTGTGTCAACCTCATTATCAGTGTGTACATTCTTGGAAAGTATATTGTCAAGGTAAGTGAACTTATCCACAGCATTCAAAAATTCTCCATTTGCTGTAACAGATGGTTCCACCTATGGATGGAGTGATGATGACTGGTGGAGAACCTATGTTTTCCTGGTATTAATTGTTAGGCCAAAATTAGCACGAGCAGCAGAAAATCGACCCACACTTTGTTGTATTTCAGCTTCAGAGGCTGCATTAAGTGCACAATCGTCTGTGAACAAAAAAAAATATGTACCAAATCTCCCTGTACTTTAGTTTTGGTTTTTAACCTTTTCAAGTTAAATAATTTACCAACAGTGCAGTAGCTTACTCTGATGCCATGTTCATACTCACTGATGGTGTCTGACAACATTGCTGAAAACATCATGCTAAAAAGCATGAGGGCAAGCACACAGCCTTGCTTCATTCCCTTGGTGACTGAGAAAGCACAAGAGCATCAATCATTATCCAAAACCCAGGCAAACATGACATCATGAAATTGGCGTTCAAACGCGGCCAGCCCATTGGACTTGTACACTTTGCAGTACAGTTTGAATACTTGTCAATTTAGTCCAATACTGGGCTAAATAATACTGAACTAACTTCTCCAGGCAATTAAATTTTGACATAACTTTCCATAGGTCCTTATAACTGGCATCATCAAAGGTCTTTTTCAGATTACTAAACATTGGGTACAGACCTCTGCTCCTGACATTTTCCTGGTGTTAGGCAGAAAACACTATAGCGACTCTTCCTCAGCCCTTTCTGAAGATACACTGGCTCTCACGTAGATAACCATCTTCCAGATGAAGGATCAGCCTATTCAAAAAGACTCTGGCAAGAATCTTACCAGCAATGACTATGATTGTCACAAGACAATCTACTTCCTTTACCATTATATATATGAGCAATAGAGGCATCCTTGAACTCCGGGGGGGATAACCTCCTCCTGCCAAATAACCCAGAAAATTTCAGTCTACTTTTGTATGAGTAATTGTAAATCTCAGCTGGAATAGAATCACCACCAGCTGTTTTGCCACAGAAAACCTAATGGCATCAAAATCTCTTCTTCAGTTGAAAATTTGACTAGAGAGGGATTGACTATAACCTGATGTATACAATCAGTGGCTTCAGCATTGATTGATGATGGTTTATTGAGAACACTATGGAAGTTTCAGCTCATCTCTCTAGGCTCATGTCCTTATCACTAATCAATGTGGCTCTGAGCATCAGCACTGAGTAGTTGAGATATAACATACAGCTCTGGCCCATAAATAGCCTTCAGGGTATCACAAAAATGCTTTGGATTGTTACTATCGGTGTAAAACTGAATTTCAGTTGCCTTCTTCCTGAGCCAAGAATCCTGCATCTCTTTAAGCTGCACTTGTACCTTAGTTTTAAATACTGCCTTTTTAGAGATGGGTGAACTATCCCGCTGTTATACCCTGTCGAGTTCTCATTTTTCATTTAGCGGCTTCTGAATATCTCTGTCTTTTTCATTAAAAAAAAGTCTTCATGTTTGTGAGTGTTCTGATCCAGAGTAAATGCAGAGCTCTACACCAAATCTCTGAAAGCTGCCCGCTCTTTTTCTGCTCCTCTGTAGCAAACCATGTGTTAGCTCAGCTTTCTGTCCAAGTTAGCAACAGACTGTTCACACTTGCAGAAGGGCTCTAACCTGTTGACATTAAGTCTTCCGGTAGTTCACTTTCCTTGGAGACATTTGCTTTTGATTAATGCTACTGGTTAACTTGGAGAGAATGTCTATTATGAGTCCAGGACTCTGTGCTACAGATTGCCTTTGTCACTTTCACATCCTGCCTGTCTCTTCTCCTTACAATGCCATAGTCTATTAAATGCTAATTTTTGCTGCAAGGGTGCATCTATGAAGGTTTATTGTATTTAGGTAATGTTGTGTCAGTGTTGGTGAGGAGAAGGTCATGAGATGCACAGGTCTTCAATAGTAGGTGACCATTGCTACTGCTCCCAATGAGACTCCTGGTCATGTCTGGTAAACTGTGTCTAATCTACCATTAAAGTCATTCAGAATTATAAGTTTGTCCCTCTTTCAGCACATTGATGATGAGGGTGTCCAAGTCTTGGTAATTTTTTTTCTCTGACCTCATCAGAGTTAATCATGGTAGGAGCATAGGCACTAATGGTTGTAGTAAGTTGCTTTCTTGCAAGTAGCAATCGCATTGTCATGACCCTGTCATTCATTCCTTTTGGTAGGCATACAGGCTTGCTGACTAGATTAGTTTTATATTGCAAAACCTATGCCATATTCATGGTCCTCCCCTTCACTGTGACCACTCCAGAAAAATGTGTATCCAGCTTCAAATTTGGTAAACTGGCCTTCCTTTGTTGGTCATGTTTTACTCAGGATTGCTATTTGGATGTTATACCTGCCAAGTTCTCTTTCAGCATGAGCTACTTGTCTTTCAGGTCAACTGGATTTCATATTGTCCTTAAATGTGTGCATACACCATGTACTGATGGTGAGTGGAATCATCTTCGCTGAAGTTTTTGAACTTTTGTTGTATGTTTCAACCACTGGATGGGATCCCTATTGCCTCAATAACCAGAGCAAGGTTGGTAAACTTTCAGGGCACCTTTTCTAGTCCCTTCCTCACACCAGGAGGTGAATAGTGCAATCCTAAATAGGCTTCTCAGGGACCCAGGTGTTGCCAAATCCCACTACTGCTTCCAGTGAGAAGACAGCCCTATGGCATGGGCAACCTGTGTGCAGGGCTGTGACCATAGCTCCTATTTTATCCACACCTGCTGCTTTGTCTCTTGCCTGCTGCCTCAGGACACTGAGATTGGTAAAAATGGTAAAATGGAATGGGTGTCTTTTGATTTGTGCATAAATAGAATTTTAGTGAGGCAGAGTTGCACAAAGTTGTAGGCCTCACTCTCTCTTCCAGAGTCATCACAGCCCAGTGGCAGGACAGAATCAAGATAATTGGTAATGATATGAAATGCAGTGGATGGATGACCTTGGTGTCTTTAATGTCTAACCAAGCTCTAAATGTTCCGCAGCATCTGCTTCAACTGCCTTATGAACACTGAAATAAACCATTCTCACTCATTAGGAGAAGTTTTCATGTGCTTGAGGTAGACAACCCCCTAACTCACCAAAGGGTTTGAGACCCCTTGATCACCCTGAATCTGGTTTAATCCATATGCCAAAATGGTTTACCAGGGTCTGACCAATGCACACGCTACAGCTTCTTGGAGCCACAGGTGAGAGTTGGGTGGATTATGTAGACACCAAATGTGGGAAGCAACCCTGAGAAGAGCTCGGCAGCCCACACACCAGAGGTACTATTGAACATTCTTTACACCCTGCTAGAGCATAGAGATCCAACGGAAGAACTTCCTGCAGATGGTATGGTTTTCCAGATGTTCTCATTTAAAGGTGTTGTGGATTAATTGTATTAAGTCCTGGATAACTTAGGAACATTTTACCTGGATTCTTGATCAGTCAAAAGACTTTGGCCACACAGAACGCCCCAAGTGCATGAAGAAAATCTATTATCCTGAAGAACAATATACTGTTATCTGGTCCATAATTATATTTTGGACAGGACAGATATTGTAAATAAACAAGAAATAGACCAGAATTGTATAACAGGAAAAGACAGAGTAATATTGCATTTGGGAAACTGGACAGTATTCTCGATGACTCTCTTCCCCAAAGATGTTCCCTGAAACAATTGCCCCTCTTTTTAACATCAATATTCTACAGTGATGTTATTTAACTATGAATTGCAGAATATTAGTATTTCTGAGGAAGCAAAATTACACATACTCAAAAGGGCAATGGAGAAACATAAATAAGCTATTACCTGCCTTAGATGTTTTCTCTCATTACCTCTCTTGAAATCCCTGGTTTCCTTCTAGACAGCTCAAGCATCTCTTTCTACAAGAGGTCTTTCCTGATCTCCTCAGCTGCTAATGACTTTTTCTCTGAGATTAACTTCCTTTTTCTTTCATAGATACCTATATAAAACATTCATTATCTTCTCCATTAGAAATTAAATTCCAAGAGGGCAGGGAGTGTTTTACTTCTGTCTTTATATTCCCTATGTCTACCACGTGTTTTGAATTTGCCATACCTAGTAGAGCTGTGTAATAAAAGTGATACAAAGCTGACTGACGCCCTGTAAGCTGCACTGAAATCCATGTAATAAGCAAAGCCCTAGGGGAAGGCCCCATAACCCAAAGGGTATATGCCCTTTGCAGAATTTAGAGAATGACACGGACAAGTGTGGACATAGAATGAGAAAATGTGGCTAGATTGTGACCTGCGCTATTAGAGGGAGCACTTATATAGGTGAAATCACAAATCTATTTTTAAACCAGTAGAGATGAAATAGTAAAAGGAAAAGAAAAGAAACTGTAATTGAAATAATTTCTTCAAGCAATAAGGCAATCTTTTCAGTTTCTTAAAACTATTCCTCTTTTGACTAATTGGATGCTTTAATTAACCTTGGTCTTACTGAAACCTATTTCTGAAACCTTTTCTTTTTTCTTGTCATTCACAGGCCAGCTAAGTTCAAGCCTAGCCAAAAGCACACTGATAACCTACTGGGATGGTCATTAACAGTTTAATGAGTAAGTAAATATGCATGAGCCTTGAGCAAAAAAAAAAATTGGCTTTATTATGTGTATTGTGATAAGTAAAGACAAGTTTGATCTAATGTCTATAAACAAGGAAGAACCATTAGGAAAACAGAGTTGTTTATAGCTCTATTGCTATTTACAAATTGTTCCCAAGGCCTCTGTATTTCACTCTTGCAACATCTCTCATATGGCACTTCTCTCCACCCCACTTGGGTGCTCTGGTCTTTATCACCTCACACTTGTACTATTGCAACAGCTTGCTGATGGGCCTGTCTGCCTGCCTCAACTCTCTCCCCACTCCAAACCATCCCCCATTCGGCCATAAAAGTGGTTTTCCTAAATTGCAGGTCCAACCATGTCGCTCCCCTACTCAATTACTTCCAGTGGCTCCCTATTTCCTCCAGAATCAAATATAAATTTTGTTTGGCATAGAAATTCCTTCATGACCTACCTTCCCTTCTCCTCCCCCCCACCACATACAGCCCTTTCTGGTTTTCTCACACCTTAGTCCTTAACA
The DNA here is from genome assembly GCF_028583685.1 of Petaurus breviceps papuanus. NCBI lineage: Eukaryota > Metazoa > Chordata > Mammalia > Diprotodontia > Petauridae > Petaurus > Petaurus breviceps. The sequence goes on from NW_027186304.1 coordinate 17,096,707, forward strand.
GGTACTCTTTGATCCAATGATACTGGCCTCCTTGCAGCCCCACAAACAAGACATTCCATCACTACACCAGGCCTTTTAGCTGTCTGTCCCTGACACCTAGAATATTCTCCTTCTTCTGTTCTACCTAGCCTCCCTGGCTTCTATTAAGTGCCAATTAAAAGCCTATGGTTTTTAGAAAGTCATTCCCAATCTTTTTTTTAATTCCAGTACCTTTCCTCTCTTATTTTTTTTTTACTATTTATCTTGTGCATAGCTTCCTTTGTATATGTTGGTTTGCAGGTTGTCTCCCCATTAGACTGTGAGTTTCTTGAGATGGGAACTGTCTTTTGTTTTATTTATACTGTCAATGTCTAGTACTATGTTTTATACATAGTAGGTGCTTAGTAACTGTTTATTAATTGATTGATTGGCACTTCTGTTTACTGTTTGCATGTCCTTAAGAAAAGACACTTCACCACTCTGGGCCACTGTGTATGTATGTATGTGTACACACTTCTGTGACACATACATGTACATAGGCATATATACACATACATACTATATACATATAGTAATGTGAGGGTGTGATAAGAGGAATAGTTCAACCATTCCAATGTGTTATCTGTAAAATAAGAGTTGACAGTAGATGATGTCTAAGATTTGTTCTAGTTCTAAATTTATGATCTTATAAATAATAATGTGTGCACTTAAGTCTGGGATCCTGTGACTAGATGGTTACCTTATGTTTAAAATATTGAGAAAGTCAAGTCTTAGTAGGCATTCCACATGCACCTATAAGGCACACAATTATCTTTTTACTCAGATATACTAGTTATAATTAACTCAAGACTACCTCAGTACAAACAAATGAATGATTACAGTTGACAAGAGAAATAAATGCCCAACTAATGAGTTCTTTAAAGGTTGCTCTTTGCTTGGGGACATTGCTGTTGTTCAGTAGTTTCAGCCCTGTCTGACACTTCCTGACTCCATTTGGGGTTATCTTGGCAAAAATACTAGAGTGCTTTGCTATTTTTCTATTTGCTTCTCCCTCTCATTTTACAGATGAGGAAACTGAGGAAAACTGAGGGTTAAGTGACTTGCTCAATGTCACACAGCTAGGTAAGTGTCTGAATCCAGAGTTGAACTCATGTCTTCCTGACTCCAGGCCTAACACTCTATCCACTACAATACCTCGCTGCACTGGGGGTGACATTGCCATGACAGAATTTTCTTTATAATTTTCTCTATTAATTTCAGCTTCTCATATTCTTCCCCTCCCCAGATGTTTGTAGTTTTTGCAAATTATGTGAGAGGAATGACTCTTCAAGACAGTATATTACTCTTTTCTGCTTTCTTCTATATAACTTCCTAAAAATGGAAATTTACATACAAGGTAAATTATATGGATATGTGAATAATTTGCATTGCTTTTGACATAATTTGTGCCTAATTCATTAATTAATAAACACTAAGGTACCTAAATGTGCACAAGAAAAGAATTTAAATCAGTTTACATAATTTAATCTCTCAATTTACTTGATAACGTTCAAAAAACTGATAATAGCACAAGTACATACAACTTTTTTTTGACTAATGAAAGCAGAGATTGTACATTCCGTGTTAATCACACATGCCCTTGAGCTGTGGTTTCAAAACATTTACACCTCTAAAATGTATGTGTGAAGTGGAGAATTATACCACATTGCTAGTAGTTTCTATCCTACCATATGTACACCAGACTTTATTTTTTAAAATAACTCTTCTCTCTTTTTTTAATTTGTTATAGTCCTTACCTAGCCTTGCTTTTTAGTAGAGAAATAAACAAGTGAACATGGAGTTTGCCTCAAATAAGTGTCAGGGTAAGTGGTGTGATTTGAGGAGCATTGGAAATATGATTTTTCCCCCCAAGAAATCTCTCTCCTGATATCCTGGTATGTTAGATTCAATTCAATTATATTGGATTCAGCAAACAATTATTAAGTCCAAGGAACTGTTAGGTACCTCAGACAAAAGAAACAGGAAGTTCTGGCCTTCAACAAACTGATTTCTCCCTTCAGAAATGGTACGGATTTCTAGAAGAAATGGATATTTCACCATTAAAGCATCATTCCTGTGGGTGAAGGAATTGTTATTCCTGTCAAAATGCCAATGCTCTTGAGAGAGCAAGCACATGTGTGTGTGTGTTGGTGGGGGGGGTAGCTTTTGATGGGTTTCAAGTGAAACTTGAGATGTTATAAAAGCAACAACTACCAGGCACAGAACAAACCAGCTGTCCAACTAATTAATTTGCTGATAAGTGAAAGTGATTTTGTCCTATGCCTACATGAAAACCACTCAAACCCAACAAAGCTTGGGCAAAGAAATGTCTGAGCAAAAAAGAAAGTCTTTGTTCCAGAGTTCTGTATCAGAGGCATGACAAATGAAAAATTGTTTTGGAATCAGTGGAAAAGTATAAAACCATACATATTACTCTAAACCTCCCATCACTGCTTGTCTGGGACTTCATCTGTTCTATCATGATCCACTCTATTTACATTATTACAATTCATTTATTTCTTTCCTTCCTCATAGTATGATTACCTCCCAAAGTTTCCTTTTTGCCTTCATTGTCTACTCCTTTAATGTCATGGGAAGATAATTGATTATATAGCATTATATCTTTAAGACAGAGAGTACAGTGAAGTGGGTCTTCTGTCCTTCTGACCAACTGCTAAGGACTTATAACAGCTGCCAGTTCAATCCCAGTTAGTTACTGTCCTAATTATACACTTTGGTCTGACCTGAAGATCAGAAGATATGAAAGGTAGGCCTATCAAGCTACTGATCTCAATTCCTTTTGCCAGTACTGATAGCAGTTAAATTATAGGGTATAAAAATGGCAGTAGCCAGTGTTCATTAGTGGCCACATGACCTCCTTGTTCTTTTTCTTTTGGTTTCTTGTCCCAAACGAATGACCATCCTGGAATAAGGATTTGGATCTCCAGGGTAGAACAGAGAAAGAAAAATATCTAATAGAATATATTCATGCATTGAGCATAATCTTAATTCTGTAATCTTAAATTCTGTGGTCACCAGATTCTACCATCCTCAGGTCATCTTCTTGCTATGCTACAACCCACCAACCTCTACTCTCCCACTCCATTTTCCACCCGTTGCTTTGAGAACAGCAACAAAAACCATTCTAATATTTCTAGAAAAGACATTAATCAATTGCCCTATGACTATTCATCACCCTTGTAACTCCAAATTTCAAAACACTCCTTGCTGGCAATCACTCCTCTGTATGTATAGTCTCTTACTAGAATGTAAGCTCATTAACAGTAACCACTGTCTTGCTTTTTGTGTTTGTGTTTCCGGTGCTTAGTACAGGGTCTAACCCCTAGAACATGGTCTTTTTGTTTATTCATTCATTCATCCATTCACTCATTATGAGTTCAGGCTCAAATTTCTCTACATTTCCCCTCTTCTCTTGCCTTCTCCCATAGTTTGTATGAGACAAAGCAGAAAAGAATATCACAGTCAAAAACCAAACTGCTGGTGGAGGGGAGAGGGTGGGGAGTGAGTGATGGAAAGAGTGAATTTCAGTAACATTCTATGTCATCACTTGAATTTTTTCAGGTCATTAATATTTTCCTGTAGACCCAAGGGAAAAATAATATGAGAAGGCAAATGTGTAGGACCAGTTTGAATCTCCAAAGGGTGTCTTATGCTAGATTAAAAAGTTCATATATTTAGATCTGGAAGGGACCTAAAATGTCCTCTAGTCTAATCTCATTTTATAAACAGCTTGACCAGTGTCTAGTAGCTAGCAAGTGTTTGAGGTGAGATTTGAACTCAGAGCTTCCTGACTCCAAACATGGCATACTGTGGCAGAGGTATCAGACTCACAACACCCATGTGGCTCAACCAGATTAAAATGTAATTGGGAAATATTAATGAAATAAGTAAACTGTAATAAAACATAGATAATATTAATATATGGTTTTCAAAGTCAACATGCAGCCCACAGGGATTCTTATTTATGGTTAATGGCCTCCATTTCTATTTGAGGTTGATAGCACTGTATTTCATGATTCTGCCTCTCTAAATATTTTCCCTTTTTTGCACAGATGAGGGAAATTAGACACAAAGAAGTGAAGTGACTTGTGTAAGTTTACATACCTGGTAAGTGTCAGAGCCAGCATTTAAACCAAGGTCTTCTTGACTCCAAACCCTGTGATCTTTCCACTGCATCAAGCTACCTTTCAGGCAGGAGTTTGGGGGTGCGCTGGTAAACATTTAACAACACACTCTCAAAAAATCACGTTCAATACACTTTTAAGCTTAATCCATATCATTAACTTTTTCTCCAATGCTTTGTTAACTCTAGACTCTAAACAGTGAACAAAATGGTAAAGCAAACTCTGATGTTTAGCATTTGTGAGACTGAAAATTTAACAATTGTTTTTTTCTGGAGCAGATTGCAGCACACCACTGCATATATACATATATATATATATATATATATATATATACACACACCTCTATATGTGATTCATTCATTCATTCCTGAGTGTGAATTAATTTAGCAAATCTCATCCCTCCACTCAAAAAATTGATTTTGATAAGAAGAGCATGTAAGCATTGAATGGATAGATGAAAAAATAAAGCACCAGGGGACACAGACAAAAAAATAAGACAGTCTTTGCTCTAAAGGAACTCACAATCTGAGGGATATATATATACATATATATAATATACATATACAGAGACAGATGTAGATATAAACATACATATGAATGTACATATACACACATATATGTATACATATGTGTGTATATGTGTGTGTGTGAAATTGCAGGGAGGCACCTCAGTTGGAGAATGGCTGAACAAGTTATAGTATATAATTGTAATGGGATATTATTGTGCTATAAGAAATGATGAGCTCAATGAAAAATGAGAAGTGGGGCAGCTAGGTGGCACAGTGAATGCCGCACCAGCCCTGGAGTCAGGAGGACTTGAGTTCAAACCCAACCTCAGAAACTTAACACAAAAACTAGTTGTGTGAACTTGGGCAGGTCACTTAACTCCAATTGCCCTCCAAAATGCAAGAAAAAAAAAGCCGAGATGTACTTGAATGAAATAATGAAGAGAGAAATGAGTAGAACCAAGAGAACATTGTATACATAACATTATAGTTGAAAGAACGACTTTGAGCAAATTAGTCATTTTAACTATTATAAATAGCCAAATTAACTATAAAGGACATATGAAGAATGATGCTATCTGCATCCAGAGAAAGAACTGATAAATAGAAGTATGTGTAGAATAATTTTATCTATATACCTGTTTGTGTCTTATAGTAGCCATCTCTAAGGTGGGGGTGGGGGGGAGGAAAAAAGGGGTTAAAAAGGAATTTACATGATAATTTTATTATACATTTAAGAGGAATATAAGTTGTACATAATAGATTTACAGTTTCATATGCAATCGTCATTTTTATTATACTATTATGAAAATTCTGGCTTTATTCAATAAATTAAAAAGAAAGTAAATGAAAAAATACATATATATGGAAGGTTTTACTGTAAGTCAGATGGAAAGACTCCATGGTCCTTAGGGCGCAGTGACAAAATAGATAGTAATGCTTCCTCTTCAACTAAATGGGGTACCTGAAAAGTAGTCGAGGTGGCAGTGGGTGGAGTGTGAGGGCCAAAAATGCTAACCAGGTTGTAAATAGGAAGAGGAAGAAGACAGAATACAAACACCATCTACTTCACACGCCACCCCTGAGTCCCTCATCTCTGCATTCACTATAGGAAATGCTGCAGTCTATGTCCTTTTGCTTGCACACTGGAATCATCAAACCTATGAAACAGTTTAAAACATACACCAGCAAGCTGCCAGTGTGGAAGCTCCCTCGTAAAAATCTCCATTCATCAGCCCAGAGCACTAAGCACTAAAGAAAATTAAAGTGAGATGCAACTACTTTGTGGCTGTTGGGGGGTTTGGGTAGTGCCCACATCCCCTGCAGATTCTCCTGCTGTGCCTGCCTATTGGTCTTTTCATTGCTCATTAGCACTCCTCTCAAAAAAGGCCAGTTGATTCCCTTGTCTTTCATTAGCCACACTGTTACACTGGATGTTTTGGGCCAAGTTTCTGACTTTGACATAACAGAAGTGTCCATTTCTATTTGAAAAATTTAATTGGGATACATGAGTATAATTCAGCACATCAAACTTAAGAACGATTGAATTCTGTTCAAAGCTATAATTTCTTAATTGCCTGCTCTGTGTAAGGCACAGTGGTACACAGTCAACAAACATTTATGAAGTGTTTATTATGTGACAGGCACTGAGTTATATGCTTGAATTAGGAAGAAAGGCAAAACCAGTCCTTGCCCTTGGAGGAGCTCATATTCCCTCCATTAAGATGATAGGGACTAATTGGGCCTGGTATTTCATTGGTATAGGAAGTGGGTATAGGGGTTTTCTCACACAAGGGTAAGGAAATTCTCATTAATGCAAGTAGGAACATTTTCTGAAGCTTAGTCTTGGAGAGCTGTCTAGAATAGTGAAATTAAGTGATTTGCCTAGGGTCATATAGCCAAGTATATGTAAGAAATGGATTCTTCATCACTTTAAGGTCAGCTTTCTATCCATTATGTCAAACGTCTTCAGCTGGGAAGACACTAAGGAAATAGGTACACAGGATAGAGATAGAAATGGATGTAGACATATAGATATACTGAAGAGATGGAAAGCTGGGAAGGCACTAGCAGCTGGGTACTCTGGAACAGGTTTCCTGCTAAAGATGGGATTTCAGCTGACAAAAGAAAAATCAGTCCTATTTCCCCCTACTATAAGCAAGTAGAAGATAATTTGAGGAGAGGAAACCCGAACAGGGAGAAGAAATCTAGAAAGGTTTCCCATAGGAGGTGGTACCTGAATTGAACCTTGAAGGAAACTAAGTATTTGTAACAAACACTTTCCAGTACATTGACATTCTGTCCTAGTTTCATCTGGTTGGTATACTGAGATTCATTGTGAGTTACAGAAAGGCAAGGAAAAAAAACAGTGACAGGTAATGCAGAGATGAGACTAAACGGGGATTGGGAATGGTCTATATAGCTGGATATAAAAAATGGGAATTGGCAGGGAGACTTCCAACTCTTCCCCTTTGGCCTCTTACATTTATTGAGATTTTAGTAGCTTTGACGTACCCTTTTGGGGAATGGGCAAATACGGAATGGAGTGAAGTCAAGTAAGCAGAAGAAAGGGTGCTTGGAGGAGAGTCACCATTGGCAGTTGAGGCAGCAATTGGGCAGAAAAGAAGCAAAAGGTTCACTTCTTAATCTGTGGGTAAGGACCACAGAGCTGAAAGAGTAACCAGTGGAAAAATTTGAGAAGCTCTGGATAGAGAAACCAGGACCAGAGGCTTCCCAGAATTTAGTTCCTATGACAAGGCTAAAGGATTCCCAGATCAGGCAGGTATGGTGTATTATGAGTTGGGGTGAGGAGAGCGGTGGCCAGGGCAAGTGAGTCTTCAAAATTCTGGCTACTTGGGAGTGGGATCTAAACAAGATTATTTGGGATTCGGTTTTTGAGTGAATGAAGAGTTAATCCTCATAAGCCTCTTAGCAGGGATAGTTGTATTTGTTACTATTGTTATCATGTTTTTATTATTTTGATTGAATATTTATTATAACTACGCATAGATGTAGAAAAATTAGGGAACACAAGAGGAAATGAACTGAAAGGGAGCATTTAGCACAGTGCCTGGCACATAGTAAACACTTTCTAAATGTTTATTATATTGTATTATAACAGCAGTTGTATGGGGTTGGAGTTATATAATTAAGTAACATATACATTTAAACCCTTTATCAACAAATTAAGCAAGACCTCATACAAAAGAACTGAGCTCAGGAGAAAAAATAGCCCAATTGCTGAGAGTCAGAAAACTTGGTAGTTATGCCTAAGCAACCTGTTTACTGGGAAGTGTAATGGTACGGGAATTTGAAGACCTTCCCTACTTTGAAAATATACTTTGTGCCCTATTAGGCTGAATATGGTGACATGGAGTCTGTGGTTGGAGGAATTTGCTGAAGGGTGGAGTGGAGCCCAACAGAAGAAGCTTACTTAGGGAAGACTTGTTTTTCAGGAACACCCACACCTTGTTACTTTGTAATTAGGCAGTGAGTCAAAAGGGCTGTGATGGCCTCTGACCCTGTACAAAGCTATATACACTATGATGTGAGTTTTGCTTTGGAGCTCACTTATGGAAAGAGTTGTTTGATTTGACCAGATGAGACTCTGGGAAGCCATTGAGCTCCCCAACTTTGAAAACCCAGATGTTGGTGCTTCTCTCTCTGGTAACTAACTATGTATGTCTGTAATGATCAGACAGTTAGAAGCCTTGTCTGTTGGTTTGTTGGATTGTGTTATTTCCTCTGTCTATATTTTTTGTCTGATTGTAACTTCTTTTTGTATTCTCTGAAGTTCAAGGTGATGACTTTTTCTCCTGAACTAGGTAAATGATATATGTTTGCTTAAAGTAAGATTCTTAACTCCTTTTGAATTGCTTTCCTTTAGAAAAGCAAATCAAAGAACCTATACTAGCAGTCATCCTGGGTATGCTAGGGTATTTGCTGCTACAGGTAGTAATTGTGTCACCTGAGGAAAAACATTTGGTTGTTAATAGGATCATAGATTTCTAGGTAAAAGAGAATTCAGAAGCCAAGTCCAACTCATTTTATTTATAGATGAGGAAAATGAGGCTAAGAGAGTTTAAGTTACTTGCCCAAAGTCACACAGCTAGCACATGTCTAAGACAGAATCTGAATTTGGGTCTTCATGATTCCAAGTTCATCTCTCTATCCACTGAAACAACTAGGTACCTTCTGGTCCTTTCTACATGATGGTGTCAGAAACTAGTCATCAATACCACTGACTTGATCTTACTCTAAGATAAGGAAGTGAGGAAACAGTGCATTCCAAGTATTCAAGGCAGCCTACAAACACATAGAAGGTAGGAAATGAAGTGCTGAGGAGAGGGCCAATTTGCTGAAATGTAGAGTGAAAGGAGAATAATATGAAGTGTCTAGAAATATGACTATGCAAAAATGCTACCTCCTAAAGAATGGTGATTGCTACTGTGGTAATGAAGTATTGTTCCTATTAATTTCTTTATAAGACAAACAAATAAGCAAACAAAAAACAACTACCAACCATTACTATCATTACCATGAAGGAATCATTAAGGGAAAGTTCTCAATCATTTCTGTTAATATTCTGTGATGCTATTCAAGAGTTAAAAATCTAGTTTCTATTTTACTCATTGCAGTGGATTGTTTTTCCAAATAACTACTTAAAATTATTTTTGCATATATAAATTTCTGCACATAGTTCCTAATTTTGATGGAGTTTTCCCCACCAAATTTATCAATTCTTATCCCTTTTTATTTTCTCATTTTTCAATTTTTTTTTCATCTTCCACTTTCTTGTCTTCCCATTCACTTCTGATTTTTTGAATAAATAGCAATGTCTGTGATTTTTTCAATAATTCCAGATTTGGTGAATGAGAGAAGATTAGGGTATCTGCATGAGATATATGGATTCTAGCAGTTTCTGTTAACTATGTTCTCTCAGCCATATGGTAGAGAGGAATATTGTCAATGGGTTGCCCAAACATAGGAATGTGGATTTTGAGAAATAAGATAGTTTCAGTTTCCTCGTGCTACAGACAAGGAAATTAAGGAAGATAGTGGATAAGTGATTTGGTCTGAATGACTAGAGATCAACTACTCCAACTCTCTCATTTTGATAACGAGGAAACTGTAGCCAAGAGAGATTAAATAACTTTTGTAGGGTCAAAAATGTAGTGAGTAGGGGCTGCCAGGTAGCACAGTGAGTAAGAGCACCAGCTCCAGTGTCGGGACGACCTGGGGATCGAATCCAGGCTCCAACACTTAGCACCCACCAAGAAACACCTGGCTGTATAACCTTGAGCAAGTTACTTAACCCCAATTGCTTAGGGGTGGCCAGGTGGCTCAGTGAATTAGAGCACCAGCTCCAGTGTCGGGATGATCTGGGGATCAAATCCGGGCACAGATACTTATCACCACACCCAGAAATAACTGGCCGTGTAACCTTGAGCAAGTTACTTAACCCCGATTGCTTTTAAAAAAAATGTAGTCAGTAGAATACTTTGTTCTGACCCTAAATCCAGCATTTTTCCAACTGATAACAACACTAATAGCTAATAATAATAATAATAAACTATATATGTTGTACATATATACACATGCACATATATACATATATAAAACTTTAAGATTATAAATAGCTTTTGTTATTATTTGATTTGTTCTTCACAACACTCTGAAAGGTGCTATTATGACCATTTTACAGATGAGGAAACTGAGGGAGAAAACATAAATGATTTGCTCAAGGACACATAGCTAATAAGTGTCTGGGTGGGTATTTGAACTCACACCTTTCTTATTCAAAGTCTATCACTTTATTGATGACTTCAACACATTTTGACTGTATCTCCTGCATATGTCTATAATATCTAGGAACTAAGTCAATTCTAATTATAAGCAGAATAGCAAGACAAATATGTAGAATAATTTTAATTGCACTGAAGTATCTATTCCCATGTCTCAAAATACTATGATATGAGTTATTCTTTGGGTTAAGTTATTGTCTCCAGAAGGTTCCCATTAAAATAATATGTTAACTGGAGTGGGGATGGAGAGGGGAGTTCATATATTAAACTTAAAGCAGAGGCTAAAACATCATTATGGATGAGTTTGCCATATTAGCTAGCTGTCACTTACCATAAAATAAATGGTACATAGGGCAGGAAGGAAAGGGAAAGAACATTTGACTTGGATTCAGAAGATATTGTTTCAAATCCCAGTTCTGACACTGTGAGACCTTGGGAAAGTCATTAACCTCCCAGACTCTTATTTTCTCATCTGTAAAATGGAAGGGATAGAATCTGATGTCCTCTGATGAGCCTTCAAGCATGACCTATGAAGTTTTGATTGTAATGAGTGCTAGGGGAAGGTCTATAACCTTTATTCCCCTACCAGTTGTGCTTTTGACTTTATGAACTTCAGTATTAGGAATCAACTAAAGCCTCACTCTGGAAATTCCTTCAGTACCTGAGTCCTCCTCACTCTGGAACATCTATTGTTCCCGGGAGCCTTGTTGCTTCCTCTAGCTTGCTAGCCTCCTTTTCATTTTGGTGATTTTCTTACAATGTCTCCATTTTGGAGGCCACCTTCATTCTGCTGCTGGAGATGCTTCTGACTTTCTGGACTTCAACCCCTTATCTCCTTCCAGATCAACTCCTTTTTGTGTATTTTCTTCCCAAGTTAGAATGTACACCCCTTGACGGCAGAAATTATCTTTCTTTTTGCTGGTATTTGTATACATGGTGCTCATCACAATGCTTGACACATAGTAAGCCTTAATAATTGCTTGTTGCTTTGCTTTGCCTTACCTAGCTGGAGGAGAGGAAACCTGCAATGAGATATTGAGTAGCACAATGCTACCATCAAGGCAAAGAACATTCCCAAAGGTGGAAGGAGCTAATGAAGAATTGGGACAAGGACAGATAAAGCAAAGCACACAGAACAAACCTCTTCATGCTAATTTTCCTGAGCACTGACCAGGCCTATGAGATTTATGGAAAAGTATGACACCAAGTGTCACCAAATCCATGCTTCCTGTGAGGAGAATATTTATATACACATCACTTCAGCTCTCACAATTATTCTATATGTAGTTAGTAGAAACTAAAAAGTATAAAGCTTTTTCTTCTTCTTCTGCAAGCTTTACTCTTCCTACGTAAGATTTCTTACATGCTTTGGCCTTGTGTCTATCCCATGAACTCTTATAGGAAATGAAATGATCTCTTCTAATCCTCATTTTTACACCTTTGGAAAATGGCTAAATATAAAGGTGAAAAAAAAGAATTTTCACCAATAGAGAGACATAGGCTCAGTCCTGTAGGGAGAATGTGAGGGAAAAAAATATTGAAGTGTTTTTTTTTCACTCCACGATAGCTGTCAGACTAGAAATTCCACTTTTCTGGTATTAAGTGAAGAGTTTTTTTCAATGATTGCTAACTGGAGGCAGAGCGATTTACAAGGCTGACCTCATAGACATCCATAACTCTCCCTTTTATAAAAAAAAAACAAAGATAAAACAATGCCCAGAAGAATTACTTGTTTAATTTTCCTCTCAGGTGAGAAACAACACTGATTTGATTGTATCAATAGATATTCGATGGAATGTGGAATGGATGAATGAATGCATGTGTAATGGTGGCTGTTTGATGGGGGTTTTAATCCTTAGAGCATCTGCTTGGTACCAAATAATATGGAGAAGAGAGTGGACTTCAAGTTTCAGAGGTGAACCTGCATACAGAAATGGGAGATAGAAATGCTAGGGCCCTTTCCCATATGGAGGTATTTTTATTGTTTCCTTTCAGATTGCTTTAAGGTGGGAAAAAAAAGCCTTATAATTGATTGCTGAGCCAGAACTGATTTGCATGCAAAAGGATAAAACAGGAAATCTCTCTGTTTTGGTGATGATCAACACAAGAACTACTGTGGTCCCCTGGATGAGGAAGGCGCTTTCGCCTTCTCTCTTAGCTAGCCACCACAAGGTTGTAAAGGCATGCCACCAAGAGCCTTCAATCTCTTGTGTGTATTCTTTCCTAAGACATATCACAGACAGATCATTCAGGCTGTGACCTTGTAATCTGTGAAAGTTTGGAAGACCAGAGATCTAGCATAGAATCCATAGCAAAGTCTTCTTATAGACAGAGCAAACAAATTGTGTGAGAAGTGAGTCCAGAGGAAGAACCTGCTTGAACCCAGACTACCAGGGAATTGACCTGGCAGCTGAGAAACTATATTCTGTAATCAAGGTTGCCATTAATTCAGTGGCTATGCCACACCTAGAATGGAACTTTGTAGGGAGATTATTTAGTAACACTATTTAGTCATATTAAATTCAAGTACACTCTTCACAGGAACCTAAGTCGTAGAAGAGAGTGGACTCTCAAGTTTCAGAAGTTTTTGTATTTTATTTCTTGTTGTATTTTTCAAAAAATAATGCTTTACAAAAGTTACTTGATATTAATAGTTAATTGACATTTAAGAGAAATCAGCTGGATAAATTGATATTCAGGAGATACTAATTGGCTATTGATATTGGGGGGAAATAGACCAAACAGGGACTTGTCAGTTGTAGTATTAAAGACATCTGTTGACCCTCAGGCCTATACCTAGAATCCTGTGAAAAACCTGACCTTTTTCTAGAGAACCAACCTGCTAGTCAAAGTGTGGTTGGGAGAGTCAATGCATGACAAATGAATGATTGATAGAATGAATGAAAGAGTAAATAAATAAAGACAGGAAGCCCTCTCATATTAATCAATCTGGAAACTGGTCATTCTAGGGTCTATATTTAGAGTGAGTAATGTGCCAATTCACAATATCTTCCAGAGCCATGATTCTAGTTGAGTAGGCACTGTTGGGATGCTAAGCTACTTGCAAAGGTGAGGACCATCTGTGCAAGATGGATGAGACAGGTAAGAGATATGAAGAGATGATGTGTTGCTGCAATCCTAATTCCATATATATTTATCTTCTGACAGATTGTTTAGTGGAGGAGAGAGATACTGATGAAAAATATTGTTCCTCCCCCTCTCCCTGCCTTTACACAAAATCCATCAATAATAGATGTTTTGGCTATAGGGCAAATATTCTTATATATGCATATGCCCTGGAAGGTTTAAACCTATTGATCTCATTAGGTGCTCAATGAATGCTTATTTTCTTTCATTGCGGTTATGTGTCCCTGGGCATTTTTTTTGGGGGGGGGATGGATGCCATATACTACATACCTCAGTCATTTAAAAAAATTACAATGAAAGATTTAGACATAAAGTGTGATACTATAAGGAAATTAGGAGAGCAAAGAATACTTTATCTGTCAGATTTATGGAGAAGGGAAGAATTTATGACCAAACAAGAGATACAGAGAATTATGAGAAGTAAAATTGATAATTTTGATTACATTAAATTAAGAAGGTATTGTACAAACAAAACCAATGCAACCAAGATTAGAAGGAAAACAGGAAGCCAGGAAACAATTTTTATAACCAGTGTCTCTGATAAAGGCTTCGTTTCTCAAATATATAGAGAATGGAGTCAAATTTATAACAATGTAAGTCATTCTTCAATTGATAAATGATCAAAGGATATGAATAGTCAGTATTCAGATAAAAAATCAAAACTATCTATAGCCATATAAAAATGCTTTAAATTACTATTGATAGAGAAATGCAAATTAAAACAATTCTGAGTTGCTACCTCACACCTTTCAGATTGGCTAATATAACAGAAAAAGAAAATTATAAATGTTGGAGAGAAGGAAAATTGGGATGGTAGTGCACTGTTGGTAGAGTTGTGAAATGATTCACCTCTTCTGGGGAGCAATTTGGAACTATGCCCAAAGGGCTATAGAACTGTGCATGCACTTTGATCTGGCAATACCACTACTAGGTGTATGTCCCAAAGGGATCCTAAAAAGGGGAAAGGACTTACACATACAAAAATATTTATAGGAGCTCTTTTTTTGTGATGGCAAAGAATTGAAATTGAAAAGATGCCCACTGATTGGGGAATAGCTGAACAAGTCATGGCATATGAATGCAATCAAATACTATTGGGCTACAAGCAAGGACTAACAGGTGGATTTCAGAAAAACCTGGAAAGACTTACATGAACTGATGCTGAGTGAGGTGAACAGAAACAGGAGAACACTGTACACAGTAACAGTAACATTATGCAATGATCAACTAGGAATAATTTAGCTCTTCTAAGCAATGCAATGATCCAAAACAATTCCAAAGAATTCATGATGAGAAATGCCATACACATCTATAGAAAGAACTAAGGTCTTAATATAGATCAAAACAAACTATTTTTACTTTATTTTTTCATTGGTTTTTTTTGGTCTGTTTTTTTCTCTCACAACATGACTAATGTTTTACATAGATGCACATATATAATCTGTATCAAATTGCTACTGCTTTAGGGAGGGGGGAGGAAGGGTAGTGCGAAGGAGGGACAAAATTTGGAATTCAAAAAAATTTTAAATGAAAGTTTAATATTGTTTTTATATGTAATTGGGAAAAATAAAATACTATAGAATTTTTTTAAAAGTGTGAAATGTGGAATTCATATAAATAGCCATTATGTGGGTAATGGACTAAAACAAAAGAGACAGGTTGCAGAAAAGGAACAAGCTCATAAAAGTATCCATTGTCAATCAATCTAGTATACATGTATCAGAACAACAGGATCAGAAGTAAATTAGGAGGTCAAAATTGGAAAATAATAAGTTTTCAGGTAGAGGGGTGATAATGATGATGGTCCAGCCTCATTGTCCTCTATGATTCAGACTTGAAACCAATCAGATATTGTACAAAAGAGGCAATTTCATCACCAGAACATACCAAAATGGTGAATTTCCTTTAGGTTGACCCACCAGGAATAGAGAGAAGGAACAGATGGTGATAGAAAATATAGACAGGGGTCAGAACACCATGATCAGAACATCTCCTGAATAGAGAGAAGTAGGCAAGGACCTAAAATCCAAGGAGAAATAGCCTGGATACTATGTAGTGAAGATTTATTTCATCCTTCAGGAAACAGTTTGTCAAAGAAGGGTTTCTCCAAACCAGTGGTCAGCGGATCTCCTAGGTGAGGAATACTGTGACAATGAGCAATTGAGCAAAAAGAAATGCCTGCCCTCAGCCCTAGGTTTCCTAGGTGCTAGGGTGGGGAAAACAAATTATAAGAGGTTGAATTACCATAGCAACATCTTCAGTGAAATCCTGCAGCTAATGAGCTAGAACTGATTCAACATCAAGGTGAAGTACTAGCCAAAAGAAATCTGTCAGAAGGCAAGAGAGTTAAGCAAAAGCCTTTCTAGTTAAGCATTAAAACAGGTACTGTAAATGTCACACTTTTTGCCTTTTATGTTGTTCTCTATCAATATAGGTCTTGATATCAGATATTTCTTACTAATTTGATATAATATTAATAATTAGCATTATTAATATAATTAATAATAGCTAATATTTATATAGTGTTTAGGTGTAGCATAGTGGATAGAGCACTGGGCTTGGAATTGGGAATATTCACTTTCCTGAATTCAAATCTAGCCTCAGGCTCTTAGCTGTGTGACCTTGGGCAAGTCACTTAATCACTTACCTCAGTTTCTTAACTGTGAAATGAGTTGGAGAAGAAAATGGCATATCACTCTAGTTTCTTTGTTAAGAATACCCCCAAATGGGGACACAAAGAGTCAGACACAACTAAAAATACTGAACAATAGAATGTTTACTATGTACCAGTCACTGTGCTATTCACTTTCCACTAATTATCTCATTTGATCCTCACAACCTGGGAGGCAAGTGCTATTATTATCTCCATGTTACAGATGAGCAAACTGAGGCAAACAGAGGTTAAGTGACTTGCCCAGAGCTATACAGATGGTAAGTGGCTAAGGCTGGATGTGGACTCAGATCTTCCTGGATCCAAGCCTGGCACCATCTGTGCCTCCTGTACTCTGATACATAACATCATACATTCCCTGCTTTTTCCCTACTGAGCAAGGTAGAGGAAGAAAGGATAGAGAAAAACGAGGAAAAGGATATGTGCATGCACTGCCCTTCCATCCACACACACACACACACACACACACAAACTTCTCTCTTTCCTTTATTATTGGCCTATTAGTTTCAGATTTCCTTCTCTTAGAGACGTGTTCAAAGACCATATCCTGTAAATATTTCAATCCAGTGTGCTGAATCTTCTAGGTAATTTACTTTCTTTGCCAAAACAAAAACTAAAACAAAAAAAGCTAAAATAAACCCAATGAAAAGTAACTATTTTTAAGGATTCTTTCTAAAACCATAACCCATATAATCCTATGGACGTGGAAATCACACACTGAACCAGTTAGGCATATGGGAATGAAGCCATAAGTAAAGCCAGCCTAAAGAGAACATGATATAGATCACCACCAACATACTATGTTTGAAAGGCAATAGGAAAGCACCCTTTATCCTCAAACATCTCCCTTTCCTAAGGACCATGTTACTTGTGAATCCATCGTTAGTAATAGCTACCTCCCTCTGAGATTTTCTTCCAAACTTCCCCTTAGAGGATAACATATTAAATAGCTTTGCCTTCCTATAAAATTATTTTATTTTCAGTCTTTGACAGACTAGATAGGGCAGGATGAGAATTCTGGATGATATGGGAGAATTACAGTGCTACAGCAAGGCACTGATAGGAGATGAAATGCATGACCACTAAGAGATAAATACAAATTGCTTCATAATTTACATTAGACTATATATTTGTCATTTTTCAGAAGAAGATAAACTCCCTGAGATCAGAAATTGTCTGTTTGTCTTTTGCCTTTATCTCCAAAACTAGCATACTGAGGCTTACATGGTTAATATACATGTACATAACAATACATGCTTAATATATGAGTTGAATTAAATTGATCTAGAATTCAGCCTTGCCAGAATGCTGAGAGAGGTCTTCCAAGCCTAAATTTCCCATAAGAGAATAGGAGATTCTGGCCCTTTATCTTTGCTTCTATGAGAGAATTGAGATTCTAACTTGATTATCAGTTATCTCACTATAAAAATTAAGAACTTCATTTCCATTATGAATCTGCTTGCAAATGCTATGACGCCCCTTTGATGTGTGGACAGAAAGTGTGCACCTGAATCCACCTCTCAAAGCCTCTCACTTGTTTGTGTTCTTCGTGATTTCATTCTTTAAAGATAGCAAAGATTGGGGCGGCCAGGTAGTACAGCAAGTAAGAGCACCGGTTCCAGTGTCGGGATGACCTGGAGATCGAATCCCGGACTCAGACACTCAGCACCACACCCAGAAATAACTGGCCATGTAACCTTGAGCAAGTTACTTAACCCTGATTGCTTAAAAAATAAATAAATAAATAAATAAAGATAGCAAAGATCACAGAAGCTTCCTTATGTGTATTTAAGTCGATGGACTCACTTTAACTGCAACTTCAAGTTTGCAAAGCTCTTTGACAGAGTATGGTAGCCAAATTTTGACTGTATGACTTAAAGAGAGAAGAATTTTTTTTGTCTTTTTGGAGGGGGGAATGGCAGGGCAATTGTGGCTAAGTGACTTGCCCAAGGTCACACCACTAACAAGTGTTAAGTGAGGCCAAATTTGAACTCAGGTCCTCCTGACCCCAGGGTGGGTGCCCTATTTACTGCACCACCTAGCTCCCCCAAGACAGAATTTAAACTGAAAATCAGCTGTATGAAGAGTTTAGGTTTTCTAATTGTGCAAGTTGAACAGTGATGTAACTTAGGAAAAAGAGGGAATTTATTTGCATTGAAGCAGTGCTCTACATTATCTGAGGGACATTCAGGAACTTTTGATATCAGATGGAAGATGTTTTGTAGCTTGGAAACATTTTATACATTGAGGTGTTTTTATTCTTTTAATTAATTTAATATTATCTTTACAGCAATCTCTACTTTTCCAAATTTTTTTGACTCACTTATTTTAAGGAAGCCATTTAACATTGATTTCTACCTGTACATGATCTATATATTTGAAAAGTCATTTTCCCTCTAATCTCACATTTTATTCATAGTTCTCATGATTTAAAAATCAAAAACACAAGTATTTCATGTTCTTTACAAGTGTGAAGACAGTTGGTTTCAATCAATCTTATAACTTCCAAACTTACATCACAGAGAGTCTATGATTTTCCAATGGCAATTTCAAACTCCTTTTTCTCTGATCTGCAGCTAGAAGGCTAGGATGTCAAACTCACTGATGGGGGAAGAATTTGTCCTCAGGAGAAAAGTGGCTCTCCACAGGACTGCTCTGTCAGGAAGCCATATGAGCTATGGACCTGAAGAAAGTTCAAGGCCAAAGCTCCCATTTAGTTATTGGAGCTGACTATGAAGTGTGCCAGAAAATGATTAAACAAAAAAAGATTTGGATCAGGGAAAGAGAGACTTGTCTTCCAGTATTTGAAGGATTATCAAAGGCGAGAGGGATTTGATTCACTGTGTGTTGCTGAAGAAAGTAGCTAAGATCAATAAGCAGAAGTGAGAAAGTAGGTTACTATTCAATATAAGAAATTTCCTAAAAATTAAAGCTGTCTATAAAAAGAATGAGTTGACTTGAAATGTAGTGAGCTCCCTATCACTGAAGGTGTTTAGATAATACTTAGATGTTTACTTGTCAGAAATACTATAGGAATACATATTTTGATTATGAGAGTGAGTGAGATGATCTCAAAGATTATTTTCAAATCTAAGAGTCTTAAAATTATAAGATCCATGGTCTAAAAGGGATCTTAGAGGTCACCTAATAAAATTCTCTCATTTTACATCTGAATAAAACTGGAACCCAGAGAGATTAATTAGATTGCAGATATAGTAAGAGGCAAAATTTACATTTGAACTCAGGTCCTGGGACACCATGTTCAGTGCTCTTTTCATTGCATCAAGAGCTTTTGAGTAGAATTCTATAACTCTGTAACAGTAAAAGATGTTTTTCCACCTAGATATATTTAAAAATTAGTTGAACAGTCCATTCATTTGAGATATTTTCTATATGCTCTTATTATCTTGGGGCCATGATTGATGTAGTCATAAGAACTGTGATGGAGATCAATTCTTTGATGATTATCCAAGAAATAGCAATGAACATTTCATAGGATTTTGAGCAAGAAAGGATTTAAGTCTTCCCATTTCCTCATTTAAGGACATAGAGGAAGATTAAGCAATTTCTTCAAGAATACATATGCAACAAGTAGCAAAACTAAGATTAAAATTCATACCCCTTGATATCTTATTCAAGAGTTTTCCACTGTGCAATGCTGCCTCTTGTGAGATACTAACAAGCATAGGTAACTGGATTTGTGATCTAAAGTAGCATAACTGGAATTAATTGGAACCTCATGTTCCAATGCATCAATTTATCTAGTGCCGATAGATAGTCTTTGTTCATGCTGGAATTTTTTTTCATTTAAATTATTATTTCCTTACAGTTTTCTTTTTCCCGTTCTTACCCATCATTCAAGACACAATTCGAATGTCATTTTCCTCCCTAGATCTCCTCAAATAAAAATGATATTTCTTCCTCTGCACTCTTATAGACTTTCCCTTAAAATTTTCTTACACTTTCATATTCTACTTCAGAGCTAGAATCTCCCTGCCCTGATGATCAACATCTGGAGGACAGGGATAATGTCTTAGTTTTCTTCTAGATTTCCTCCCTCTTCCTGTATAGACACAATAATATTCACACAATATTAAATCAACTAGAGAAGGCTCCCAGCCAACTGAATAGGCCCTCTCTGAAAGGTTTATGGTTGGACATAAAAAAATAACAATTGCTTCAAAGGGAGTATTGAAGATGGTTTGCTATCTTCATTGTTGAAAGCAAAAGCCACCCCAATCAAATCACACATCCACTGGAGCACAATATACCTTACATGCAGTAAGCATACTTGGTAATAAATAGCTATTTAATAAATAAATGAATGAATGGGTGGATGGATAGATGAATTCTCTAGTAATTATCTAGGGAACAAGATGATTGCATATTTATTTTCATAGGAATATTGCCCATGGGAAATAACCAGTCATTTATTCAATCAATCAAGAAAGCAGCAAATATCTTAGCATGCCTCCTATATACTGGTACTTTGCTAGATGCTAGTAACATAGATAGAAATAATGAAACAATTCCTACTAAAAAAAAGTTACAATTAACAAGGAAGAGATAACACACACATATAATATGAAATTGATAGATACAATATATACTAAGTAGTTAAATTTAGGGTGGTTTAGGAAATAGGGTGCTAAAAGTTGGGGGAATCAAGAAAGGCTTCATGAAGAAGATGGTCTCAGGTGCTCTCTGAGAAAAGAGGGACTCTGCAGTAGAGTTAAGGATGAGATGAATTACAAACATGAGGGACAGCATGTGAAGGAGATATGAAATATCCTGAGTGGCTAGACAGGAGAGAAGTCCACTTTGCCAGATTGTAGTGGGGTGGGGAATAGGAGGGCCAGAGGAAGGTTTGTTGCTGTTGACTGAACAAACCAAGGCTTGCAGAGGAGCCTTCCACTTTCCCTCTAACCTTAGGAAAAATTCACTTCTACCTACTGGTAAAGGAATGTAGCTGAGCATGGAATTTTAAATTTGGGAGTTGGATAAGGCTTTCAGTGGTCATCATCTGATAGAAACCACTGCCTTTAGTCATTTAAGCTTTATTATCTCCAGCTGAATAAGCATTCCATCAATACAATGACTTCAACAGTTTCTGACACCTAGTATTCTTTTAAAAATTCTTGCTGATTGACTAATTATTTGATTGTACAGATGAGGAAACTGAGAGACCAAGAGGGTATGTGAATTATTGGATAGCCCAGACCTGAGGGGGTTAGAGGGTGAGGGGAGAGACAGGATGCTGCTGCTTTTCTTCTATCATTCTATCTACACTCAAGTGAAAAGTATGTTACTTTTAGGCGTAAACCTTCCTCAGGTAGCGGAAGCCATTTCAGGTGTTGTCCAATGTCACGTCAAAGGTACTGTGATAGCGATAGTGTCAGAGAAGCATAGATTTAGATCGTGTAGCATCTATACTGACCCTCATTCAGTTTTTATGTGGTGATATAGTGAAAACTATTGGGAGGGGTTGGGTTTTCCCAGAAAAAAAAACAAATTTTAGTCACGTCTCCACAAAATGTAACAGAATTTAAATTTTGTTTTCATGCCAGAATTTTTGGATATGCCCACTTTAATGAAAAAGTATTTCATATTCTTTGGGGAAAAAAATAGCATGATCCAGAAGGAATGGCTTTCAAAGTCCATGAAGTCCTTTAAATAGCACAGAGACCTCCTACTGTTCATGTTTTATTTGTGATCACGGAGACAGATTTTTTTCTTCACCTCAGTCGGCTTGTTGCTATTATTTGTGTTGGCAAAGACACACAGGGCACAAAAACTAATGGCTGACTCTCCAGTGTAATTTATTAGAGGTGTATACCCTTCTCAATTTGCTGTATAAAGTTTGATTTTTATTCAGTGTTTGTTTTCTATTGTAGTTGATGATGTTTTTTATTGTGGATTTTTATTTTTTTAACCATTAGCAAAGAATACATAAAAGCCTCAGGACCCAGGAGCATAGAAAAGGGGCTGTTTCTGGTACTCTTAAAAATAAAGTCATTTTACTGCAAGACAAAATGCCTTGGGCTGCTTTTACATATTTTTCACTCTATCTGTTTCATTTCCTTCCTGGCATTGTTTATTTTTTGACATTGCCTAGGAGCCTTTTCTATTCATAAGACTCTAGGTTTTCCAAACAAGCCCTTCTGCATCTTTTTTTTCTGCATTTAGGTAATCCATGACAGCTAATGTTATTCTAGAGTTTGATTTTACTTCACTAAACATATAAAATTATTTGCATAGCTTTCCAACATTAAGTGTTATTTTTCTCCTTTTTATTATGGTTTTTGCAGGGTTTTATAAAATTCAATTTTGAAAAAAACATTATTTTTAGAGTATGTACTTTAAAAATTTTAAATAATTATATGCTATTATGATTTTAAGGAACAGGAACACCAAAATTTGATGTGTTGGTGATCACAAAAATCTCTAATTTTCATTTAATTCATCACTCTAAAGTTTGATTTCAATGTCTGACACAGTGTTTGGTATTCATCAGGGGATTAATGTTTGTTGAATTAATGAATGAATAACCTTTCTTCTATAAAATATGTTATATGTCTTCTTGATGCTCTTAAAACGAAGTGGGCAATAATCTTGATTTTCTATTAATACCTTCCCACTGAAATATATATTGAGTTTAGAGAGGAGAATTTAATTCTAATGCTGATTTTGATACAAATAAATTAAATATTCAACATCTATCCAGCATCTATTGACTGTCTGGCACTGTCTTGGGTGCTAGAGATAAAAAGATTAAAAAAAACAATAGTCCCTGCCTGTAGGGATGTAGCCAAAATATACATGTGAAAGCAAAAGCAAGATGTTTACATAGCACAAAATAATAATTGAAAGGAAGGCACTAGCACCTGTGGATGGAGATGAATCAGGAAAGGATTTATACAGTAGGTAGCACTTGTGCTAAGTTTTCAAAGAAGTTGGTGATTCTAAGAAATGGAGATGAGGATGGAGTACATTCATTCCATGTGGTGGTACAGCCTGTGCAAAGGCATACAGATAGAAAATGGAACATTTTGTGTAAAATAGTAAGTAGCCTAATTTGGTTGAATTGTAATGTGGCAGCATTGATGGAACACTGTCTGGACTCTGAAAGACCTGAGATCAAATCTGGTCTCAGATACTGTATCAACAATGCAGTATTCACAATGCCTATGGCAGCTATAAATATGGTGATATGGTTATTAATCACAAAATATACCAGGCTTTCCACATGGGGAATAGAGCTAGAACATTTATTCAAATACCAGAAAACTGAGTCCCAAAACCAGAAAGCCAAAGCCATCTCAGTAGTTATGAAGTTGGCACACGTAGTTGATGTGGTAAACACCCACATTCTCAAGCCTTCAAAACAGAACAGGCTACCTCAGGCAAAGGTCCTCCTCTCCCCACTCATGGCAACTGCTCAGCATCCAGGAAGTGTGCTCCCAGCAGCTCTTCTCCCCCTCCCCCCCGTAGTTCCTGTCCCTAGCAGTCCTCAGCAGAAGTGCTTAGCAGAAATTCTGGCTGGCTCAAAACAGGAATTCGGGCCTCTGCCTTCCGCCTTGGCTTTGGCTGCTACAGCTGCTGCTGCTGCTGCTGCTACCCGCCACCACTGCTGACAGTCCCCACACACACTCTTGCTTGGCTTCCACTTCCTCTTGCCCCACCCCTTCCTGCTACATCCGCAAGTCCAACAGGGCATGGAAGATCTTTAAATCCCATAACGCTTACAGATACTTACTAGCTGTACTATGTTGGTCAAGTCACTTAATCTTTGCCTCAGTGTCTTAAACTATAAAACAAGGACAATAATAGAACTTTCCTTTGATAATTGTCATGGATCAAATACAATAATGTATAAACTGGTTGGTACAGTGCCTGGAATACAGTAGATGCTTAATAAATGATTGATCCTTTCCACCTAATAAGTGTGAACAAGTAACCTGTAGTTTATTTCTTTTTAATAGTCTTTTTTTTAATGCCTCCACCTCTCTGTACCTCAGTTTCCTCATTCATTAGATGTAAATGATACATACCTATCTCACAGATTTATTGCAAAGGTGCAGGGAGATGATGAGTATGAACCAAAGTCTATGAAAACAAAAGCTAAATGTCTTTTTCCAAAAAAGACATCCTCTATCCTACCAACTATTACATCAATCAATCAAATGCAAGTTTTCAACACATGAAAATATGGAGTAACAAGAATGGGAAAAGGAAATGCTGTGTCATAACTATAATGGGAAACTCTTATACTTGATTGACATATTAGTCTAGTAGAGTAGATCTGATAAGGGAAGGGTTCCAAAAAGATTGGGAAAAATCCCTGGCTAAGACATCCAAGAAAACCAGGGTCACTACCTGTCCATATTGCTACTTCTTCATCCCTGCAAAGTGTTGTAGCAGCAAGCACCCCAGCATCCCCAGGGTGGCTGCCAACACAGGTTCTTAGATCTGCTTTGCTAAAGGAAAGCAACTCAAAATGGCTTAACAAGCTTATTTTAATCAGTCAAATATATATCGTTTACCTAGTTCAGGGGAAAAAGGTCAGCACCCCGATCTTTAGAGTATACAGACAGAATTATCAAGACAGAAACAGATCAAGTAGACAGGTTTCCAAACTGTCCAACCGTTGCATCCATACCAAATCAACATCTGGGTTTTTCAAAGCCGGGGAGTTCTCAACAATGGCTTCCCAGAGTCTCATCTGATCAAATAACAGAACACTTCTCAAAGTGAACCCCAAAGCAAATCTCCCCTCACATCAGGATTTATATAACCTTCTACTGGGTCAGAGAATGTCACAGCCCTCTTGACCCACTGCCCAATCACACAGCCTCAAGGTGTGGGCATTCTCTAAAACCAAGCCTCCTACCACAGGCTCCATGTGACCACATTCAGCCTATTAGGAGGCAGAGTATATTTTCAAATCAAGGAAGCTTCTCAGAGTCTCTTAAGCCTATCAAAGGGCCTAGGGGCAGGGAAGATCTTTAAATTTCCATTTCCATTACAAGTGTCCCTGAAAATTATAAACATAAATATGAAAAGTATCCTTGAAAACAATTTGCAAAGAGAACAGGTAGGCTTTAGGCTTTGCAAATAACATTTCTGAAGCAAAGACCATACCAGTTCAATACGTTGATTGTTTGTTGTGTTATGAAAGAAAAACTCCAAGATATTTGCTAGTCAAGAGACTTTTGCCTTGCAAACAAGGGAGATACAGACAGACAAATCTATTTGAATAAGTTTAATGTGTAAACTAAAGAGATACTTTTGTACAAAACCCTCTTTTATCCAATCCCTTTCCCCAACAAAAATCAAGAAAGTCCCTCTTTGTTCTTATTGGCTACACTAAGGGAATACAGAAAAAGTTAATTCAGAGTTAAGAAATATCTTTTATAAAGATATTAATGATATATGTTATAGAGACTATTAAATGTAACTAACAGAGACACCTACATAACAGGATTGTAGTGCAGTTACATCAAAGAAATATTTTTTGGAACAGGAAAATAAAAGTTTCACATATTTCTTGAGATAAATACACCTTTGGTGTCCACCTATCACTCAATTTTTTTATCTCTGGCTCCAAAAAGCTGTAGCATGTATAGCAGAGTGGTAAAGCATTTCAGCAGACAGACTAAACCAAGTTCAGTGTAACCAACAGGCCTCAAACCCATCAGTGAGTTGGGCGATGTCTACCCCAAGCATAAAGACTTCCGGCAAATTGGGTGAATGAGGACAATTTGTTCCAATAGCCATGAAGGTGTCCAAAGCAGGAACTGTGGAGCACTTAGAGCTTAGTCAGACATCAAACATGCTAACATCATACACTGAATCATGGACCATTGCCAGTAGTCTTGACTTTTGTCTTGCCACTGAACTTTAATGACTCTGAAAGAGTGATACTGGTGACATTGGGCAATGATGCCTCCCTTAAATTCATTTCCCACAAGTCAAGATATCACCCCATGATGTCATTGGTACTCTTCAAAAGAAAGGATGAACAACAAATACTAACATGGGATTCACTTGTCTATTTCCCTTATTCGATATTTATGTGGGTGAATGCTGTACCCCCTTAGTAGAATCTAAGCTCTTCATGGTCAGGGACTGTATTATTTTTCTCTTTAATATGCTCAGTGCCCAGTACAGAGCTTTTCACATAGTAGGAACTAAATAAAGTTTTGTTGAATTGGTTGTTGAATTGAATTACTTGATATTTCTTATTCTAACCTTTGACAAGAAAGTTGGCAATCGCCAGGTTCTGTCTTTGCAAGTATTTTCATTGTATCTAAACTTTTTTTCTGATTTGTCTCTTTTGGCTATTTATATACATTCCTGCTAATGTAGTTTGAGTCTATGATATCGTCACCAATTCAAGGATCAAGATCTTTATTGACTGTGGTTTTAAAAGTTTATAAAATAAAATGCTGATCCATCTCAAATTAATATTTTTATTCATTACCTTATGAAAATTATTATTATACCCTGAAAGGTAGATATTGGCAAATATAAGTGCCCTGAAGTGCAATAGACTTTTATCAAACAGCAGATAATTCAAGCATCTGTACCTGCACACATCTGCTTGTTTTATATTCACATATGCACATCATTTATAGGACCATTTATCGGCCTCTTCTGTTAATTATTCAGTTATACTTTTTTTCTACATTGAATCAGGATCAGGAAGGGCTTCTGAAAAAAAGAAAGACAAAGTAGTGTCAGTAATTCTAAAGCCCAGAATGAACTGATGTTCTGGAGAGAATCCAAAGAAGGACATATTATAGGATAATGAAGAGTCTTTAGATCATTTCATATGAGAATTGGTTGAAGGAAGCTTCAGAAGTTTAGCCTGAAAAAAGAGATTACTAAGTGGGGATGATACCTGTGCTTTAACATTTGGAAGTTTGTCATGTGCAGGAGGTATTATGTTTATTTCTCTTATCTCCAAAGGAAAAAAGGAGGAGGCTTGGGCTGAAGTCGCAAAAAAGCTTGATATGATGAAAAGTGTCCTAATAACTAGAATTGTAAAAAAGTAGAATGAATCAAACAAAGAAGGAATGGATTTCCCCTTCTTGAAGGGCTCTAAGCAGAAACTGAATGATCACTTGCCTGATATGTTATAGTGAGGTTTCCTTTAGGATACAGGTTGGACAAGATGGTCACAAGAGACCCTTCCAAATTTCGAAATTTGTGATTCAATGATATTTTTCCTTTTATTAAGAAGTCAAAGAGCTACACCTCTTTGTTCTGGTCAACTGAGAGAACTTTATGGCCTGCTTCAGCTATGTAGGGATTGACATGGAGTAACTTGCCCTGGAGATGAAAAAAATTCCTTATTGGGTACTGAGAGAGAGGAGCTGATAATTCAGGGAATGTGCAAAAGGAATCAACCCATCCCCCTCTATTCCCTTTCTTTACATCTTCAGAGGGTGTTAGGACTATTTCAACCTATTTCCTGTGATAGAGTAAGAGGAAGAGATGACTGTGAGTAAATGTCTAACTAGTGAATGGAGCCCTGCTCCTGCCCACCGTGCGTAAATTTTCCTAAGGGTTGGTTGGTTGTGGTCTTGGTTCTCAAAGAGGACCAAAATGGCATCACTGTGGAAGAATCAAGTTATAACATGTCCAGCTGTGGCTGATCAGACCAATATGAACTTGGAATTCTCTACCACAGGTCAGGCACAAATAGTCAGAGTGAACATTTGGGGCAGAGATGTCTAAATCTGCCTATCTCATGTTTCTTTTGAGCTACTGCAATTCTGCTTTGCTTGTAGAGCCCAGAACCTTCTTTGATGTGGGCACACCATGTGGGGTGGTTCCTTGCCAGCATCTCTCATGTCACACAATTCACTCCTAAGTTCAGAGAGACCTTGAGAGTGTCCTTGCGTCACTTCTTGTGATCACCACATGAGCACCTTCCTTGCATGAATTCTCCACAAACTAGTCTTTCAGGCAAGCATACTTTTGGCATCATATTTGTGCTCTCTGTAGCAGAGTTGGAATGCTTGGCAGGTTAGCTGAAGGAAAGACCTCAGTGTGTGGTACCTTATCCTGCCAGATGATCTTCAGAATATTCACAAGACAATTCAAATGGAAGTGATTCAGTCTCCTGGCATGGCACTGATAGACAGTGCAGGTTTCACAGGCATACAACAATGAGGTCAGCACAATGGCTCTGCAGACCTTCAGTTTGGTAGTCTAATACCTCTTCTCCCCCACACTTTCCTTCAGAGACTCCCAAACACTGAGCTAGCTCTGGCAATGCATATGTCAACATCATTTTGTTGTCATTTTTTTCAGTCGTGTCCAACTTGGTGACCCCATTTGGCATTCGCTTCGTAAAGAGTGGTTTGCTATCTCTTTTGCAACTCATTTTACAGATGAGGAAACTCAGGTAAACAGAGTTAAGTGACTTGCCCAGGGACACACAAGTGTTGAGGTCAGATTTGAATAAGGAAGGGGTGTAGTCCAGATTCCAGGCCTGGCACTCTATCTTCTTTTTTTTTTCTTTTTTTTAAAGCGATCGGGGTTAAGTAACTTGCTCAAGGTTACACGGCCAGGTTTTTCTGGGTGGGTGCTAAGTGTCTGAGCCCGGATTCGATCCCAGGTCATCCCGACTCTGGGGCCGGTGCTCTTACTCACTGAGCTACCTGGCCGCCCCTGGCACTTTATCTTCTGCTGCCACCTAGTGACCCTGGAAAGCACTGCAAAGGGATTTAATTTCTGGTTAGCTAAAATAGTGTTATACAATGCTATGAGTTCTAAAGGGACCTACATTAGTTTTCTGAACACTCTCAGAGAGAATCTTGAAGAGATGGGTCAAGGAAGAGGCAAAGTAAAACCTTTGAATGGTGGACTGGAGGTCCAGACTTGCAGAGAAGCCAGACTTCATCATGTTCCTTGACTTTTAGTGCCTTCAGACTTAGGAACTACTGAGACTGAACTCTCCCCTTTGAGAGATCATTCTCTCTTTTGTTTTGAGTTGGGTTCTTATGTGACTCCAAGTTGAAGAGTTCATTTACTCTTGTGTATTTCTTACATATGTTCTAATCTATATACCTTCTTAAAATTATTTTTTCTGCTCTATTTAATAACTAGCTATTCTTGATGGTCTTTTAAAAATTAATAGATTTTATTGATATCTTTTGTTCTTATGCCATCTAGATGCTCCCCTCCCCCTCCCATATTCACTCTTTTCCTCCAAGAGAGCCAGACCTTATTATGAAAAAAGAAAAAGAAGAAATTTAGACTTGGCTGGCAACAAAAGATTCTTCTGCAATGGAAAGATCAGTTAGCATCAAGGTGAGGACTGGCCTATGCCAGCAAAGCTATCAGAACAGAACTGAATTGATTCAAAATATAAAATGCCTAATTAGCCACATTGCAAAACTGTGATGTTCTGCTGAATTATAAATATTAGTCTCTGACATAGCATAACAGTAATTCTACACTATAGAATCCGGTTAGATGTCTGAAACCTGTTAATGCACAATACAAGTCTTCACCTGTCCCTTACCTGATTCATTTTGTGAGTTAAATACCTCTTTTAGTTTTATCTCCCTTTTGGGGAGACCTAGACATCAGCTGTAAACTAACCTTAAGCATATTTTTTCACCAGAACACCAGGGTCAGGGGCTTAAGGAGCAAAAGAGTTTGAAAATCTCCCAAGTTGAGGCAGGCTACTCTGGGTTGGAGCCTGGTTCAAACTGCATATTCAGTTAACAGACCCTCTGAGGGCCCTAAAGTGCTCTTTCAATGTTAAACTTGCATTGATTTTGTCCCCAAAGCATCCCTTGAGATACAAAAGTGCATGAATTATCTTTCTTTTTTCAACAAGTCACCAAGGGTTACAATGAAGTCTCATTGACTGTGAAAAGGGCTGAGCAGAGATAGAGAAGAAAACCCAGATTGGCTGATTCTCCTCCCCTCCAACACAGGACTTCTAATTGGTATGAGGGGAATCAAGTTGCCCTTAACTTCCCTGATGGCTCTTAACTTTTCTAGAATCAGTGAGTATTTCACAGCAGAGCTATTGTTCTGAAAATTTGGGATCAAAATAATTGGATAAAGCCCTAAGGAACCAGAGCCTATTGTCCAACCTACTCTCTGATGCAGGTGAGGCATTTAAAAACAGAGGCAAACTGATAGACACTCTTACTAAACTTGAAACAATTTGAGGGTAGAATGACTTTGGATTGTAAACCAGTAGTTAGTGTCCTTTTAATTTCTACTCATGTTCACTTGTCACAACATTCCACATTTAAGGGGTGGCTAGGTGGCACAGTGAGTAAGAGCGCCAGCCCTGGAATCTGGAGGACCTGGATCAGAGGCCTCAGATATTTAATACCCACACAACATAACTGGCTATGGAACCTTGGGCAAGTTACTTAACCCCAATTGCTTTAAAAAAAATTCCACATTTAAATGAAAACATCCTAAAATAATACTTTTCTACTTTCTGTTGTTATAAGTTAAAAGGAAAAGACAATTTTAAAACACTAGGTTTCCTATATTTTGCCATTTGTCTACCCATATGACACTTTTTATTTTAAACAAATTTTTGTTCAGCATGATGATTTTACTAACCTTAATCCAAAAAAAAAATCATCATCCTATTGCCCATGTCCTTGCTGAAAAACACATTATTAAGATGAATTATTCACATATCTCTAATTGGCCATATTCACCCATTCATGCATTTGTAATTTGCCCCAGTTACCACAGTCCTGAGAAGGATACCACTTTAAATATTCACCAGGGATTTTCTCCGTTTGATTTTCTCATATTGCTATATTTTGTAACAAAACATAATAATATCAGGCATGTAAATAATGAAGTGCCAGCTTCTGGCCAAAAATACAAATAGAATAAAAAAAAATTTCTTCAGATAGGAAGCTGCTATCATATTGCTACTACAAAAATGTGAGTTCTTAGTTCAAAACCCAAGTTGCTTTTCTGGACAGAGTCATCTTATTTTTTTGTGAGTGAAATATGACTAAAAAAGTATAATCACCATAATTCTGTTTCTATCATTTGCTCAACTTCCCCGACTTCTTGTAATATCCTTTAGACATTTGAATCCAAAATTAAACACAAGTATTTTGGCTCCATTTCTCCCTCTCCTCCCACATTTTTCTTCATGCTTCTTTCTTTTAACCTTTTACAATGTCCTACTTCAATGTTTCTTGTTCTGAGGTTGGACCTTGGAGGTATGTACCATGTACGTAGATCTTTCCCTTCCATTCACTTGTTTCTTATGACATCCCCTGAGACTCAAAGGGGCATACATTAGCATTTTCATTTTAACAGATGGAATGATGAAATGCAGGGTGGTTAAGTTCACTGCATAGTTCAAAAATAGCAGAGCTTAAATTCAATCTCAGAGCTCTGGATTTCTTTTTCCATTGGCTTTTCAAGAACATACTGTCTCCATGCGAAATAGCCTTTCCTTTTGTTGTGGTTCACAGCCCAGTCCCTGAAACTCTTCACTTCGTTTTGTTGGATTTGATTGTGATATCTAAATCGGACTGACCACAGACAAATGGGATTTTAATGGACTCTCCTCATATAATTTCCTTCAAATTTTATGAAAAAGTCTCACCTGCAATCTGGCAACTCATTTATCTCAATCTGTAATCTATAATAAATTTCTAGTTTAGACTCCTGTAATGTAATATCAAGCAAAGGCAACTTCCCAGGTTCAAAATACCAGCATAGGTGCTCTCTATTTTATTCAGTAACAAACCCAGAACAGAGAAGATCAAAACATGACATCATTCAAAATACAGCATTTACTAAGTGTGATTAAATAATCTCCAAGTACTACCCCACCCCAGGACTTTCCAATCATTCAATCAATTACAAAGTCTCTGTTCCAAATACTTCTCCACCCCTAGGCTATACCTTAATTAAGTCCACCACAAAGCCCCTCTTCTCAAATGGAGATTAGTTTCCAAACATAAGTAAAATACATTCATTTGCTCAACCATAGAACACAAAAAGGTCAAAAGTTCCCCACCCCTGGATCACAATTGAATCTACCCCAGAGTTACATCAAGTTTAAACACAGCACTTAATACCCAAATGGAGGTCTTTTCTTCATCTTGACACGAGGCAAGTTCTCAGCAATCTTAGTTCCTGGAGAGACAAGGCTTAGCAAGGCCATAAGATACATTGCCAGTCCCTTCATGAATTTATCCTCTGTCTGTAGAACAGCCCTAGAACCCCTGAACACATTAGCAAAGCCCTCTCCCAGGATTTCTGTAAACATACAACAAGAAAATCCTTCTTCAGGGCTTCTGAACCAACAGAAAGGCTCCCAGACCCCTGCAACAACAGCACTGTCCTTCACCAGTGGACGGTATTCATTCTGTCTGCCGGACAGTCTCCAGACCCCTGCAACAACAGTACTGTCCCTCACCAGTGGACAGTATTCACTCTCAGTACTGTCCCTCACCAGTGGACAGTATTCACTCTCTGTCTGCAGGACAGTCTCAGGCCTTCTTAACCAAATGCCAGGTTCCAGGACTTCTTCAACAGGACAGTCTTTCACCAGTGGACAAATCTGGCAAAATAACATCAAAACAGACAGACAAAGTACCAGCAAAACAGCCATGTCTCCTCAGTCCTTGGCAGCTCAGGGGGCAGGTCTCAAAAGTCCAGGGCAATTCAAAGCGGCCACCAGCAATCTCTTAGTCTCTCTCTCTCTCCACGAGGTGCTGCTTCCAAAAAAAAAAATCTTCCGCCTCTGTCCTGTCTCTCTAAATCTACATCACCAGCTCCTCCCAATTCAGGACTTTCTTTTCACATCAACAAGCCCATCCCACAGGTGGGATTAACAAACTCTGGGTTTTAACACAATCAATTTGAAAACCAAGCCAATACAGGGGAATCTTTAATTGCCATTACTATCACAACTCCCTGCTGAACAATTTAATCATTCTACTATGGTCTTAAAAAACATTTCAAATTTAGTGGTGAGGTAGAAAATCACGATGAACTTTAAAGCAATTGGTCAAAATATTAGTTTTTAAATATACATTCATAGGACCTACCCCTATTCCTATACCCATTTCTCTTATTCTCCCACTACACTATATAATTTTCTAGGCATGTTGTAGATCTAGAGCAGCATTACACTGAAAGTTGTATCTCATGAACCCCCTCTAATGGGTGAATGTGTTTGCATTTATCAACCAGAGGACACATTAGTTCAAATGAAAATATATTTCATTAAATAGCATATGTGACAAGAAAGATTTCCCCCATGTCCATAAAAGTACCATATCCCACAAGTTACCACACAGCCAGTCAAAAAGGGGACAGATTCCAGGAACACATGTGAACTGGCAGCTAGAACGAGGCAGCTGTGGCATCTTTGAAGAGTACCAAAGGACTTTAGGGATGCTCCATCTGATGCTCTGCTTCTCTGTTCTTTCTCATGTTTGCTCCTAGACACTTCTACTAAACTGAATTCTAGCTGCTCTCTCTATATCATGAATTCTACTGCTGCTGCCCCCTGTTGATCTCTGCTAAAATCTGATAGGTTTGAGCTACTACATGCCCTATTTCACTGCATAATCAGTACAGATTTTATGCAAGAATCTTTTTTTTTTGCAAAGAAAAGTGGGGTGCGACCATTACATGAAGTTTTATTAAAAATGTACTGGTATTCCTTATCTTTTAGTCTCTGCCAGTCTCACACCAACTTTTCAATCACTGAAATCTTTTCACAGCTCTGTTTCCATGCTGTTCAGTGAACACAATCACTTTCAGCTTGAAGGCCACATAACAATTTGAATATCTACCCATAATCAGAAAGAAATGCTTTGCACATTAATGTATCACTGGTATTGTAACTGAAGTTTAGCTAGGGTGGGAAGATGCAAGTCTTACAATATGACGTGACACTCACGGCAGCTTTGCCTTCCCCTTGTGCCTACCATTCTTTATTTGGTGGAGTTAGTACTGCAGTACACTAAACAAACCATGCAAATCAGCTTTCAAAATACACTGACAATGCACATGATCTGAGAATTCTAGACTCTCTCTTTGCAATATGCGAGAGATAAATGCATATCATTGTGCCACCGGTGAATACATTGCTACTCTGTTTACCCTTTAAGAAGCATGGAACAGAATTATAACATGTGATGATTACACTATGAAAGGTTATAAACCAATTTTTGGACAGAAAAAACAGTATTTGATGATTACGCACTGGTAACAACAATGCAGTGAAATATGGTATCTTCTTTCCCCATAGAAAGAGGGGTTCTCAGGCTCCTTTGTGATATAAATGTAACCCAGTCACATCCAATAAGTGAGTTAAAAACTCTTCAAGTCTCTTTTTTGGACTTTAATTCTTGTCCCCTACTGATGGAATCCTAATAAAGCTTCCCCTAACCCCAATATTCTAGCTTCACTATAGGCCTGACCCCACTGAAGAGCAGGCCCACTTTACCTACCTAGCCCCCTGCCAATATCCTAACTTCTTCATACATGCTCACTGGAACAACAGGTGTGTCCCTGAACTCTTAGTTACCACAGAAACAATAGGTATGTCCATGTGATGGGAACCTAGCTACTGCTCTACCTGATCCCTGCACCCAGACCCATTCCCACAGAAGCAGGTATGCTTTTGTAATTGATCAAAATCATATCATCCATCTTGACCAGACAGGACCACAATAGCTAGCCAGTTGGAGGGCAGAATGACCAGAATGTTTAACCACTGAACCATAGATGGGACCACTCCTCTGTTACCTAATACCTTAACAAATTCCTCCTGCCTTTTTAATATTAATGATATTTCTCTATTCTATGTAAATTTCTGTTATGTAATTGCATCTTTACCCCATAAAAATCCATCTTGCTTTCACTAAAGTTGCTGGTTCCTCCTGGAATTTAGCCTGCTTCATGAGAGATGTCAATCTCAATAAACGTCTATAATTGGATTAGAGGTGGTCTGACTCTCAATTCTTTCAGATGGTTCTACCACAACACATCATTAAACCCCAACAGTTTTTTGGGTGGGCAGAGTCCCCACCTCAACATTTTGGCATCCCTGGATTTAAACTGCAACACTACTACTCCCCAAGTATAATTCTTATCAGAGTTATGGACAGAAAATTCCTTTATCCCCCTTTCCCTCTGAAAAAAAACTGGGCAAATTATTTCCAGATATTCTCAGCTTATCAAAACTTGAAAGGAGCTGGGTGAAGATATGGAAGAAGACTTCTCTCCTTCATCACTACCCCTTTCTGCTCTCCTTTTATGCCCCTAATAGTCCATGCAAATGATGAAAGTGGGCTAACTGGAGACAACCAAAACAGCTGGTAAGGTTTTCTTACTTCCCAAGACCCAAGAAATCACTATGTTCCTAGAATCCTTTTGAGTGTCTGCAAACACATCATGAAATTTACTTGATAGAACATTGGTAGATGATCACAAAGTAGAATTGGCTAAGTATGAATGCTTTCCCCCATAACCCCCCAAAAAGTATTTTTCTTAAAGACCTCAAGACACTACTTGACTACTTGTATTTCCCTAGTCAAACTGAATTCTAAGAAAACGAAAAAATAATTGCTTTCTACATTTGAAATTTGTGTAATAAATTGTTGATTGAAATTTAATGACTTTCACATCTCTGATTTTTGTTTCAGCACCAGTTTCTTTGAGGATTTATTGATGTTGAACAAATTATTCAACTCTTTGAATATACTTCAACAGAGTATGTATAATTTCCAGTTCACTGTAGCAGAAATTAGTTCAAATATATAGATTGATGTTTTTATCTATAAGCAGGGAAGAGTCTTCCCTTCACTTTGAAGTTTTACTAAGATGAACACTTTGACCATTCAGATATAGTTCTTCTAATAAGCTTAAGAAATAAATTAAATTAATGTATTTACTACAGTTCTTTGAACAACTTTTCTACTCTTCTTCTGGGAGTTGGCAAACTTAGAAGGAATCACCTTAATGATTTGGGAGTCTTGTTTCTGGGGCTGGAGGAGGAGGAAAATGAGGGAGAATGCAGGGCAGGAATGGTAGAAAAAATTCATGGGTGAGGTTTAAAAGACCAATATAATAATTTTTTAAAATACCAAAGTAAGCAGGGATGACTATAAACTGATTGAAAATGAGCCCAAGGAAAGGAAGATTTGAAATAGAAATGGCAGATATTCTGCAAGCAAAAAGAGCAACATTTTATCAGCTACATGGTGATGTTAAACATGTCTCTCCAAATGCAATCTGTATAGGATGTATGGTTGATAATGGGATAAATTCAGAGCAAAGACAAAGGAGATTGGTGTATCTGCTTCTAGAAATAAAGAAAGAAAAAAAGAATTCTTGAGGGGAAAAAAAATGTTACTAAGTGGCTTCATCTACTGGAGTTGCCAAAGGTTTTCACATAGTTCATAATTATCATCATGGAATATATATATATATATATAGTTCTCCCAGAAACATTTGGGGAACTTTGGTACCTACTCATTACTATTTGTATATCCACTCCAGGTCATAGAAAACCCAAAATTATAAGAGAAAAGAATCCCTTGAAAATCTTCCCTGCTTCCCTTCAAGTTTGCCAACCCATAGTTTAAGAATTTTAAAAGTTTTTTTTGTATCAGTTTTTAAGAAGACTTCAAAGTTTATTTCAAAGTATTATTCTACAATTATAAATATCCATAGTAGTCTATGCAAAGTAACTTTTGCAATAGCTCTGAGACTCAAAGATCAGGAAAAAAAGGTATGGTGAGTGACTTAGTAACTTTTATTTTCCTTTTTCTTCATGGCCAAGAAATTAAGAATAAGCCTAAAAGGCTAAGGGACTTTTAAGACAGAAACTGCAAAAAGCAACAAGTCACATGCAATGAGAAATGGAGTTTTATTTGGAAGAACTGAATAGGTATTTAGAAGCAAAGGGCTTCAGAGCTGATTGAGAGTGCTAAGGTGGCAAATTTATGCTGTCACTCAGAGAAGGTCCTATGCCAGGGCAATTAGATGAAGCAGGTAATGA
Source organism: Petaurus breviceps papuanus (assembly GCF_028583685.1). NCBI lineage: Eukaryota > Metazoa > Chordata > Mammalia > Diprotodontia > Petauridae > Petaurus > Petaurus breviceps. The sequence continues at coordinate 17,134,041 of NW_027186304.1, forward strand.
CAGATTCTAGGTTGCAGAGAGAAGGCAGGGTCTGGTGTAGCCAAAAGCAGCAAATTTGACTCAAAGAAGAGTCAAGAGGCTGTGAAATCCAAACCACAGACAGCCCAAGGCAAGAACTGGAAGCAGATCCTGGAAGCCTCAGACTTTAAGAAAAGATGGACTAGGAAAATGGTTTACTCCCTCTAGTCTAAATTAAAGAAAATCAGAGTTTAATTAAACAATGGGAGGTAGCTGAAGTTTAGCCAAAATAGTCATTGTTCCATAATTGGATAATTGCCTCCATTATTCATTCCACAAACATTTTGTAATATGCTATGTGTAAAGGACTAAGGTAAGCATGAGAGAGATGGAAACTTCAGGTAAATCATAGCCCATGCCTTCATGTAGGTTACTGTCTGGTAGGGAGATGAGGCAAAATGATACAAAATTCTATGATGTCTATTAGAAAGTTGTGGGGGGAAAGTGCTGTGTAAGGAATTATGCAGATGGTCATTATAGATTAGAAAGACAATAGAGAGCTGACTAAAGCTGACCAAGTCCCAGTTCCCTGAACCATGAATTGCCTAAGGCTGACCAGAGTTTATTACTGCCAGCCTCTAACTATTTTGTAGGTGTCCAAAACTCTCCCCTTAGGATTCCCAAACTTGGACTTTCAGTTGCTATGGAAAACAACTTTGTGAAACCTTAGATTCTAAGGCTTAGAATGTCCCTCACCCTCTGTCCTAATCCTTTATAAGAAGCCCATGCCCAGCCCCCTGTTTAGGCTCCCCAGAACTTGCAACTTCCTCTCCCTGACTAAAGATCATAATTTTTGCTATATTGACTGCCTTCTCTTTAAATCAGGTTGACAGGTATGAAGACCATGGAGTCTGAAAGACCTAAATTCAAATCTAGTCTTTCAAGTCCTGAAATAAATCAACTTCATAAGCAGAGTAATGAGACATCTTTAATAGAGATAAAAGCGTAACCAACCCGCCACCATGGGGGAAGTCCCATTGGGAGACTTAGAAAGGTTCTTATACTATTAGGAAAAAAAAGGGGGAGGAGAGTAGGATTAGATAGCGAGGCTTGGTCATGAGATGCCAGCCACCCTCAGCAATCAGAGCAAGGAAAACCACAGGAGGGGCCAGGACATCAGAAGCTACTTCAGAAGCTGGTCTCACTCCAGCTGGCTTTGGCCACAGATGGCAGACCTATGATGTGGCGCCGCTCAGTATAATCAAGAGTAGTAACAATGCAAGGAACATTACTGGAATTTTGACACTACTGGGATAATTAAGACGGAGTGGCAGATAATTTCACATTTGATATTAAGAATTTTTCTGTTAAGCCTAAGATTTGAGCTATGTGACCTTGGTCAGGTCACTTAACCTCTGTTTGCCTCAGTTTTCTCAAGTATAAAATAGAGATAATGAAAAAAAAATACCTCCAAGGGCTGTTGAAGTGATCAAATGTAATATTTGGAAAGTATTTAGTAGGCACTTAATAATTGCTTATTCCCTAATCTGTTCCCTCTTTTCCACCTCACATCTCTTTTCAAGACTCAGCTAAAGCATCACCTCCTACATCAGGCCATTCCTACATGCCCAATTGTTACTGACTTCTCCAGAGGTGCTGAAATGACTTTGTTGCTTAGTTGTTTTTCAGTCATGACCCTATTTGGGGTGTTCTTAGCAGAGATACTAGATTGGTTTGCCATTTCCTTCTCCAGCTCATTTTACAGACAAGGAAACTGAGGCAAACAGGGTCTTCCTGTGACTTCCCCAGGGTTACATGGCTAGCAAGGGTCTGAGGCCAAATTTGAACTCAGGAAAAGGAGTATTCCTGACTCCAGGCTTGGTGCTCTATCCACTGTACACTTGTATCTGTGGTCATACCATTCCTCCCCCTGCTCAGTAGAATATAACCATCCCTGAGAAGGCAGGAATTGTTTCATACGATTATATACTTATACCCAGAAAGAACCTTAGACAGCGTCTAAACCAACTCCCTCATTTTACAGATGAGGAAGTGGGACCCAGAGAGTTTAAGTGCCTTGACTAACTATGCAGGTAACGAGTAGCCTAGCAGTTATTCAAACCCAAGTCCAGCATGCTTTTAATTTTTGAAGCCCTACCTTATCCCTGCCACTTTTTATTTATTTTGGACGAGACATGGTATTTCATTTTTATAGGAAACTGTCAATGACAAAACTCCTTCTGTCAGTATGCATAGATACCTACTTCTTCACTGAAGCTTCAGAAGTATCTAGAACGAACATATCAGGCATTTAATAAATGCTTTTTGAATTTAATGAACTTGAAGAATGAAATTGCTATTAGGGCATATGAAGAATATATATACATATGAACATATACATATGCCTATTAAATATTTTATATTATGCTATATACAATAAGTATATGTAATATTTATTATTGTCCAGATAACAGAAATCTCCCATTACCACTTTATCGATGTCAGTCTTTTGATTCAATTCCTTATTGTATCATCTATTTTCTCCTTTCATTCTAGTGATCCATAGTATAATTCTGATGACAATACTACATCTATTTCAGCCTCTGTTGATCATTACTCCAATGTTTTACAACATGGCTTACCCTCTTCTGTTTCCTAGATTTTCTCATTTGAGTTGATCTTCATATACTCTCTCCATCTTTCCTCATCTTTTTATTTCAGAATAATGTGTACCCAGGGGCGGCTAGGTGGTGCAGTGAGTAAAAGCTTAGTAAAAGCACTGGCCCTGGAGTTAGGAGGACCAGAGTTCGGATCCAGCCTCAAACACTTCACACACACACACACAGACACACACAGACACACACACACACACACACAAGCTAGCCGTGTAACCTTGGGCAAGTTACTTAACCCCAATTGCCCTTCAAAAGGCAAAAAAAAAAAGCAGAATAAGGTGTACCCTTTCAGAGACATATTCCAGTCATGGTTCTAATCCCACTAAGTCTTAGTGAAATCCATGTTGTCAAGATTTCCTTGTTGTATTAGAAACTATAATTCATCTTTGTTACAACCCATGTTTGTGCATTAGAGTGTAATCATTTGAGAATATGGACTTCATTGCTGATACTTTTCTTGCATTTTTTTTCTTGATTATCCCTATTGCTAGTCTTTCTTTGTGCATCCATCTAGCGTGGTCATATAACAGTGATTTTCTAACACCCCCTTCCTTTCCTGCTAAATCTTTTATGGTTATATTTTTACTTTAAGTCTTCAGGCAGATAAATAAAATCTTACCATACCTTGTCATGTGCATTTCCTCTCTGATCAGAAGCACTTCGTTCCTATATTTTAAGCCGTGGGCAAAAATACAAATGCTGTTCTCAAACACCATCTTCTTAACTACCTATTCACTTCCTGAATATGCCTTTCTCTTCTGAAGTCCTTGACTTCCATCATCAGATGTGATCAAATCACTACCTGGGCTCTCAAGTTCTTCAGTTTCTTACTCTTCAGAATACTTAGCAGTGGTCTTTAAATTACTTCTGGCAGGATGCTTTGTCCCTGCATGAATCACCAAAAGTAGATTTCAGACATCAAGCTTGGCAAGACTTGAGAGGATCTATGACATTCTGTATCCATGCCTTGGGAGCATAGACAAGTCTACTACAAGAGTGGGAGTCCTACAGACTCCAGTGGGGAGTCATCAATTACCATTGACATTTTATTCCTCTGGGCATTGCTTTGCCTGGAAATACCAGTTACTATGCAACACATTTTTAAGTGCCTGCTTCTTGACAGACATTGCTAGACAGGCACTGGTAATACAAAGACCATAAAAGTATCCCATCAGTTTTCCTTAGAAAACAAGAAGCCCCCTCCTCACATTTGTTACTTAGTTTAAAATGGTCAGTGGTCCTTTCTCTTCTGTAGCATATTCTAACTTCAATTTTCATAGGGAATCAATATTTCCCTTTGCCTCTTTAGACTTTTAACTTGTTTCTACATTGAAGTCCTTTGATTCTTTGCCATTAAGAAACATCAAAGTCTCCCTGATAACCTGGAAAGAGGATAAATACAAAACTTGTCCCTTTCTCTTCTGGATTAGTGGAGGGTGCTGGCCTGCAAGCCAGGAAACCTGACTTTAAGCCCTACCTCTGTGATACATACTGGATACATAACCCTAGAGAAGTCATCTGATTTTTCAGTTCTCTAGGCAACTCTCATAAGGATATAAATTGCAGAAAAGGTGCCAACTTGCCTTGGAAGACGCAGTTTCATAACCTAAGAGTCCCCTATACCAATGGGCCACAGATCTTCTCCTTGTCCCCTATGCTATCTAGCCTGAATTTTGAACACTCATAATTATTACTTAACCAAAAACAAACATCACACACTCTATACATGTCATTGCTTAATTCATGCTGCTTTTAATCTTTCTGCACAATTTCTATTCCTAAAGTAGGCAAGCTCTTGATAAGTTCTCTTATTGCTTGAAAAAGTAAAGCAATTAGGGGCAGCTAGGTGGCTCAGTGAATAGATCATGGGCCCTGGAGTCAGAAGGACCTGAGTTCACATCCCATCTCAGATCCTTAACACACACACTCAAAAACTAGCAGTGTGACCTTGGGCAAGTCACTTAACCCCAGTTGCCCTACCTTCCCCCTCCAAAAAGAAAAAAAAAAGAAAAAGTAAAGCAGTTTGGTTTGGTTTGGTTTGGTTTGGTCTCCAGGAACTTCTAACCCTTGTCCTGATTGGTGAGTGCCTCACCTGGCCTACCATTTCAGTCCATTCTCAGCCATGCTTCAGTCACTCTTTACCTCCTCTCTACCATTGTCCTATCAGTCGCCTCTCCACAGCCCACATTTCTCTCATTGCCAGACTTCCCCTCCCTCCTTTCTCACTTCTTGAATTAGGATCAGAACACTTCTGCCTTTGCTCCTGAAAGGGGCATAATTTCTCACTGCTTCACTCACCATAGCACACCAAAGTGCCTTCCCAGGCCACCACTCCCCAAAGTGTGTCATCTCTTCCTAACAGAGGAGGAAAGAGAAGATCTTTGATTTTCTGTTTGTATCTGCTTGGCACATGGGAAAGCAATAATATTTATTTAGGCCCAAAGTCCAGGATTTCATCAAAATTGCTCTGCTGGGATTTTCCCAAATACCTTGAACTAGTTAATGTATCCCCTCTGGACCACACAACCAGAAAGCTCCTAAGCTTGGGATACCCTTTCTGTATCCTTGTGTAAATGTTTGTATTAGAATTTTTAAAAATTAATTTTTTTACTTCAAACTCAGAAAAAAATACCATTATAATTCTTCCTCCTTTTGACCTGCATGAGTGGGGACCCAGCTGACCAGTTCCAGTTGGGCAACTCAACTCATCCCTTCCCCTCCCAGTCCCTCTCCTCTCCTTCCTCTGCCCTTACCTGAAGATATTTTGCCCCAAAAAAGGTAATTTTTGACAGCCAAAAACTACCTAGTTAACTTGGGTTTTACTGTTGAAGGGGCAAGGTAAGCCCTTCTGTGAGGAATAAGACTATACAAACCAAGGCCCCAACTCAATGTGACCTTTCTATTACCTCAGGGTGTTTGGGAACAGAGGATCCTGAGAATGTGAAGGCTGCCCTTCTCCTGGGACCCTGGCCACTTCCTGGAGAAGAGCTATAACTGCCCAACTCCTGGAACTAGCCATTCCAAGGAAACATCGCTCTTGGGGGGGCTTGGAGGGATTGACCTCTGTCCCAGGCCTCACACAACATACGATGCTAAAAACACCTGGCAGTATGCCTTCTTTGTCCTCAGCACTCCTTAAACTATAAGATTCAGACCCCACATTGGAATCTCACCCATGGAGGAGACGTCCTGCCCGGGACTCTCCTGAGCGGGACCCTGATGGCTGGACACAGGATTCCCCCGCTTGTGTGGTCAGGTGTGGGTGCTTCCCCACATTGGTGATGATTGTAAATGTGAAAATATATATACATATATATATATTAACCATACTTGCTCTTATCTTACTGTTCATAAGCCTTTTCCTCTGTTATCTCAGGTTTCCTTCCCATTCTCCTATATTACAAATAAACTATATTGGATCTTTTGAGGTGCCATTTCCATTCGCGCGAATCCTGAACCTCCTTAATTGGACAATTGTCTAGATTTCTTTCTCAAAGACCAAGCCTTAAACTCAATTCACTCCAGATCACATGGATTGGACAACATAGGTCCCTGCTGAAGCACCACAAAATGGTTATTTTGGGGATGCTCCAGGCTCAGAGTGAATGTCAATAGTTATTGTTTCCTTTCATGCAACCTTGAGGGTCTTCCCCTTCCTGTTTGATTCTTTTTCTTTTTTTTAATTAAAGAATCCATCCCTTGATTCACTTCTTAAAGAGGCCTATTCACTGATTGGGCATTGTCTCACTCAAAGTGAGAACCTGAAAAGACCTTAACTTAAAAGGGCCAGAGTCTCCCACTGCATCCTAGGCCATGTCCGGTAGCACTGATATCTAGCCAAAGGACTCAGATAGCTCTGGAGGAGAAAATAACATGGGTGACTTTACACAGCTCTCCTTCACTCAAATCAAACTCAATTGCAAGTTATGTTATTATCTCCCTGACATCATGTTCCTCTTCAAGAACGAAGCACAAACCACTCACACAACTTGACCTCAACACTCAGCTGACATATTACTGATGACCAAAGGATTGGATAACCTACCCCTGCTTGGATCTTTATTTCCTTTTGAAAAACTCAGTAAGGGAGAACAGACTACCTCTGGAGGTTAGTATTTTTACTATTGGGTATCTCAAAGTATTAGGAAGACTTCCATATATCAAACCCCAAATCTGCCTCTTTGCAACTTTCACCAGTGATTCCTGGTTTTTCTTTTTCCTTTATGGGGTAAGTTTACAGTAACTTATTTTAAATTTGCATGAAGTATTTGGCCAAAGACTCTGTCTCACCTGCTGGCCTTTGTATGTTACCTGCAATTTCTGCAAAACTCTCAAAAATGCCCATTTAATTTCTTATGCTTACCCAAAATACATTGAAATTGCGATGGGAAAAGTAGAATGAGGAAAGGATAAGTGTATATCCACTTGTAGGTTGTTGGACAGGGATTTCACCTTTAAAGTATCCACCAACAAACCGAAGTTTGCTGATCATCTAAAAACGATAGTATTATTAGTGCCTAGTGCCCCTTCCCACCATTCTGCCACCATCACTGGAGGAGTGGAAGGCAACATAACAAGACCGAAGATCATTTTCTTAAAGTTTCTGTATCTGATGTTTGCTATGGAAAGAAATATTAGTGATGCTCCTTTCTTATGTAATTAGGTCAATTCTTGAAAAACAAACTTGTTTTGTTTTCTGTATTGTATAAGAAGACTTTCCAGCGTGGCAGAGCCTGCTACACTTTGTGGTCTCCTGGAATAGTCTTCCAGAACCCAGGGTGACTCACTTCCCTGTCATGAAGAGAGGCCTCATAGTAGGACTTTGTGGAGATATGTTCAAATAAGACAAGGTTCAAATGAGATAATGTATGTAAGTGATGCAGGATGGTCATCACCCCTAGAGATAGTGCATTAGCAGTTAAATGAATCAGTGAATGCATACTGTAGAGGCACATAATACAAAAAGAAAAGAAAAGCAAAGCATGTCAGCTCTTTCCTGGGGGAAAAGAATGAGAAATTGAGGGGATAACAATCAGTTGTGGAATGACTGAACAACTTATGGTATGTGATTCAGATGGAATACTATTGTACTATAAGAAATGATGAGCAGGGTGCTCTCAGAAAAACCTGGAAAGACCTATATGAGCTGATACGAAGTGAAATGTACAGTGTATAAAGCAATAGCAATATTGTAAGATGATCAGCTGTGAATGATTTAGCTATTCTCAGCAATACAATAATCCAAGACAACTTTGAAGGACTTAGGATGGAAAATGCCATCTATCCCCAGAGAAAGGACTGGTGGTGTTTGAATACAGATTGAAGCATACTTTTTTTACCTTACTTTTCTTGATTTTTTTTGGCTATGTTTTCTTTCACAACATGACTATTATGGAAATGTTTTGCCTGACTACACATGTATAACCTATATCGAATTGCTTGCCTTATCAATGAAGAGGGTGGGGAGGGAGGAAGGGAGAGAATTTGGAGCTCAGTTTTTAAAATGAGTGTTAAAAATTGTTTTTACATGTAACTGGGAAAAATAAAATACTAAATTAAAAAAAAGAAAAAATAGCATACTAGTAAAAAAAAAGTCCTTTTCTAATAATTTCCACTTGGTATATTTGTAGAACTACTGAGAGTTGTTAATTTGGGGCTTTTTTTTTGGCTCAGGCTGGTGACTCTTAGAAGCATGTTAACCTCTTAGTACCACTCATTACCTCCCCTAGACTTCTCTGGGCCATTAGACCCTACCTGAATGTCTAGGCACACTTGACCACTACTATAAATGACCTGCATAATTCCTGCCTCTCCATATCCTATAACTAGAACTTAATATCTGAGATTAGAGGTGGTGGGAAACACATAGTATATATAGTATCAATAATTCAAGGGAGTACATAAAATGCTCCATAAACGTCCACTATGATTATTAGTTCAATTTGAAATTCAGCAAATTTGTTGTGTGAAATTTGGATTCAGTCAAAGGGCCACACTTGAGAACCCAGAGGGCCACATGTGGCCTCGAGGTCGCAGGTCCCTACCTGTGGTATAGTGGATGTGGTGTTGGATTTAAAATCAGAAAGAGCTGAATCTGCCTTAGACATTTACTAAGCTGTGTGACTCTGAGCAAGTCACCTACCCTCTCTCAGTCTCAATTTGCTTATTAATAAAATAGGAATAATGATGAAAGCATCTACTTTATGGGGTTGTTGTGAGGATCAAATGAGATAACACATGTAAAGCTCTTTGCAAAGATTAGAGTACTATATAAATCCTAGCTACTATCTGAGGTTGTATCATTGGCTAGTCACAGAGATCCCATGTGTCCTGACTCCCATTCCAGTACTATTTATTGCTATTGAGGATATATTCAGCTGCTCCCATGGTCAAATTTTATTTTCTTATTGACTAGTACATGGGGGACTTTTATTTCTAAGGCAATCATCAGGAAGCTAACTAAATAAAAAGCAAGACGTTTATAATACTTTGAGGTAAATGTTTATTCTGTTATATGCCAGCTGTCCAAGAAGATATTTGCCTCAAATTAATTTCACTCAGAATGTTAGGTTTGGAGTTGCTATGATATTTGTACTAGAGACAACTTACATAATTCATGCTTTATTAAAAATGAAAAAGTGGTCAGGGTATACAAATTGCCTCTTTCTTACTTGGGACATTTGTCGGTCACCTTCAGGGGTAGATATGTTTTCATCTCAATAAGACTAGGTTCCCTATAGCCACTCTAGTTCAAATATTGATTTGTAAGACATCTTTCCATGCAGTTTTCCTGCCACTTTAGTCTTGACATTTGAAATTGAGGATGTTATTCAGCCAGTGAATCTTGTCTCTGAATGATAGAGATTCTCTTGCAATCCGTGTGTTTGGATGAAATGTGCATACAGCACACCCACAAAGGAAACATACTTGGAAGCATGAACTTGACTCTCTGAAGGACACTATGAGATCTCACTATGGGATCTCAGTCAATTCAGTAAGCCTCTATAGCTCTTAGTGTACTCATCTGGGACATAAGTATAATAAATAATATCTGCTCGGAAAAAAATGGTTATGAGACGAAACCAAATAAACAAATGTTTATTGAGCAAAGTATCATACTATCTCTTGCAGGGGGGGCTACAAAGATGTATAAAGTGTGGTCCTTGCCCCCCAAGAGCTTACCATCTAGTCAAGGAGAAAAATTAATAAGTATGAGAAATATTAACAATAAAAGACTTAAATATTCTTTTAAGACATTAAAAGATTTTGTAAGACTGCATGTGATTACCCCCAGGATGACTTGTAGTTCTCAACTTTTTCAAGCTTGCAGACCCTTTGTCACATCTAAACATTTTCCAGACACCAACACTCCAGCAGTTATAATTTATATTTTATGCATTTATTGAGAAAATTCGTAATGACAAATACTATTAATTCAGTGACATTTTAATGAATTTGTATTGTATCAACCAAGAGCATCTATGTACATTTGAAAAATAGCAATGTGTGTATGTGTAAGACATGATTTATTCCATCTATAGTAGGTATGTGATCTTATTTATCACTCTGAGTCACTTAATAGATTGTTGCTGGTGCTGTCTTGTAGCTTTCAGAGATTAGAAGGAATGAAATTTTCAGCTTTAGATCTAGTTCTACATATAGATTTTTGCATTCCTTTGAAAGGTCAGGAAAGTTATTTGTTGCTCTCTAGTTTAGCCCAGGAAGGCCCAAAGAAGTGAGATGTGTGATGATTCTTGAAGTACAGGTAGGATTTGGAGATTTACAAAAGAACATATGTGGAAAAGAATGGGCCAAAGTGTAGTCATCCCAAGTAATATGGAAATCTGGGAGAGAGAAATTCAATAGTCAGGAAAACACAATATGTTTTCTATGGAAAGTGAGTAAATTACTTTGCCTGATATAGGAAGCTAATGTACAGAGCTTTAACTAGCAAAGTTCCGGGGTGACAAAATTTTAGAGGTGCATATTTTCTATCCTATCCATCATCTAGTCTGCCATCCTTGAACCTCATGAAACTCCGCTGACCCTCTCCTGTAGATTCCAGATCTGCCACATGACCACCTGTAGCAGCAAGCACCCCAAGCGTCCTCAGGGTTTGCAGCTACCACA
>NW_027186304.1:17144813-17157926 GCF_028583685.1 Petaurus breviceps papuanus
TGTAGCAGCAAGCACCCCAAGCGTCCTCAGGGTTTGCAGCTACCACAGGTTCTTGGATCTGCTTTGTTAAAGGAAAGCAACTCAAAATGGGTTAACAAGCTTACTTTAATCAGTCAGACATATATTGTTTACCTTGTTCAGGAGAAAAGGTCAGCACCCTGAACCTCAAAGTATACAGGCATAATTATCAAGACAGAAACATCAAGTAGACAGATTTCCAAACTGTCCAACCATTACATCCATACCCAGTCAACATCTGGGTTTCCACATTCTGGGTTTTTCAAAGCCGGGGGACTCTCAACAACGGCTTCCCAGAATTCAGATCAAATCACAGAACACTTCTCAAAGTGAGTCCCAAAACAAAGCTACACATCAGGGCTTATATAGCCTTCTCCTGGCTCAGAGAATGTAACAACCTTATTGACCCACTGGCCAATCAAAAAGTATCTTCTGAAAAACAAGCCTCCCTCCCCAGGCTTCTGGTGCACTTTAGCCTAGGGGCAGGGAAGATCTTTAAAATTTACATTCGCATTACACCACCTCAGAGCCTTTACCTAGGCCTAAGCTATCCCCCAACTTCCTGGGACCTGGTAGTCCACTACTTTGTGTGTTGCACATTTGCACTTTCTCCTGGCATTAATATATTGACTTTTCTGACTGCTGAATCCCCTACCTTCTGCCTCTCCTTGCTATGCCTTCAAGGAACTCAGACGTCAGAGGTTATAAACTATACCCAACTACAAATGGCTTGCCTGGAAGAGGAAAATCAGCCTGTGTTGGAGATGGAGTCCTGAGGCCTTCCCATGCCTCAGGTGAGCTCATTCCCTGCCTAACCTCACTGTTCTCCCTGCCCTGCTGGTATCTTAGCAGCAGCTTTGAGGTTCTTTGAGGTTCCCCACCTTTTTCTCTCTCCCTTCTCTGTTTGATCCAGGTGACAGAATTCCTATTGATGGTTGTGTTCATGTGAGGCAGTAATGACATGAAAGAATATGCATGACGTCAGCATTTCACTGGATCTAGCGTCCCATTTATATGGCTATTTCCTTTACCTGTGCAGTTCATGACTAATCTGTTTTCTTATTATTTTATGTGATTTTTAAATAAAATTCCATTATAATGATTGCATTGAGCAAGCAAATAGTTTCTTCATAGTTCAATTTTTAAAATTTCATATTTAGCTTCAAAGCTTGATCTCATAAATGATGCCCCTCTTATCAGGAGAAGAAAACCAAGAAAATAATGTCTTCTCTCCAAAGCTGTTATTGTCATGTTTGTTTTCATTTTCCCTGGCTCTGAAACAGCCACCAAAGAGGTTCTTAGAACAGAAGTTCAGTCCTGGAGAACATGAATCTATTTCACAGCTGGAAGTAAACAGAACACTTTTCACATGAAGCAAACAGCACATTCTCCTGGCCAGAGTAAACAAAAGAAGCAGCAGCACCTTAGCTGTATGGACCTCACTACTACCAGTTAGGGTCACACCCCACCCCTCCTCAATCAACCAATCAGGTAAGTATTTGTTCAGTGCTTATTATGTACCAGGCATAGTGCTAGCTTCTGAGGATACAAGTACACGAAGAATGAAACAATCTTTTTTGGAGCCAGAAGACCTGGATTCGAATCTTCACTTTGATATGTACCACCTATAAGGTAACAATGTGCAGGTCACTTAGGCTATTTGGGCCTCAGTATTCTTATTTGAAATAGGAGGTAATTGGGTATCAGAAGGTCCTTGTGGCTCCTGGTCTCTGATTCTATAAATCTGATGTGGGCTAGAACTCCCAAAAGACATAATTCCTTTTCACATTTTAAAATCAAAATATCACCAAAAGGAGATCGTGATGGTATAAATAATTTTTTTAAAAGGCAAATTCTTAGTCTGATGCTATAGGAAATAAGGTGGGAGAAAGAAAGGGAAATGGAGACATTCCCATCCCTGTTCCCCAAAATAATGAGAGCTAGCATTTATATAGCACTTTAAGATTTGCAATTTCTTTCTATAGTCTGTCTCATTTTAACTTCATGATAATCCTGGAACGTAGGTGCTATTGTTGTTGAGTGCTGTCTGACTCTTCATGATACCATCTGGGGTTTTCTTGGCAAAGAACTAGAGTGGTTGCTATTTACTTCTCCAGTTCATTTAACAGAGGAGGAACTGAGGCAAATAGGGTTAAATGACTTGGTTGGTGTCATACAAGAAGTAGCTGAGGTCAAATGTGAACTCAGATCCTCCTAACTCCAGGGTCAGTGTTCTATCCACTGTGCCACCTAGCCACCCCAGGTGCTATTAGTATCTTCAATTTATAGATGAGGGTGACTTGTTTAAGACCACTTGGCTAGGAAGTGTTTGAGGTCACATTTGAACTCCTATCTTTCAGTCCAGCTCTCCTATTCACTCTGCCACCTAGATACCACAAAAAACTCATTGTACAATATTCTCGTTATGCTAGAACTTCTGTAACCAGCTCAACAAAGAATTATTTCTATAGATCATGGACACAGATTTATTACATAGAATTCTTTTTGGTAATTATATTAACTGAAGCATGGGAGAAGAGGTTATTGTCTGTTTCTTTTCAACCAAATAAAAGTTTAGGAACATACAAATTGAAAAATTGGGGAAGAAAATTAGAAAAATTCCAATGGGACAATACAAAAATATGTTGGAGATGGAGGAGATTCCATATACGGATTAATAAAACCATTATCCTTTCTACCTGGAAATATGAAGGGCTTTGAGATCAGGGTGTAGCAGATGTTTAGGCATCCTTCAATAATGTTTCAACTAAGTGATGTAACAGTGTGAGTGCCTGTAGCAGCAAGCACCCCAAGCGTCCTCAAGGTTTGCCGCCACCACAGGTTCTTGAATCTGCTTTGTTAAAGGAAAGCAACTCAAAATGGATTAACAAGCTTACTTTAATCAGTCAGACATATATCGTTTACCTTGTTCGGGGAAAAAGGTCAGCACCCCAAACTTCAAAGCATAAAGGCAGAATTATCAAGACAGAAACAGATCAAGTAGACAGATTTCCAAACTGTCCAACCATTACATCCATACCCAGTCAACATCTGGGTTTCCACATCTGGGTTTTTCAAAGCCGGGGGACTCTCAACAACGGCTTCCCAGAATTCAGATCAAATCACAGAACACTTCTCAAAATGAGTCCCAAAACAAAGCTACACATCAGGGCTTATATAGCCTTCTCCTGGCTCAGAGAATGTAACAACCTTATTGACTCACTGGCCAATCAAGAAGTATCTACTGAAAAACAAGCCTCCCTCCCCAGGCTTCAGGTGCACTTTAGCCTAGGGGCAGGGAAGATCTTCCAAATTTGCATTCCCATTACAGTGTCCCTATCTTCTTATTTCCAAGACTCCAAAGCACAGATTGATGTGTAGCTATGGCTCATAATAAGACATCAGTGTATCTGCCTATGGTATCTTCTATTGTAGAATCATATGAATCCACATAATTCCACTGAGCCTCTTGCTTATGCTAAAGTGGGAAAACTTGATAGAAAATATTTAGGTAAAAATAAGTAGAGGCAAAAACAGAAACACTACTGTCATTGGTATATGTTATAGACCACCTAGGAAGAAAGAATAGATGGATAAGATAAAAGTTTGGGGAGCCAATCAGAGAAGGAGGTATGTCATCCACCATCCCTACTCAATAAACCAAAGTGATTTTTTTTATTTCTTGTAAGATCAAATACAAAATCCTCTGTTTTCCATTCAAAATGCTTCCTAACCTAGCCCCCTCTTACCTTTCCAGTCTTCTTATACCTACTACACATCATTATTCTTTAATCTAGTGACTCTGATCAACTGGTTATTCCACAAACAAGACATTCTCACTCTCAGCTGCATGCATTTTCTCTGGCTGTTCCCAATGCCTCCAGCTCTCCCTTCTTTTCTGTCTACTGAAATTGCTAGTTTCCTTTAAGCCCCAACTAAAATCTTTTCTTTTATTGAAGCTTTTCCCAACCCCTCTTAATTCTAGTGTCTCCTTTCTTTTATTTTTTTCCTGTTTATCCTGTATTTAGCTTGCTATGTATATATTTGTTTGCATGTTATCTCCTTCATTAGATTGTTAGCTCTTTGAGAGCAGGGACTATTTTTTGCCTCTTTTTTTGTATCCCCAACACTTATCACAGTGCCTGATACATAATAGGCACTTCATAAATGTTCATTGATTGATGGATTGGTATGCTAAGGATGGATTTTTTTCTATATTGTGGAAAGATTAGAAAGAAGGAATAAAACTATTTCTGGTATAGATGAAATGGTAACAATAAACAAAGAAGAGAAGCAGTGGTGATCGATTCTTGTGTTGTTACTGTTTAATCCTTCAAGGGGAATGATCTTTGGACAAAAAAGGGCAGAATAACAATAACTACTAGAGAGTTTAAAAGATGGAAGGTATTAAAAGAGAGAGTTGTCCTTGAATTATATTGAAAACACTTTTACATCTTTTTGGTACTGAAAGAAATGACGGGTATGATTGCTTAGCAACCCTCTCAGTTTTCTTGAAAATATCATGGAGAATGGCAAAGGTACTGCAGTTTTGGAGGACAGATGTCATTCTAATCTTTCAAAAAGAAAATAGAATAGAAAATGCAAATTTTAGACCAGTAAGTTTGTCAAAATGTCTGGGAAAATTCTAGAATCTATAATTAAGAGTATATGTGGTCAACATGTAGAAAAAGGAGCAATGATCTCAAATAACCAAGCTGGTCTCACCAACCATAGGTCATGCCACACATTTTTTTTTTCCTTTTCTGACAGACTTCCTAGATGTCTATGTCAGGGTAATGATATAAATGTAATTTACTTAGATTTTAGTAAAGCATTTGACAAATTTTTTATCTTGTTGCAGAAACAAGAGAAAGATTTGACCTAGATAATGAGATAATTAAGTGGTTTGGAACTGGTTGAATGATCAGCTGTAAAGCATAGTAATTAATTATTTTATGGCAACTTAAGAAGTTTCAGTGGAATGACCTAGGGATCTGTGTTAGGATCTCAATAATTTAACATTTAGGAGAGTTTGCTAAGACACTAAATGATGGTGTAACCTGAAGCTCAACATGATTTGCATAAGACTCTCCTTGATGGAAAATGATTACTCAGTATTTGGGTCCTACACTAGGAAAGGAATAGGAAGGATTTGGAAGGGGAGATCCTAGTTCTTGTAGGTTCTGACTTTAAGAAAGGACACACATACTTGCAGGCTCTCTCAAGGGAGGTCACCTGGGAAAGAAAAAGAATTCAGAAAGAAACCCCTATATAGAGGAGCCAGTGCTTTGATGATAGTCCTGTTCAAAGTTGTCCTTTCTAGAGACTTTGGAGAATTTCTTCTTGGTTAAGATCTTAAAATCTTTCTCGGTTGAGACATGAAGCACCCAGTGAGTGAGTTAATTCGCATTATGTATTGTCTAGTGTATTTTAATCTGTATGATTTCTCTGATTTCTGTTTGCCATCAGCTTAGATAAATAGGTTTGGTTTATATGCTCTTCACTGTTTGTGAGGATCTTTGTGTAAATGACATTTAGTGGGAAGGAAGTATGAACATGAGCTCTATAATGCTTGTACTAACCAATTAAGTACTCTATGGCTTCCCTTTTTCCCAGAGGAATCAGACAATGGAACAGTACAACAGCTAGTCATTCAGGAGAATTCTGATGCCCGAGGCTGCTTGACAAATCAACAATCCTTTGCAGTAAAACCCAGCTAGAAGCTCACACCAGTTTTGAAGCAGAGCCTGAACCACTCGTTGTTTATGGACCTTGAAGAGACATCCCCATCTTCAAAGACTTTCCTGTCTATAGGTTATGAGACTTATAGATACAAACTATTTATGATTTTTTTGGAGACAAACTCATCTCCATAGTGTCCCCTAATTTTGGTTATGGGGCTCTTGGAATATCCTATTTTTGGAGACATCATCTTATCAGACATTGAACTATGGACTGTTTATCACAAAGAATGCCTTCTGATTTTGTATCAAAGGGCCTCAACTCTAACACCTGTAATTCCTTATTTCCCTAGCTTCCTTGGACTCTTCCTAGCATCTGCCCAAATTTCTGCCTTTTCTCCTTTCTTTCTTTCTTTAAAAATTGTATAAATATCTCACACTTTCCAACTGGGATTTCAATATGTCAGAACAGATATTGTTCTAGCTTGCAAGCTTTTCCTTCTCAGGCGACAAAAAGCATCTATAATCTGTCTAAACTATGATCAGATTTGATTCATTACAGGTCCCCCTTTTTGGGCTTGGGGTTTCTTCTGTTTAACAGTTCACAGGGGGTTTTCTTTAACAGGAGTCTAGCCCTTGGGTATACCTTGGAACACTCCCTCCCTGCTAAGGGAAAGTATCTTGAAACTATTAACAGTATGGGAGGGAGGGTGTAAGACAAATAAACACAGCACACAGGATGGCTGCTAGCACAGGTTCACTCTTGATCTGATTAGACAGGAATGACACTAAGAAGGGGTCAATAATCTTTCTTTATTCTAATATAGGTTTCTCAAAAAAAAGACTGCTGATAATGAGAGCACAAGTTCCTACAGCATTCCCTAATACCCTTCTTGGGGGGGGGGGAGCAACCACCCCTACATCTTGATGGGTTCAGTTGAGACAGGCACTACTTGTGCATCCCCTAAATCCCCTCAAGCCTCAATGGAGGCCAGTTGAGGCAAACACAGATTCCCCCCAAGCCTTGATGGGGGCTGATCAAGGAATGAACACATCTGTGCACTCAGTCTGTGCACTCAACCTTAAGGTTCCCCCTAAGCCTCAATGGGGCCCAGTTGAGGTACACACAGCTTTTGTGCATTCAGCCCCAAGGTTCCCCATTCACTGACCAATAACCACCTGTTTTATAGGGGCAACTGACAAAGAAGGCATATTGCCAGCAATAGCCTCACAAGTTTACATCATCTCATCCCTGTATCTCACTGCACAGTTGCACTGGATGCTTATATTATTTATCATTATATAATGCATAAGCCTGGTGGAGATGTTTTGAACCATAATTGTGGGAACTCCTATCTAATACCTGGGAATAAGAGATTGTTATGACTCTGGATCCTGGGAAACTGAACTCTAAGAAACAATAACAAAAATTCGCTTTACACATACCAAAATCCACCTTACACTAAAATTCACCTTACTTACAGAGGGGAAGAGAAGAGGAAAGGAATAAGTATTTATAAAGCACTTGGTATATGCTAAGCACATTTACAAATAGTTTTTCATTTGATTCTCACAAAAACCACTCAAGGTAGGTGCTATTGTTATGCCCCTTTGAGGAAAATGAGCAAAAGAAAAGTTAAGTGACTTGCCTAGGATCCTACAACTAATAAATGTCTGAGGCTAGATTTAGACTCATCAAATTGATTCCAGGCCCAATACCACATCCAAGGCAGCACCAGGGTAGGGGATGATAATCAATCAATATCATTTTAACCCCAAGAATGGCCAGAGCCTGAACTAATAAACCAGAAGAAGCACCTTGGCCTAAGTCATAGAATGCCTCCTGTGTCAACAAGAGCAGAGGGAGCTGACCAGAGCATTCTTCTGTCAATGACTACCAAAGACCGGGCTCCTTAAGCAGATACTACCTTGAATAAAGGAACTTCTTCTTATCTTAGTATTGTTTGGTCATATACTATGTTACATCATGTCAATGGTAAAGAAAGCACAGATCCCGGGTCATAATTTCACTTGACACTTTATCTTATTGTATTTACCACCTATTCAATTAAGAAAATTCCTTTCTCATACTATGGTTAAACATATATGGAGACCATAAATCTAGATCTAGAGATCCTGAGCTGGGATTATTTCAAACATATTTAAGCCTGTTCATTCTTTTATCAGTCAGTCAGAATCTATGTTTTGATTCTGTGCAAGCACATTATCTGCTAGCTTTAAGGGAATGAACAATGTGAATTTATATATCATCTAGCCTGTTTGTCTCTTTTAGCCAAACTTTCAGGTCAAAAGGGGATAGAGATAATTTTAGACTAGTGTATACTTGAGGAGAACAGAGGAACCAGCCCCATGGCCCTAGTTTCCCGAAATGGTGTGAAGGATAGAATTGAAAAATGAGGGAGAAGGGGAAGAGATAGGAGGTAGTGACTGTGATAGTCTATGAAAGACTGCTTGAAGCAGAAAGATTGAAATGGGGAATGAAGATTCCTATGATCTTCTGCATCCATGTTGCACCTTGCTGCCAGGATGATGATTAGAACGTAATTCTTGAATGTAATTTGAATGTATACATATTAAGTATGTATATAGATACACATATGTGAATATAAATTAATTTCCAGGGAAAATATCTTTCAAATTGTGAGGTATAATTTGCAGTGAAGTTTCCTCTTTCTGAAAAATCAAATCTACAGTGGCTTCAGCATCCACTAGGCCTAAGTTTAGAAGTCACCTGACCTTACAGGAATCTGGGACTTAGTGCAATGGAGACCCTCCCCAGGGCCACCTCAGCATAAGATATGCCAAATAAGAATAAAACTGCCTTCCTGGCCTTGCATTGGACACCCACATGTTTCTGTGTCCTTTGTCTCTGAGATAGATTCCTGGACTTGGGTTGTGGGCCAGCCTCCCTACCAAAGAGAGTTAAGGCCAGTGGGGGAGGGGGGGTCTGCATTAGAAGGTTATATAACCATGGCCTTCCTTCTACCTGTTTCTCTGCCCTGGCAAATGCCATTTGAGCGACAGGGGCAAAGGGCCCTTTATCATGAGAAAGAATACAGACCTTTTATGATCTCAGATTCAGACTCTGAACTCTTTTATCCCACACAAAATCAATTTTAAAATAATATTGTTTCTTTTATCATTCAGTTCTGTTTGTTCCAAGTCTATCTCTCTCCACCCCCATAGTTAAGGATATTTGCCAATAAGTACAATCTTTATTCTTTATATATACACATACATACATAATAGAGTTTGCTTGGGGAGTTCCTTCCTAGTCCAACACTTTCATTTCACAGAACAAGAAACTGATTTCCAGAGAATTTAAGTCATTTGCCAGAGATTACACAGGTAATAAGGGGAAGAGCTGAGATATGAATAAAGATCTTCTCACTGTGGATGCAGACCTCTTTTCAAAGAACCATTCTGCAGTCTTCACAGTCAAAACCCTATATCTTTCTACCTATCCTACAAATGCATGTGCACCTTAAAATTAGTATCATTTAAAAAATCTATTTTTTCACTTGTTATATTAGGTACTCTGAATCTGCATGCAAACAGATTTGATACACTTTGGAACTAAATTACCATCAGCTGCAGGGAAAGACCAGATGAATTTCTAGAGAAAATGTCTTTTCAAATCTATTTTAAAACAATGTTATTTCTTTATCTGTCATTTTCTGTCTGTCCCAGGCCCATCCCCCCCACCACTATCAAGGAGATTTGTATGTAAATTCAGTCTTTATTCCATAAGAGTTCACTAGCCTCGGGCTGCTTAGTCTCACCTGAAGCCCTAATCCTGCCTTTCTACAGCACATTTGGTAGCAGTGGAAATGATTATGTTGTCACAACCAGAGGATTAGTACTCCAGGTGGGAAATAAACAAAATGAGTAGATGAACTCCAGATAAATAAATATTCTGTTTTCATGCAAATATGCTCCCCTCCCTCACGAAAAATGGAAAGGGAATTGTGAGGAAAAGAAAAATCCCCAAAACTACCCCCATTGCATGTAAACTTGTTTCTAAATTGAAGGATTTTCAGGGGGTTGAGATAATTTTATGCAAAACACTCCAAAGGACTGCAGGGAAAGTTTTAGTTCTGTTGGCTTTAGTATATCACAGATGAGAAAGGGCAAAGTAAAGGCACTGTGTGAGAAGAGGTCCGAATTTGGAGCGGTAAGTAGTGAAACAAGAATATAATACAATAACATAAAATCATTTTAAATAATAATTTTAGTAATAGTGGCAGTGTGTCGCAGTGGGAAGAAAACTCAATTTGGGGCAAAAGGAAATGGATTCAAACCCTCTCTGTGACCTTGGCCAAGTCACTTGGTTTCTTTGAGACTCTTTCCTGCAACCACAAAATCAGGAGATGGAAACATGATCTCTAAGGTTCCTATCAGTTTTAAAACTTATGAATTGTCAATGCCATGAACATGACTGCTAACCTCTAATAATATCATTTGGAAAAATAACACATAATATCAGTGAGAGCTGAACTGTAGCAGTCTGGTTTAAAAAAAAAAAGTCAGTCATACCTCAGAGAATAGGTGTACATTTAGAACTAAACCTTCAGAGTAGGGAGAAGGTGAAAGGAAAGGGTTTCTTCATTCTAATAAGAGACCAACCAACCAGAGAGGCAGGAAAAGAATGCATTTAGGGAGTTCACTTGACTGCTGAATGGGATGAGGTCACTCAAAGTGACTGGAGAATTGTAAAGTTGGAGATGCCCTCAATCTGAGTTTGAGGTCATACATGACTGGCTCAAAGTGATTAAGGGCAGTATATAGCCTTCAAAGTTCCTTTCCCTCCCCCCCCCCCCATCATTTCTCCCTATTCCCTTTCTAGTCAGTGATGCCTTCTATTTTCTCCTGAGTATTTGAGGATTATGAATACCTCCAAGGTTTAATTGCTTTTGTATTTTATGCAAGAGACCTTCCCAGGGAAGGAAACTGTTTTTACTTTATGCCATAGTGGATACAATAATCTCTCTAGTGCACATTTCACTCTGTTTGCATGCAATATTCATCTCTCTCTAGAAAGGCAATATAAAAAGACTCCTGTTTGCTCCCATTTGAATAAAACTATAACACTGTCAGCTATTCAAAGATAAATAGTCAATACTTACTGGAATGTTCAACAGCAGCCACTAGGCTATATCTAAAGCTATAAAATGACATTTGAAGCCATGGGAAGATATTGGCAATCAGAGATCTAGGGAATAGAAAATGACTGTAATTATTTGCCCTTGTTTTTTTGAAAATATCAGTTTTCTTCTTTTCTTTCCCAGGTAGTATGATCTCTTTATATCTCTCACTTGGAATGTTCAAAAGTGGGTATTTTCTGAGATCACCTTAAAAAGGGCTTTCCTTCGTTTTCAAAGAGAAGACCACCTCCCATTAGGGTGGTGCTGTCCAGAGCCTAGCTATAATAACAGACATGCAAAGGGCAAGCAATGTACTCATTGTGCCGAGGCCCCCAGAGGTAGCATTCCACAGCCCTTTGCTTCAAGCACCTCCTACTGGGACAGCCTGGATATTCCACTGAGAGGAAACTGTCAGAGGGACATATTGAATTAAAAATTCCTGGTAGGGAAAAAGAATGCTTGTGTCCTATGTCAGTGGCTTCTGCGTCCCAGTCACCAGCTTCCCCATTGCCTTGTGCCTTGTGCCTTGTGCCAGGAGTGTGTCCTTCCTTTAGCATTTCTGTGTCTTGGATCTGAATGAGCTATTGTTTCTTTCTCTCCTGCGTCCTGAAGACCTAGAGGTTCGCTATCACACAGGGGAGCGGACAAGTAGTACTGGAGAAGCACCTGTATCAGACTTACTTAAAGAAATGAAAGGTATTTGAAAAGAAGACTTGAACAGTGTCTGACCTTGACAAAGAGCTAAAGGCGAGGGGTTGAGGGGGAGGAAGAGTTTGGTTGCTGTCCGTCAGAGCTGAATATTTCTAAGGAAATAAAAAGGTCTTCTACAAAGTTCTGTGAATTGAGAAGAGAGAAAACATAACTTGACACACAAAGCATGGAGAGTTATTCAAGGCCAGCTGAGATGACAGGCTCTGCCAATTTAAAGAAATAAGTTCTGAGCTTCCCCAAGACAGTTTCTATCCATATGAAAAAAAAGCAAGTGAAACTCATTTGCAAGGGTCAGCCAACCCCCTTTTAAGCCTCTTTGGTAACAGCGTCAAAGACTCAATACCCCTCAGATGGCTCATTAGCACATACATGTTAGCAGGAAGCATTGGTCAAACTGTAGAACAGTCCCTTCTGTTTGCACATTAGCCTGCTTCATTTCCATTTTCAATATCCTCTCTTTTCAAAAGGAGTTTAAAATAGTGCTCCTTTCAAAAGATTCCTTTGAAAGAAGCTAGGTTAGAGTTATTGCCTTAAGTTTTCCCACCCTCTACCACTTGATTCTACACGAAACTTCCCAAACCAAAGTTTCCATCAAACACTACCCAGCCCTTCCCATGTGTCCCCTGGAATGCCTGTTACAAAGGCAACAAACTTCCCTCCATCCTGTATCTTTTCCTCTCTCAATCCTTCCATCTACTAGCTATTACTGAAATCGGCTCTGCCTAAATGACAACCAGTACTGGTTGCACCTTTACACTTGGCTCACTGATTGAGGAGGGGGAATTGGGACAGGCTTTGCTCAGCTTTGACACTTCCAGGTTCTCTTCCTACCTCCATTATTCAATCCTTCTCCTCCTTTGAGGTACATATGTACCACCCAATCAAAATACTGGTAGCTACTGTCTTTTAGACCCACAGGGCCTTCTCCTTCTTTCCTCCATAAGTTTGCCATATGTCTCATAATTTTGCTCTCTTCTTCAACACCTGCCTTTATTTTAGGGGACTCCAACAAATTAATTGACTCTCCCCTGAACACCCTAACTGTTCAGTTCCTTACTCATTCACTTCCCCTAAGCTACTTCTCCACTCTACCTCAGTTATACACAAAGATGGTCACCTTGATCTTATCTCTCACAAATACTGGTGTTTGATCCTGGGTAAGTCACTTAGCCTCTGGTTGTCCCAGTTTCCTCAGATGTAAAATAGCGGGCTAAATACCTAATGCAGAATTTGAAATCAGATTCTAAGTTCTCCAAAGCAGCAGGAATAAAGCAATTTTTTCCCAAAAAATTGGTCCTCTCTTTGGATCATAAGGTAAAATCACTTTCCATGAAATTAGAATGAAAAATAATGAATTCTTTTATGTTTCCTTTCCTCTCCTTTTATATAACATCCTCCCACCAGAAATATTTCCTTACCTCTCAGTAAGATAGAAGGATGAGAAAAAGAAAGAAAATGAGAGAGAGAGAAAGAGAGAGAGACAGAGAGAGAGAGACAGAGAGAAGAGAGAGAGAGAGAGAGAGAGAGAGAGAGAGAGA
>NW_027186304.1:17158026-17181726 GCF_028583685.1 Petaurus breviceps papuanus
AGAGAGAGAGAGAGAGAGAGAGAGAGAAAGAAATGATAGATATATGACTAAGTACATACTATATGCCAGGCTATGAATTAGACACTGGAAATAAATTACCAGAAAATAAGATACTACCTAAACTCAAGAAACTTATATTCTAATGGAGGAAAAGAGCATGTAAAAGGGTTCCAGGAAGGGCAGGGGAATGATATGAAAAAAGAAATGGTGTCATGGTGTGGAAATGACAGGGAAGTTAGAATGAAGTCTGGTTTGGGTAAAGTTGAGTCTAAAGAAAACACAGAGAAGTCAGTAGGACCTTGAATTTCATTCAGGGTGTTTTTGTTTGTGTGTTTTTCCAGAATAAAACTTTAGAATGGTGCATTTTTAAACTGAATCCCTTTTATTCTTCACCAAAATAAAGTCCTACATGCAATACAGAGCCTGAAAAAACTTAGCAAATCACCATGTTCTCTGGGAACTCTTCAAGTTAATGAATCCACTGAGAATCTGATTAAATTGGAGAGAGATGCAGGGAGGGGGATGGAAGAGAAATCCGTGGGGAACCTCCAGGGAAAACAGCACACAAACTACTCTCTTTTGCCGCACTTTCATTCTGGACAATCATGCTCACCTCCCCCTCCCATTGCTTACCAGTCTTTTGGGATTGGTTTGTCACACACACACACACACACACACACACACACACACACACACACACCCCTCCCCAAAATGAAAAACAATAACTAACTCATCAGTGTTGAAACATATAAATATTGGCAGCTGGTGCTTTTCCCATCCTCCTGTGCTCAATAGGTAAGCATCAAGGAGTTCAGCAGCTTTTCCAAGTGAGCCCAGGAGGGCTTCTTTGCTGCTTTTTCAATCTCCATCTGTGCTACCAACATTTCTCCTTTTGGAGCAAGTAGGGATGGAAGTGGGGGAGGAGATGTTTTCACTTTTACCAACAATAAATTTTAAGGACTCTTTAGCCCTTACCAAATGTCCTTCCCCTAATCCAATTATGAATTGTCCTCTTCCCCCTTTTGCTTCTATTTTTGTTTTTTATTATTTAATTTATATTTTTATATTAATAATATATTATTAATTATTATTAATAATAAATAAAATATTATATTTTATTATTATTCATGTTGCTTATTGAATCAAAGTTTTGTCCAGATGATGAAAAATCATCTGAAACTTTTATAAAGTGTTTTTTTCTTCCTTGATAAAATGCAACCTTCCCCTTTTCACATAGTATTCAGGATAAGTCAGAAAAGAGCCTGAAAAAAAATCACAAAGGAATAAGATTTCACTGACACTTTCCTCCAAACATGAATGACATCTGACAACTGAATAACTTTCCATTTGGAAACGATGGAAACAATCCATTCAATTTTTTAAAATTATCTCTATTTCTCTTCTTTATTCTTTTTTTTTTGTCTTAAATACTAAAACCATGAACATAAAAAGCAGATTTGGGTTTGTTACTAGTTTATCTGCTCTGACTTTTATTCTCCACTTTGAGGCATAGAGTCATGTCTGTGACAGACTGGTTTCTTTGTTGAGAGTCCATGCAAATTGGAGAATTGTTTTTGTTTTTACTGCTTAGGAACATTTGAATGCCAGAACTCAGAGCTCTGGAGCCTTGAAATAATACACAGAGAGCTAGCTAATTGTATAGGCCTCTTAATTTTAAGAGTAAAGGGGATCATTGTATAGAAATATATGTGTACGTATGTGTGTGTATATTATACATGTGTATATATGTATATATACACATAAACACACACACATATATATATATATATGAAACCTGCTATTCACAAATTATATTTGAAGGCCTCTACAGTGATGGATCTATTTAACTCCACACCCCATTATTAAGTGCTTACTATATAAAAGGTCCTTTGCTGGGTGCTGGGAAAAGAAAGGCAAAAATGAAACCGTGCCTGTCCTACAAGAGTTCATGTTTGCTAATTCTGAGGGACTCTCAAGATTCTGTCCTGGGTTCTCTTCTCTTTTTCCTTTTTGTTATTTAACTTGATCTCACCAAGTCACATGGCTTCAATTATCATCTCTTTGCAAATGATTCTCAGATCTATGTGTACAGGCATAGGGTCTCCTCTCAGCTACAGTCATGAGTCACTAACTGCTTTTTAGATACCTTGAAATGGATGTCCCTTAAACCATCATAAACTCTTAAGTGTCTAAAGCAAAACGCATTATTGTTTCCCAAAATACTCTCCACTTCTGAACTTCCCTATTTCTGATGAAGGCACTACTATCATCCTAGACACCTAGGCTTACCACCATGTGACAACTCACTCATGTTTAACCCACATGTCTAATTCATTTCCAGATTCCATCATGGCTATTTTCATAAATGTCTTTTCTTTATTCACACAGCCACCATGCTAGTTCAGGCCTTCATCACAGTCTCCCAATGGGTCTCTCTGCTTCAAATCTTTCTCATCTCCAATTCCAGCATCCACTCAGCTGCCAAAGTGATTTTCCTAAAGTTTAGATCTGTTCATATCAGAAACTATTCAATAAATTTCAATGGTTCCCTCTTACCTCTAGCATCAAATATGTATCTTCTGTTTGGCATTTAAAATTCTTTATAATGTGGCCCCTTCCTATCTTTCCTGTCTTCATGTACTCTATATACCAGTTATATTGGTCTATTTATACTTTTTCTCACATAGCATTTCAATCTCCTGACCCTCAAACTTAAGTGCTCTACCTCTTTCCCCCAACTATTAATTTCTTCTGGCTTCTTTCAAGATTCAACTCAAACATCTCCTTCTCTAAGGCTTTTCCTATACTGTCACCCACATTTTCCCCAAGTTGCTATATTGTTCACCTCTAATGTTACCTTTCATTTGCACTGTATCTATCTTATCTTTACATATTATTTATTTATTTACATATTGTCTCTCCCATTGAAATATAAGCTCCTTGAGGGCAGGGACTATATTTACCTTTCTTTGTATCTTCACAGCTTAGTACAATGCCTGGAATATTTTGTTGTTGTTCAGTCATTCAGCTGTGTCTGACTCTTAGTGACTCCAGGGACCATAGCATATCAGACCTTTCTACCACCAACTGTCTCCTGAAGTCTGTTTAAGCTCATTTTTGCTGCTTCCAGGACACTATCCATATTATCCTCTCTCCTTTTCCATTTGCCTTCAATCATTCCTTACATTAGGTTCTTTTCCAGTGAGTCCTGTCTTCTATTATGTGGCCAAAGTATTTAAGCTTCAACTTCAGTATTTGGTCTCCCAGTTAGTAATCTGAAATAATTTCTTTAAGAATTGATTGTTTTTACCTCCATACTAAAAAGTCTCCTCTGGAACCACAGTTTAAAAGTGTCAATTCTGTAATGCTCAGCTTTCTTTATAGTCCAATTCTCACAGCTGTACATTACTCCTGGAAAAAACATACAGTAGCTTTAAATTTACAGACCTTTGTCAACAAGGTGATGTTTCTGCTTTTTAGAATGCCGTACAGATTTGCCATAGCTTTCCTCCCCAGGAACAAGCATTTTAATTTCATAGCTACAGTGTCCATCTGAAGTGATCTTTGATCTCAAGAATATAAAATCTGATGCTGCTTTCATTTTTTCTCCCTCTATTTGCCAGAAAGGAGCAAATCATCTTGACCAGTTGTCAAGATTTTAGTTTTTTGTCTGGAATATAGTAAGTGCTTAATAAATACTTAACTACTGACTAAATGCTTGAGATAGAGCAAATTATAGCTCCTACCATCACAGATCTCACATTCTTGTGAGGGAGAAAACATGTAAATAAATGAATGAATAAGTAAATAAATAAAATATTAGCTAGAAGACCATCTGGGAGCAGAGGATGCTAGGAATTGAGTGGCCCAAGAAAAGCCTCCTTCAGAAAGTGGGATTTGAACTGAGTTTTAAAGGAACCCAGGGAAGCTAGGAAGTAGCTTTGAGGAAGGAAAACTTTCTAGGCATGGGAGATAGTCAGTTCAAAGGTTCAGAGATGAGAGATGGATTGTCTTATGCAAGGAATAGCCAGTAGGCCAGAATGTATATACTAAGTAATTCAGTGTAATTTCAAGAGACAGACAGCACAAACAGCTACAGGAATCAGGGAAGTACTTGTGGAGGTGGTGGCACATGTTGATGTGCTTGGAAGGAAAGTGGGACTTATACAAGACAGAGTCTATAAGGTATTCATTCTAGGCATGGGCACAACAGGGGAAAGATTGCACTATAGGTATAGTAGGAGGAAAATGGAATTGGGAGAAGATGCTAATAATTGTAGGAAACAAGAAAATCTCCATGGAGGAAGTGGTGCCTCTTTTGAGCTCTGAAGGAAGATAGAGACTTTCATTTATCCCAAATTCCTTTTATTGAAACATTAAATGAGTTTTGGAGAAATTACATAGTTTTCAAAAGATCCTAGAGCTAGTTGACACCAATGCCAGAATAGGGTCTAAGGGCCTCTTCTAGGTCCAATACTCTTTCCATTGCCTGCCAGAATGTAAAGCCAAGCACAAGCAACTTTCTAGAGGACTGCTACTGTGAAGATCTTTAAAGTTCTGATTATATAGTATAGTGAATTCTCTATTTATTCAGCAGTAAACTAAAGCAAAACATTCACAGAAACCAAAGTACAGCATTCACAATGTTATAACCATAACATTTCACTAAAGTGGCCACATAGTTTTCACCAAAGTGGCCACATAGTTTTAAACTAAAGATATCATTCAGTAAGTCCTTAACTCAATCATCCTTAAAGAGCAAGGGACACAAAGTACAAAGGTAAAAGTTCTCCACCCCTAGGTCCCCGTTGTCTTCATCTCTTAGTCAAAAAGTGTTCTTTCTTCTTGATTGGAGATTAGTTTCCAATCATCCTTAAGAAGCAAGCCTCCTTAAAGGACACAAAGCACAAAGTTCTCCAACCCCTAGGCCACAGTAAATCATGATCTTCTCAGTCAGCACTAAGTACCCAAGGAGAGGTCGTTTCATCTTGACTGGAGGCTGGCTCTCAAATTCCATGGTTCCTATTCTATGGTCCCAGCTCCTGCCTGAATCTGCCCAACTGTCACCTGGATTCCAAGGTAAGCAGCTCCCAGCTCCTTGTCCAGCTCCTCATCCAGTCCCCATTCCATATTGAAGCTCCCAGTGTCCAGTCCACCTCAACTCCTTCACAATTTCTGTTTCTGGGAAGACAAAGCTTAACAGAGCCAGAACGACATTCATGCACATTGCCGGCACCATCATCAATTTACTTTCTACCTGTGAAATCAACACAGACCCTACAAACAAAGTCTGACAACTCAACACAAATCATCACTATCGTCCCAGGACTTCTGTGAATAGACAACCAGAAAATCCTCTTTCAGGGCTTCCAGTAAGGTCCCAGGGCTTCTGTACAAAGTATTACAAACACAAATCAATACAAACAAAACAAACAGAGTGTTGGGATGCCACAAGTTTTCTCCTGATCAACTCCACCACCATAAGTGTTCCCTTCTCAGTTCTGCTCTCTCCCAGCTTGTGCTCAGCTTTTCATCTGATCATTAGCTGCTCCCTGTTCCGCCCTTTCCTATTGCATCAGACAGTTCCTCCCACTGCAGGTTTCACAAGTTCTGTTTCTTAACAAAGACTTGATGTAATCAAGGGCAAGGCTCAACTGAAACAAGGTGTTAAGTGCTTTTTTGCTTGCCATTACACAGAAATAGAGTAGAATTTCATTTTAATATCATATGGGGAATTTTTGACTTTCTGAATTTTAATGTTAATACAGTGCACTTGTATTTAGATCATGCCTCTACCTCTTCATACTTGTGTGACCTTAGGTGAATGGCTTCACTTCTCTGAACTTCAGTTTCTTCACCTGTAAAATGGGAATAACAAGTGATCTTTGGGCTACCTACCTAATAGGTAGTTAGAAATCAATTAAGAAGTTTTAAGGTGCTGTAGGAATGTGATCCAGAATTATAATCATTTTTCCTCCAAAAGAGCTATCAGTTAGATTCATGATGGCTCAGCCTATGCGTACAAATATTTCACTGTCACCTCTCTTTGTCAGTGCTTGAGGACAGCATGAGAAGTCTTTCTGTACAGAACTGAACATCCCATAGCTTTAATGTTGTATTGTAGACATTACACCTATGCTCAAAGGTTCTCGAATGTAGGAACACAGAATACATCTACATCAGATAACGCTATAAGTACCTTGACCTTTTTGAAGCAGAGCTTGACTTTTTCTTCCAGACTTTCCCTAAGAGGTTTTTCCTTAGCACTGGCAAGGAAGAATTATTCATTGAAGCTTTAATGCTACTACCTAATCCTTCACTACAGCTACATTTTTAAAAGTTTAAGTATAAGCCATAGGGACTAAGTGTTACCAGAATACCTGTTCATTTGATGTTTTAAAAGGACATAGGCAGAGGTTTCTGGTCCTACTCCCATGGTACTCATATTATTATGCTCATTATACCAGACTCCCAGAGCATCTCTCTACTTATTGTGGCAATAGATAGGCTCATTCAACCAGCAGGAATCATTTCATTGTGCTTTTCTTGACTCCTATCATGAAGCTTGAGAACTACACCATAGCTACATCTGTTTGTGAAGGGATTGTTTCACCAGGACACCTAGGGTGATTTTTGCCTATGGAGAATTCATGGCAAATAGTGGAAGAGCAGATATGGAGATAGTCAAGCACGAGAAAAAGTATCTTCAAGTGCAGAAAGGAGTCTTCTTTGTTGAATCATGTACATCTCCAGTTACCTCCTCCACAATCTCTCCACCAACAGCTCCATCTTTTTTTTTTAAGCAATTAGGGTTAAGTAACTTGCTCAAGGTTACACAGCCAGTTATTTCTGGGTGTGGTGCTAAGTATCTGAGCCCAGATTTGATCCCCAGGTCATCCCAACACTGGAGCCGGTGCTCTTACTCACTGAACCACCTGGCCACCCCTAAGCAGTTGGGGTTAAGTAACTTACTCAAGGTTACATGGCCAGGTGTTTCTGGGTGGGTGCTAAGTGTCTGAGCCTGCATTCGATTCCCCAGATCATCCCGACGCTGGGGCAGGTACTCTTACTCGCTGTGCTACCTGGCCACCCCAACAGCTCCATCTTTAACAGCATACCTTTCCTACCTATTCACCCACTTCTAGAATCATGAACAAATTCACTCTTCCATAGTTTGCTGAGATGGGTAGGTTTATCTATTCTACTGTGTCTCCACTCATCATCCTTGTAACATTCAGGCAAAAGTGCACCTATCTGGCTATTTCTTCCTGTGTGTGCTGTTTGCCCCCATTAGAATTTAAACTCCTGGAGAGCAAAGATTGTCTTAATCATGTTTGTAGCTCTAGAATTTAGCCCCGTGTTTGGCACATAGTGATCACTTAAAAATTATTTTTCTTCCTTCTTTTCCTTCCTTCATTTTTTCCTTCCTTCCTTTCCCTTTCTTCCTTCCTTTCTTCTTTCTTTCCTTTCTTCCTTCCTTCATCCATGAACTTTCATGGGGAAGCTAAATTCACCTCATTTAGTATGTAACTAGGAACCATGGGAGGAAGTTATGAAAAGACAGAATTTCAAAACTACCTCTCCTTCACTTCAAATCATCAACAAAGGCTAGATGACCATTTGTACACTACACATTAGAGGAGATTACTATTCAGCTATAGTTGGATTGGATGTCCTTGCTTCCAATTTTAAGATTAGGTGAGGATCTGGGACATCTGCAAATGTTCTGATAAGGTATTGGATGTTGGTCTGTATAATAGAGAGTGTTCATCCTCTGAACATAAGTATAAAGACTGCTTCATAATCCATTTCTCTGTACCTAAAGATAACAAAAGATCTCTGATATGGGCTATAGGGTTTGACCCATCCTCAGCTGAGTGGAGGATGGAGCTAAGGAAAGCATTAGCAGTAACAACTATGTGCCATGGATTCAGATGATACAATAACAAGGTGCTAAAGATCATATCTAAATGGGTTATTTCATATGTAGATCATATCTACAATCTAAATGGGTTATTTCACCTGATGGAAAGATAATTCTTATATTTATTTATGAGAAGGGATCACTTTATCTCAGATTTGTGCATTTTGGAAGTATGGCAGCATTGCTTTGTGTACCTCAAAGTGTTAAAAAATGCTCAGTAACACAGAAATAGAAGTGAAAGCAGATGGTGGGGAAACAGTACTGCATGAAAGGATAAAGTGCAAAGACACCATAGTAGTGAACATTCTGGTGAATATATGTGTCTATGTATATGAATGTGCATCAAGGTCAGCTACCACACCGATGGTAAATTCTTCAACTTGAAAAGGCTACAAGCCAAGACCAAAGTGGAGGGAGTATTGGTGCATGGTCTGATCAGTCACAGCCAGACACATTGACACATTGACTCTAGCTTAGTGATGTCATTTTGGTCCTCTTGGAGAACAAAATACAACAACCACCGTATCATCTATATCTATATCATATGAATCTCTATTGTTCATATCTATTTTCAACTTATCAATCCATTTATCTTGTTTACATGAATTTAATTCTATGCTGTTTTCCACATTAGACTGTGAGCTTCTTGATAGTAATGATTATTTTTTATGTGTTTTGTTTTATTTTTTTCCTTTGTATCCTTAGTACTTAGTCCAAGGTCTGGCACATAGTAGGTGTTTCATAAATAGTAGTTGATTTGAATTAAGTTCATAACATTCTATCATTAACAAATTTTTCTTCGCCTTAGATATATTCCTATTACAGTCTTTCTGTCTTCTTGCACTCACAGAAATATCACTCCATTCAGAAGACAAACTTTCACTAGCTACCCTCTCATGACACTAGCTACTCACAATAGGAGGAGCAGGATTACTTTGCCCTTACTGCTGTTTCCAGACCTTACCTTTGCTACCACTACTATTTTTTGAGGTTTACTCTTTCTGACTATATTAGGACATCCAGATCCTCATGGCTGTCATCTATCCGATACCAAGCTATTCCCTTTCTTTTCTCAGGAGTCTGATGCCTGGATTGTAGTATTTCTTCTCATCTGGAAACATAGTCCTCAATATAACATTACCTAAAACATCATTCTCTCCAAGTTCATCAAATTCTTAAATTTCCAAGGTCATATCCTGAGTCCACTTCATCACATGTAAGAATGAACTGCTTGGTTTCAATTCTACTATCATCATGAACTTCCCTTGCCCAGGATAAACTCATCCCCAAGAAAGTCACAATTCTAGATATTGCTTCAGCTTTGCTCCTCATACCTCATTATAACCTCTTTTGCTTCTATTTCTCTGATTAGGGGACTGGAGAGCAACTCCTCCCAAAGCCTTCTTTGCACAACCCTCCCTTATTCAAATCCAATTCACTTGCATGCCAGGGCATCACCTCCCTGATTTCATGGTCAATGAAATGCAGCCAACTCTTCATTTCACACCAGCTATTGTGTATGTTTTGGACTCCACAATCATCCTGCCTCCATGGTGGATACCCACTGCCCTACCCTTGTTCAGCTTCCATTTTATGTTCTCTTCCTCAATTAGATTGTAAGCTACTTGAAGGCAGGGACTATATTTCTTTTCCTTAATTTTATCCCCAGGGATTCACAGAATGACTAGCACATAGGAAGTACTTAAAATCCTTTATCATATTATTGGGATAATACCCATAGCTGTGTGGATAAGATATAACATCAGGATGGCTCAAAACATTGTTATTTTCTGTTTTATATTTTAGTTTTAGTTAGTTTGAAAAATAAATCTATTTTAGTTTCTTTGAAAAAAGATGTTCTTTATGATTGAGTGTTCAATAAATGTTCTCTCTAATAAAATAAAAATAAATACATTCCTCAGGTATACACTCTAACAAAATGCGCTGACCATACCTATGGTAACTATGCCATTGATCCCATCATCATTCCTTACTCTTATACCTGAAATTATTCTTTCTGAGAGAAGAATATATACATACATGTATGTACATATATAAATACATGTGTGTGCATACACACACATGTACAATTGGGAGAATTCTCTGAAGGAAAGCAATAAGATTAAGGGGAATGGGAAAGACATTTTGCTGAACGTGGAACATTAGCTGAGACTTGAAGGAAATCAAGGAAACTATTGTTGTGTTGTTTGTCCTTTGTTATCAAAAAGGACCATGAAATCAGGGAGGTGATGCCCTGGTATGCAAGTGAATTATATTTGAATAAGGGAGGGTTGTGCAAAGTCACCTTACTTTCTCCCCAGGAGCCATCTGGGTCCAGTGATCAGGATGACTGGAGATGGCCCTAGACAAAACGGGAGACCTTGAATGAAACAACAAAGCACCCTGCTGTTGAATTGAGGCTGAATACTGAGGCAAGTGAAGGAGAGAGGATGGTGCAAGGAAGGAACTAGAAAATGGGGACAGATCAATGACCCAAAGGCTAACATAAAGTTGAAGAGGAGGATTAGTATAAACAAGAAAGTTACAGCCATGGAAATGTAAATGATTGAAATAGACAATGGAATTCCAACTGAGAAAAATTATTTTAGATCCAAGATGGTGGAGTAAAAGCACAAACTTGGCATGGGCTCTGGCTTCAACCACTTCCAATATCTGTAAAAAAAAAAAAAATGACTCTAAACAAATTTTAAAGCTACAGAACCCACAAAGTGACACAGAGAAAAAAACCTCCCACTGAAAGCAGCCTGGAAGGCCGACAGAAAAGTTCTATGGCAACATGCTGGGAGCCAAGCACAGACCCTTGTGAGCCATGGTTCTGATCCCAAGGTGACCCAGACCAACCAGAGCAGACTCTAGGAGAGTGAATCACCAGCAGCTAGTGTGGTTTCCAGACTTCTCAAACAATAAATGCCAAAGAGAAAATCAAAGGTCAGTGGGGAACTCTGTTGGAAGAGTGAAGGAAGAGCATGGTCCAGCACCTGCCCCCAGGGCAAAAAGTGGCAGAGCCCTGGTGGCTGCATTGCTGCCACATGCCTACTTCCAGATCTCCTAGCCTGCAGATTGTAGGGGGACCAAGAAACCATTCAGAGGGTAATTGCTCTTGCTTTCTTGCTTCGACCTGCTTGGATCTGTATCACGGTCTTGGGTGGTGGTCCTGTGGTGTGTGGCCAGTGTGCCAGAGCTTGTGGGGGCTGTAGAAAGGGCTCCCAACTAATAGGTCCAGCAGCTGCAAAACCCCCAGCAATTTGGGACAAAGCTCTTTCCATTCTGGAAGCAGAGTTCTACTCTGGCAAAGAGCTCAAAAGTCAAGTAATTGGCAAGATGAGCAAGCAGAGGAAGGCAATCAGACCATAGCATTCTTTTTTGGGGACAAAAAAGATCAAAGCATGGAACTGGAGGAGGACAACGAAAGCAGAACTCCTGCATCCAAAGCTTGCAAGAAAAATACGAACTGGTCACAGGCCATGGAGGAGGCCTAAAGTAGCATTGCCAGCTGGGAAATGAGTCAGTGTTTGTGCTCAGCCCTCTCCTTAAATGAAGGATCTGAAGTTCATGTGTCTGCCCTCCAAATGGGGGGCAGAAGTCAGAGATGATGTGTGTGTACCTTTTTCCTACGACTAAGGTGTAGTAGTCTAAAACTTGCTGAAACTAACTAAGCAGTACTTATATTTTGGAATATAAATAGCTGGTATTTCTTTGGAGCTTCTTTAGCTCACAGTTATCCCAAGAACCACATGATGGTTATTATGTTATCCTTAATGGAATTTGAGAACACTGAGGTTCAATGAAATTAAGTGACTTGTACTTGGTATCACGGCTAATACATGACAGTGCTGATATTGGAACCCAAGTCTTCTGATTTCAAGTCCAACCAATGTTCTTTCCACATTCCCCTATACCATGATATTTTTTAATTAAAAGTCTGGTGACAAGGTAATGGTATTATTATTATTGTTGTTATTATTATTATTATTCCATAGCAATGTAGAAAAATGGGGGAAAATGGAAATGGCTCTTCTCCACTTCTCCAGTGATAATAGACTCCTGGAGGGGTGAGAAAGGTGCTTAGAGTACTGAGAATGACCTAGTTCCTAAACCATCAAGAAACATTAATTTAATTGTTTTTGATTCTCCACAATCCTTTTAATCTATGATTTGTTTAGAGACCAAATGAGATGACATAACTCTAAAGAGATAAGATTGCTATAAATTAAACCAGAAAGCATATAGAAATTGAATTAAATGGTTCACAGGTTCTCCTTGGAAAGACAAATAAAAAAGTGGGTGGAGTTGATTTTATTCCATATCTAGTGGCAAGAAAAAAAATAATTTCATAGGCCAAATGGTCAACTACCTTTGCATGACAATGATGAGTTTAGGCAAATGGACTAACATGAAGATATTTCATGTTCATTTGCATATGAACATCAATTTCAGAGGATAAATTATAGAGAAAGTCTATGAAGCATTCAGCACATCCTTATATTCACACAACTAGCTGAGAGATGTTTTTAAGTTTCTATTGTATCTGAAACATTTTAAAAAATATTTTTAAAAAGCATTTGACATCACAGAACAGAATATTGTTTTAAAGGTTCTCCTCAAGCAATGTATGTTTATAATATAGATGAATAATTAAAGCATTTATTTGACACAAGATTTTATGACATGTACTATGTATAGCAGAGATACTTGCTTATTGACTCACTGAGTATTCATTATCAGGTGAGATATGTAGCAAGAAGACATGTTCAAGTAAGGTGCTTACCAATGTTACAGAGAAGAGTCTGTGAGGAATGCAAATAGAGGAAGGTTTCCCTATTCATGTTCAAATTGTTCACATATCCCTCTATTTCTAAATAATATGGTGTTCATTTTATTGAACCTTAGTCAAATAGTAAAACAAAACAAACAACCCTCCCAAAAAAAGAAATGCTCTTAGTAAAATGTCTAACACTTGAAAGAGATTGGTTTAACCACCTAAAAATTAATGAATGAAATAGTGCATATTGCCCAGACTATGAAATAAAGTTGACTGAGCAAGATACTGAATTAGCATACCAAGATCTACATATCTGTTTATATTTGTGTACTATTGACTAATCTATATACTTTTTAGTTTACATAGATATCTATTAATATCATTATTAGTGTGTATAAATATGAATAGACACCCACACAAATGCAAATTTGAAAATTTATATTTATGTATACATATATGTAAATTGATATTTATATACAAATATTTGTATATGTGCATGCATGTGCATATGAACACATGGATGTATAGAGAGGTCTAAATTGGTGTAGATACATGTATATATGCAGATATAGATACCTATAAATATGGAATCCTATATCTATACAGAAGGAGATGTCTAGATATATATCTATACATATTCTCAAATAACAATTTCCAGATATCTATATCTAGACATTTCTACATAGATGTAGCTAGATATATGCATTATATCTATATAATCTATGTATTTGGTTTGGACCTATGATTTCATGTGAGTAGAAATGCCCTAGTCTGATGATGGAGAAATTTGCTCCACTGATGCAGTCATAATTCATCTACAGCTTAAGGTTCTTTGAGAGTTGACTTGACTACTGTGAAGTGAAGTGAATTGCTCAGGTCACAAAGTACATATCAAAAGTATTTCTTGAACCCAAGTCTTCCTGATGCCAAAGAGAGTCCTTCACCTACTATGTCACACTACCTTTCCATCCCAGAATTTATCACTGCAACATCAACAGTCGGGAAGTCACCTA
The DNA here is from genome assembly GCF_028583685.1 of Petaurus breviceps papuanus. Classification (NCBI taxonomy): domain Eukaryota; kingdom Metazoa; phylum Chordata; class Mammalia; order Diprotodontia; family Petauridae; genus Petaurus; species Petaurus breviceps. Next base: position 17,171,747 of record NW_027186304.1, read on the forward strand.
TCTGGATATCCTTAAGGATAATCGGAGCCCTACTCTGACTCCTTTAAAGGTTTTGCTATTTGTTCCCTCTTGATAGTTTGGACCCCTGCTAATCCTCTGGTTGGAAGCATAGCCTTTGAGTGTTTGACCAACAGAACAGAAGATGATAGGATAGCCAGAGAGTGGACCAAGAGATATGCAACACTGGCACAGTATCATCAAGCCTGGTGAGCCTGCATCAAAGAAGGTTGTGCTCTATGAACAAAGCAGAATATCAGTAGCTCAAAAGAAACATGAGATGCCAAGTTTATGGACATCTCCCTCCTAAACGATTGCATAGACTATTTGTGCCTGACCTGTGGTAGAGCCTTCTGAGCCCATCATGGTGTGATCAGCCATGGCTAGACATACTGTACATTGTCCTCAACATTGTGATAGCATTTGGGTCCTCTTCAAGCACAATGGACAGAGTAACAACATGCTACTTCTGAAGCTTTACATGGAGATAGCTTGGCCAGTCCAAATGAATGAGCAATGAGCTGTGCCCAAAGTAGGAGGAGACAACTTATTGGAAATGCATTTGGGAAACAAGGCATTTTGATCCTCGGATGATTTCTGCCACCAAAACATATCTCTCTAAAAATATTATCCTGCTACATGGCTTTAATTCATGGAACACCCTGGTCCTAGACATTGTAAGTGATCCAAAGAAGAACGGAAATAGGAATGCTGACTGGATATAGGTGGCAATATAAGGCCAGTAATGATTTTTAAGCTAAATATTGTATAACAGATATCATCCTGGGTGTATATCAGAAAAGTAGATGGGCCAGTCAGGTTTTGGGATGAGACAGAGCAACTGAGTGTCATATGTTACTCTCCAAATAGGAAAAGATTACTCCGATCCTTTATGGATCTATTAGTCACTGCCCCAGAGCTTTCTCAATTCTTCCCTATGCTCACCTGCATAGGAAATAAATACACCACATATGCACATATACAAAGGATATTTTTGGCAGGAGGTTGTATCTATGTAACACATATAATAATATATTTGTTATACATGTAAAATATACAAATGTATGTTTACATATGATTATCTATATGTGTACATGATGTTTCCCCTAATAGAATGCAAGGCCTTTGAGGGCAAGAACTGTTCAATTTCATCTTTGTAATCCCAGCATGTAACACAGTGTCTCACATATGCTGTGTGCTTAATAAACACTTATTGATTGGTTAATTGATTTTTCAGGTATGCTATGGAAGTTTTGAAAAAGGACATAAAATGAAATCACACAGGAAGGGGCAGAATCTACCTAGAAGGGAAACTGGCCACACTGATGAGGTCACAGATTTACTTGTCAGTGTGAAAAGAAGTATCATTTCTTTCTCAGAGACTTGAAAAAAAAATCTTTTAAAAAATTACTTGCTCTTCTCTCTAAAGGATTGCTACCCACCCCAAATTACTTAGTAGATCCCTCTTTGATGAGGAAAGGCTATAATATAAAAATGGAAACTTCAGGTTTGATTTTCTTGCACCACTGCCTTTTAGTACCACTACTAGCTAAGAAATTGTGATTTGCTACTTGCTTAAGTAAAAGTAAGTATTTTTCTTAAGATGCATTCTCAAATTTTATATTCCTTGCATCATAGAATACACTATTTTCATTTGAAATTCCTTAAGATGAAAACATAAATTATTGTAGCCAACAAGATTGTTCATAAGGCAGCGTGCAAAATACAAATGATGAGGCTAAATTATTATGAAGTCTAGAATTTATCTATAAGTCTATTTTTGTGTAATTTAGATTTATGCAATTTTTATCTCATACAGATATCTGCTCCTATCTTAATTTTTAAAAGTGTTTTTAAGTGATGCCTGGAAAGCCCTTCTTACTCTAGCTTATGACTTCTTAAACTTTTTCAACTAATGACCTGTTCAGCACTTCTTAAACTGTGGGTCACAACCCCAGTGAAGCTCACCAAAATTTTTTTTCCATCATTGAAAGAGTTTCTGCACTTGTACCTCCTTTTAGAAGTTTTCCTTAATTACTTCACAAAATCGCAGAATTTGAGAGTTGGAAGTGACCTCAGTGGCCATCTGTTCCAATGCATATATCAAAGGTATATCCATTCTAACATACCTGACAAGTAGTTTTCTAACCTCTGCTTAAAGACCTCCAAGTAGGGTCAAAATCTGCCTTCTTCAGATCATATCCAAAGTACTGTGTTCAGTTTTTGTCATACACATTAGCCAGAATTCACCCAGAGGAAGTTCTTTAGGATGGTAAGGAGTTGATTGAAGAAAGTGAGGATGTTTAGCCTTGAGAAGAGAAGAAAAATAAGACATAAGTTTCACCTTTGAATATCTGATGGGTTATTTATCATGCAGAAAAGAAAATGAATTTGTTCTACTTGCCCTCACAGGGAAGGATAAAATGGAATGAGAAGAAATTGAAGAGGAAGATTTTCACCTGATAAAATAAAAAACTTAATAATTAGAACTATTTTTTCAAAACTAGATTAGGTTGATTCAGGAAATAGAGGTTTCCCCTTCACTAGAATTCTTCAGGGGCAGCTAGGTGGAGCAGTAGATAGAGAGCTAGGTCTGGAGTCAGGAAGACCTAAGTTCACATTACTAGCTTACTAGCTGTGTGAACCTGGACAAGGCATTAACCCTTTTTGCCTCAGTATCCTCATCTGTAAAATGATCTGGAGAAGGAAATGGCAAAACACTCCCATAACTTTATCAAGAAATCCCCAAATGGGTTCACAAAGATAAGACATAACTGAAAAAAATGGGTAAATACAGGAATTCTTCAATCAGTGAGTCAGATGATCTCTTAGGAATGTTGTAGAAGTTAATCCTGGTAAAGTGCAGGCTTGACGGGATGCTCTATGGGGTATTTTCCAACTTGAATATCCTATGATTTTATATGAAGAACTGCTTTATAATTATATCTATCTCAAAATTGGAGGCTGTTAGGAGCTACAATGGACAGAGTACGGGACTTAGAATCATGAAGGTCCGAGTTCAAACTCCATCTCAACCACTTATTAGCTGCATGACCCTGGATAAATCATGAAACCTGTCTGCTTCAATTGTCTTATCTGTAAAATGGGGATAATAATAGCACCCATCTTTCAGGGTTGTTATGAGGATCAAATTAGTTAACATATGTAAAGCATTTTGCAAACCTTAAAATACTATATAAATGTAAACTATTAGCTATCTTTATTAAATGTGATGGGCTACCTTATGACATAGTGATAGTGAGATATGAGTTTCCAAATATTGGCGTTGTTTATGCAAAGGCAGGATGACCTATTAGTAGATATATTGTAGATGAGATCCATACTTTAATATCTATTGGACAATATTATCTCTGCGATTGTGTATTTATATTTCTAGGTGACACAGAGAAACATTGAATTGGCAAGTTAAAGGGATCCCTTGTACCATCACTTAAACTCATCTCCTAATTACTCAGATTATGATAGCTATTTCATATCAGAGCAAAAGAAAAGTTCTTGCTATTGCTTCATTCTTTTATGTCCCCCTTGAATTTCAGAATACTTGATTTGACTTTACTGGCAAAGGTAGTCTTTCCAGGTGAGGTATTTCTCTCTCAATGTAAGTGTTATACAAAGTAGCTTACATTAACATTACTGGGCTTCACTGGATAGGAAATAAATAATTAATAGCAAGCTTCATAAACTGCAAGAAATGAGCTGTTATCATCACCAGTACATGGCTTCCAGGTTTCTTCTTACATAAACTGCCCTCGATTGAAAAATATACATCCTAGATCTGATTTTTTCTTATTTCCAAAATCACTTCTAAATTCCATTAATAAAGAAAAGTTACTCAATCTCATTCAGGGTTGTTTTAAGATGATTACAAAGAGGGGGTCTTTCTGGGGTTGGACAAAATATTTTGAATTCTTTCCCAAATGACACCAACAGGTAATTTGATTTGCTCAAGGGTACATATTTCTAGAGGAGGAAAAAGTTACTGGCACAGTGCATAAAATAAGGAGCCCATTAAGGGATTTGATTCAGGTAAACTCTGAAACTGGTCCTTACATTAACCAATTCACCCATCTCTAATAGACATTACATTATTTAACAGTCTGTACAGTTTGTTCATCCATTAGTGCTGATGGGCTTTACATGCAAAATTCCCATTAGTGTTTATAGGAGTTACTCATGCTAATCCCATAGTTTACTTTCAGACATGCAACAGCCCTAAAATTTAGATCAAGCATTAGTCTACAAAAAGCCCAGCTTGGATATTTCAGCAGTTTCTCCTGTACACTATAAATGAATAAACTTAGCACGTAGTAAGGGCTTATTAAATGCCTTTTAATTGACAATCAATGAATGAGATGGAGGGGTTATATGAACAGCAGATGAAAAGAGTAAGAATTTTTTTCTGCAGGAAAAAAATACATATATGTATGTGTATGCATTCAGCTCAGAACTGCCAAGCAGAGAGTTTTCCACAATCAGCCTCAGCCTCTCTAGTAACAGGGATTACAAGTATTAGGTTTGGGTGGCAAATTTAATTTTCCAAGCAAAATTTCCCTGTTAGAAGTTCAATGCAGAAAGTATCTAGTTCTTAGCTTATGCAGGTTCAGTGCACCTTGGCCTTTAGCATCTACTAAGAACATTTGGGGGGTGTTTTTAACAAGATGATATCTCTGTGAACTAAAAAAACACAAACACAAAAACAAAATGCACAAACCAAGAAAAATGATGATTGACATGCTTGACTAAGGGTATCAGAACCTTAGATTAAAAAATTGATCTGTTATATGGATAAAACCAAGTTGAATGAAGAAAACTACAGAGCCACGTATGGTCATTGGAACAATGAGAGACAGAAACAGAGACAGAGAGAGAAAGGGGAAAAGAGAGAGAGAGAGAGAGAGAATGACACCTATGACATAATGTAGTTTTAATCACATGATCAGCAAGCCAGAAAAAGTTCCTAGATATTATGTATTTTATGATCCAAAGGAAACAGCCACAACCTGCCTCAAGGATTGGAAGTAAGTACTTACCTAAGGAAAGTAGGTTAATAGTATGAAGAGTAGATTTCAATAAGAAGAGTAAGAAGAAAGAGCCAAATATTTATTTTTTCTTAGATAAATGTTAAAGAAAACCTTAAAGAATTCTTTAAAACACCTGCTTTCATTGAAACAATCCTTTGGGGTTGGGAGTGTCAGTATTATTCTTCCGGTTTTATGGATAAAGAAAGAATTACAGAATCACTGAAACTGATTGAAAGGGATTTTAGATCTGTATATGCTACCTAGTCCTATTTGTACCTGAGCAAGAATAAAGGCTCTCAAAATATGGCAATCTAATATTTATTTTAAGACCACCAGTAAAGAGATTTTGCTGTTGAGCAGTTTCAGTCGTGATTGACTCTTTATTACCTCATCTGGGGTTTTCTCGGCAGAGATACTGGGATGGTTTGCCATTTCCAGATGAGGCAAACAGAGTTAAGTGACTTTCACAGTTAGTAAGTGTCTAAGGTCAGATTTGACCTCACAAAGATGAGTCTTCCTGATGTTTGCCCCAATGCTCTATCCATTGTGACACCTAACTGCCCTTGTAGAAAGGTTATTTGTCCTTAGTTTCTTTTTATTGAACTCATCTTCCTGGCCATTATAAATCTTTAGTTAGATCTAGATTGTGACTCAACATCATAACCTCCCCCTCCCAGCTTTCTGTCATCTGTAAACTTTATAATCATACCATCTCTGCCTTCATTCAAATTATTAATAAAAATGTTAAGCAGCACAAGGCCCATGACATATCTCTGGCTTCAATGGCTACTGTAGGCTAACTTCTAATTTTACATCTATCCATTAATCATTATTGTTTGGGTCTTGTCATTCTGCTTAACTGTATCATACTTTAGGTCACATCTCTATCTTGTCTACAAAGGTAGCATAATAGACTTTGTCAAATATCTCTGCTGAAATATTATTATCTATAATGTTTGCTAATCTACTAATTTAGAAACCCTGTTAAAAATGAAAATGAAATTAATCTGGGATAATCTATTCTTGATGAAGCCATACCAACTCTTAATCATAATCACTATTCTTCTAGATATTCAGAAACCATTCCTTTATGTATTTATTTTTTTCTCTCAAGCATTTATTTCTCCTCATCTTCTACCTTCACCTGAAAAGAAAGATCTGATTTAGAATTTTGCCAGATATTGTCAAACTCGCAAACTTATGACTTGCAAACTCTTCCTTTTTTGATTCTGCAGTTCTTCAGCACCGTTCCTAGTCTTTATAATCTTACAAAGATCACTGACCGATTCGGTAATCTCATACCCAAATCCTTTCAGTGTCCTAAATTATGCGTCATCCAGAACAGGTGATTTAAAACTCATTGAAGGCACATAGGTGCTCTCTTCCTATTTCCTTATTTGTACTGTTTTTCTCAATTTTCATTAAAAGCAATTATTTTTCATCATTTCCTTCAAGGCCAATGACCCTTCTCCTTGAGAGAGAAAATAGAAGAACAAAAGGAATTATAGTTCTACCTTCTGCCAAATCTTTGATCATCATCCCATTTTTCCTATCACTTTTTGATCCTCCTTTTCTTGTCCTCAAAATAGCAAACAAACAAAAAATTATTTTTGCTGTCCTTAGCATTGATTTGCCCGTGACTACGCAACTATTAAATGTCAGATCTAGTCCTGAAACTTAGACCTACTTCCTGCAAGTACACTGAAATCTTTTTTTTTTCCCTTTTGGAGGGCAACTGGGGTTAAGTAACTTGCCCAAGGTTACAAAGCTAGTTTTTTTGTGTGGGTGTTAAGTGTCTGAGGCTGGAACCGAACTCGGGTCCTCCTGACTCCAGGGCCGGCACTTTACTCACTGCGCCACTTAGATGCCCCTGAAATCTTTTTACTACATCACGCTCCTTCTATAATTTGTTTTAGGAAGTAAGGATCTTTCCAGTTAAATGTCTGCATGCTAGTGACATACCTTGCAGACCAGTAATTGGAGAACAGTGATTATGGCAACCATAGACTCGATTAAATATTCATTATAAATATAGGGTGAGCCAAACTTGGCTCTTTCCAGGAAGGTAAGATAGAATACTGGCTCTGGAGTCAGAAAGACAAGTTCAAATCAAAATTCAGATTATTAATGACTAACTGTGTGGCCCTGGGCAACTCACTTAACATTTTTCTGTCTCAAATACCTCAGTTATAAAATAGAGATAATTATAGCACCTACTTTTGAGAGTTGTTATGAGGATCAAATGCAATAATTTTGTTTTAAAAAATGCTTAGTACAGTTCCTAGTACAAAATATACACTATATAAATGTGTATTCCCTTCTCTTCCTGTCCCTTACCCTGGGGGTAATCAGCAGGAAAGTTTCCTAGTTATTTCAATGGGAAAAAAATAGTTGCCTGGGTTTAAAACACCAAGAAAGTTAAAGAAACCTCAATAGAAGTTTAAGATAGAACTATGGAAAGGCAGCATCCATCTATGTCCTAATGGTCAAGACCTTATTAAATTCTGTAACAGCAAAAGAGAGGAAGTTTAAAAATAACGTATTTATGTTCAGGCTGTCAGTTCTATGAGAAGAAAGGGCAGCTGGACCTGTAGAAGTGTCTAGACTCTGAAAAGGACAGTGTTTAGGGGAAAAAAAGTACAAAAGTACTGAACATTCCCCCAAAAAAGAATCTGTGGAACTTAAACCTCCTGCTGACAACTGCTATTAATAACCCTCCAACTGTACCTAAAGGGTTTTAAGTAATCCACATGCCCTGAAGCAGGAACAATACATACTACTTTCCTGGGCAGCTATCATGTAGAACTCTCATCTTAGAATGGAATTTAAGAGATAACTCCATTCCATCTCCATCCTTCAATCTGACTTGATCTAAACCTTCTAAACATCTAAAAATCTATCCTGTTTTATTAAAAAAGTGAAAAAATAAAATTTCAGAAAAGCAAATAACGAACTTTAAATAGCAAGGAATTCTTATTCATAGCTAAAAATATTCTTTAATTTATTGCTAAAAAATTTCATAGAATCTGAGATCAAAGTAGAAATGGTCGTGTCCAAGCCATATTTATCACGCGTCACATATAAAAGAAGTCACTTTCTTATTTAAACACCGGGGCAATAGAAAACAACACATCATTGCCCCTCCATATAGTAGTTCTTTAATATTTTGCTAATTAAATAGTTGAGTCCCTGTCGTGTCAGGAAGTCAGTCAGTCAGTCAGTCAGTCAGCCAAGGGTTTACTATGTTTCAGGCACTGTGCTAGGTATTGAGGACACAAAGAAAGGCAACAAATAGTCCCTGCTCTTTAGAAGCACACAATCTAATAGAGCCATAGCATGCAGAAACAAAAATACAATGTACAAAGAGGCTATATACAAGATAAATAGGAAATATCGACAGAAGGTAAACACTGGAATTATGCAGGATGGGGAAAGACATCGTAGAAGGGAGGATCTTAGCGGGGACTTAAAGAGAGGCGGTGAAGCGAAGGCGAGAAAGCATTCAAATCATAAGGGACAACCAGAGAAATTGCTTTCACTTCCAAGCCTTAGATCTTCTTCTGGGAACAGCAGCAAGACCAGTGTCACTGGACTGAAGAAAATGTGGCAAGGAGTAAGGTAGGGAGGGTCTAGGTTATTCAGGGTTTTGAATGCCAAGCAGAGGATTTTGTTTTTGATTGTAGATGTGATAGGGAGCCACTGGAGTTTATTGATTAAGGGAAGGAAAACACTGAACTTACTAGCTTTCCTTTGTGAACTATTATACCTAAGCTAAGCAAAAAATATGTTGTGTCAGAAAATTATTCATATCATGATATTTTTGCAGGTGTTTCAGTTCATTTGCTATTCAGTAAAATCAAAGAACTCCACAGATCCATTCATAATACTTTATATTCAGAGTGATGAAAGTCCAACCATATTAATTCTAGATCATTATGAATATCAAAATCCAGAGATCAAACTACATGAATGAGGAGGAAAAGCTAGGAAGGCATCCTTAGAAAAAAAATAAATTTTTGAAAAATAATTGGTGTACCATAGTTGTGGAATGCAGTACGCGTTGTCAGATATAATTTCTGTAACTTTATGAGATAGAGAGTAGAAGAATTATCCCCATTTTAGGGAAAGTCACAGATGTCACATAATTATAAAGGGGGTTTGTGGGACATATTCAAAAGTATCTAAAGGAGGGAAAGACACTAAAGGTATTGGGGTGGGGGTTGGGAAGAGAATCACATAGGCTTCTGTTTGCAAATGATTTTGTGTCAGTTGCATCAGTCCCTAAAACACTAGTCTCTTTGGCAAGTTTGTATAACCATTCTTCAGAGCATTGCCTAACCATTCACATAGGAAAAAGCAAGTGGACGAAGTATATCTGTTATACAGGTTATGATATGAAGGTGAGAAATTGGCCATTAGATGGTCAATCACTGACCTGGGTTGCTTGAGGGATTCCTGCCACAACCATGATGTTATGTGAGGGACAGATTAGACAAGCTGGGGAGATGGAGGCAGCCGGTGGTTCAGTAGATAGAGTACTGGGACTGGAGGGAGAAAGACCTCAGTTCAAATCCAGGCTCACCATATACCTCCATACTAATCTGTTCTACCACCCACTGGCTACTCAGTCCCCTGTGCAGGTAGCCTTTTCTCCTCACCCTCCTGTCTTTACAGGTCCTTTATGTTTTGTCTTCCCCTCTTTGAATATAAGTTCCTTAAGAGTAGAGACATCTTCTTTTCTTTTCTTTTCTCTTTTCTTTTCTGTATTTGCAACTCTTTATACAGTACCAGGTACTTAGTAGATACTCTACCATCTGTCTTTCTTCCTTCCTTCCTTCCTTCCTTCCTTCCTTCCTTCCTTCCTTCCTTCCTTCCTTCCTTCCTTCCTTCCTTCCTTTCTTTCTTTCTTTCTTTCTTTCTTTCTTTCTTTCTTTCTTTCTT
>NW_027186304.1:17181826-17188976 GCF_028583685.1 Petaurus breviceps papuanus
TTTCTTTCTTTCTCTCTGTCTCTCTGTCTCTGTCTGTCTTTCTCTCTCTCTCATGATTGTATATTCAGTTATTGATTATTTTTTTTGCTTGACCTTAGAAGTCAAACTAAAATGAAAGGTGCCCAGGTAGATTTGCTTAATACAAAGAAAAACTCCCTAACAATTAGAATTTTCCTGTCTTGGTAAGAAGCAGCTCATACACATGAGGAAATCTTCAAATGGAGGCTGTTGGATCAATTGTAAGAAATGTTAAAAAGGGGATTTCTGGTCACATCTAGGTTGTACTTTTTGACATTTGATACTAAGAACAACTATGATTGTGTTATCCTATCACAAAACTTAGTTGGGAAATATGGTTTCTTTAAGAATTTTTTATTTTATAGGTGTCAGTACTTCCTTCACCCATAAAATATCACAACTCATCTAAAGATTCATATTCCATCTTCATAAATTCCTTTGTATAAAATTTTGCCGCCTTATAGCCAACCCGACAGTGAGTCTTTCCATGTTTACCTTTTTGGATCATTTGTTTCAGTCATATCTACATCTTTATGACCACATTTAGGGTTTTCTTGGTAAAGATAGTGGAGGTAATTTGCCATTTCCTTCTCCAGCTCATTTTACAGATGAGGAAACTGAGGCAAATGTGGTTAAGTGACTTGCTCAGGGTCATATAACTAGTAAGCATCTGAGGCCAGATTTGCATTCAGGAAGATGAGTCTTTCTGACTCCTTTCCACTGTGCCACCTAATTGCCCATGTTTACCTAGGCTGATACTTAAGTGATGTACAAAAACCAGGCCCAAATAACTATATAATGTATACAAATTAATATATTATAAATATAAGAAAGGGACTCAGAGTCTAGGTAGAGTTAACACTTGAGTTGGACTTTAAGAGAATTCAGGAAACTAAGGGCATTCTAGATATTGAGAATGGCATAAGTTCAGAATATATATATTGAATAGCATGTGTTATAATATGCCTATAGCATAGACTTTATGGAGTAGAATTATATGAAATAAGCTCAGAAAAGTTGGGTAGCACCATATTCTTTAGGATCTTGAAGGCTAATGAGTTTTGCTTTTATTTGTAGGCAATAGTGACCACTGAAGATAGCTGAATAGCAGAGTGACATGACCAGATCTACACCCAAAGAAGATAGTTTGACCACATTGTAAAGAATGAATTGGAGGGGGCTGAGCATAGAGGTGTGTGGCAAGATTAGCTTTCAGGCTGTTGTAGGTAATTTGAGATAGTGGTAATTGAGGGTTTATATTTGTGTGATGCCAATGGAAAGAGAGAAGAGAGGAGAAGATGGGAAAAAAAGAAACATGGTAAATATAGATATGAGATGAGGGTCACAGAGCCAGTCTTTTGAATATAAAAGATATGAATCAATTCTTTAATTAACTGAAATAGTGAAGTAAAGAGGACTAAGTTTTAGGAGCAAGAAAAGGAACTCATTTTTGGAAATATTTAATAGAAATATGTGTCACATATCCCCATTAGGATAGAAATCTCTTGAGGCCTGGGGCTTTTTGCTTTTGTTCTTTTTTGTTTTGCTTTCTCTGTGTCTCTAGCACTTAAGTGTACTTCTTAGTACATAGCAAGCACTTACATGCTTTTTCATTCATTCCAATGAATATATTGATAGAAGTTTTAGGGTCATATGCCAAGTGGTATAGACAAGATTGCCAACACAAAGCAGTGGTTAAAAAAAATTATCTCTAAGGGACATTTCCCAAATCAATTCTAAGCAGGAAATAGCAATGTATATACTAAATCCAGGATCACATAACTCTATGAACTTCCTGTGCCAGAAGAGCCCAATTGGCCCACCATGTCTTATAAGGCATCTGGCATCATTCCATGTTCATTTAGTTATCTGATATTTCTGCTTTAAATAACTGTCTACTGTGCAATTATCCCATCCAACCATAACAATCATAATGAACATTTATATACTACTTTGAGGCTTACAAATCACTTTACAGGTTTTTGTCATTTAACCTTCAACAATTCTGTGAGAAAGATGTTACCAGTATTTGTACAACCATTTTATAGATGAATAAATAAGACTTAGAGAGATTAAGTGAATCAGTGAATGGCACAGAGCTAAAAAGTATCTGAAGCAGAACATGAATTCATATCTTCTCTTCCTGAGGACACATTTGAACACACCAACCAATATACCACATTACCTCTTATGTCTCTTGTATAACCTCTTTTGTCTCCATGGTGTAGAGCATTTTCAACTGGGCTCTCATACCCTGAAAAGTAGGTATGACAGCTATTATTATATTGTGACCATTAGGTTTATAGGGCATAGGGAAAAGGACTATATCCATTAATTCATTTTTCTCCCTACCCCAATGTCACATTACTCAGATGTCTGCATCCACCAACTCTCTTCAAAACTGTATCATATGAAGAAGTGGTCCTTCTCCTGGCCAAGAAAAACACTTCTACACACACCAGTAATCTAATTCTATCCCATATTGCTCTGCAGATTGCCCCCTCTACCATCCTCCCTCTTTCATTTATTTTCTTTCTCTGTTTCTACTGGCTGTATCCCTCCTGCCTACAAATATGCCCATGTTTCCCTCATCTTCAAAAAACCCATACTTGATCCATTCATCCCCACTCTCATCCCATTTCTCTTCTTTATTTTGTAGCTAAACCACTTGAGAAGGTTATCTGTAGTAGATGGCTCCACAGCCTTTCCTGTCTTCTTATTAAATCTGCACTGTGATTCTGACCTCATCACTCAGCTGAAACTGTTCACTCCAAAATTACTAATGATATTTTGATTGTCAAATATAATAGCCCTTTCTTAAACCTCAAAATTCTTTTTTTTTGCCTTTTTGGAGGGCAGTTGGGGTTAAGTAACTTGCCCAAGGTTACACGGCTAGTTTTTTTGTGTTAAGTGTCTGAGGCCAGAACCAAACTCAGGTCCTCCTGACTCCGGGGCCAGTGCTTTACTCACTGCGCCACCTAGCCACCCCAAACCTCCTAATTCTTGATGTCTCTCTAGCTTTTGAAACCCTTGATCACCCTCTTCTCCTTGATACTCCCTTCTCTCTAGTTTTTTTCTTGTAGTATCTAGACATTACTCTCTCCCAGTTCTTTTCCTACCTTTCTGACTGCTCCTACTCAGTAGCTTTTGCTGAATATTTGTTCATGTCACTCCCACTTACCTTGGATGTACCCCAGGGCTCTGTCCTAGACCCTTTTGTCTCCTTCTATATTGTTTAAGTTGGTAATTTCATCAGTACCTCTGGATTCAATTGTCATCTCTGTGCTGATGATTCTCAAATCTATTTATCCAGGACTAACCTCTCTGCTGACCTTAAGTCTTGCATCTCCAACTGCCTTCTGGACATCTCAAAATAGAAGTCACATAGATATCTTAAATTCAACCTGTCCGGAACTGAGCTATATTTTCTCTCAAATCCTCCCCTTTTGCTAGTTTCCTTATTGTTTTCAAGGATGCCATCACCCTCTCTACAAGTTCACAGCTTGGGTGTTATCTCAAATTCCTCAGTCTTGTTTCTCTCCATATTTAGTCTATTGCCATGTCCTGTCAATTTACCTTTGTAACATTTCTAATAGATTCTTTTCTCCTCTGACATGAATACCATCCTGGTACAGGCTATCATTACCTCACGCCTGGACTATTTTCGGAGCCGAATAAGCCTTCTGGTTAGTCTCTCTGACTCAAATCTCTTCCTATTAGAGTCCATCCTTCACTCAGATATAAAAATCTCCCTAAAATAAAGGTCTGATCATTACACACATGCTCATGGCACACACACACACACACACACACACCCTTACTCCAGTGGTTCCCTGTCACCTCTAGGATCAAATGTAAAATCCTTTGGTGTCCAAAGCCCCTCATAACTTTACCTCCCCCCCCCCCACACACACACACACCTGTTTTTCATCTCTTACACTTTACTTCCTTCCATGCATTCTGCCAGCCAGTTACACTGGCCTTCTTGATATTCCTCACACGAGACACTTCATTTAACAACTGAACCATTTTCACTGACTGTACTCCATACCTGATACTATCTCCCTCTTCATCTCTGCCTCCTGGCTTCCCTTGTTTTTTTCACATCCCAGCTACAATCCTATGTTCTACAAGAAACCTTCCTCCATACTCTTTAATGTCTTGCATCTTTCGATCACCTCCAGATAATTCTGTATATATCATTTTTCCACATAGTTGTTTGCTTGTGGTCTCTCAAATTAGACTGTGAGCTCCTTATGAGCAAGGATTATTCGATGCCTTTCTTTGAATCCTTAGCATGTAACACAGTGCCCAGTATGTAGGCATGTTCTTAATAAATACTTATTCAATGACTAAATAGGAAACTCCCAAGTGAGAAAACCCCCTCTCCCAAGGCCATTTGGAGTCTTAAAAAGTTGCAAAGCCCATGATAGCTGAGAACATAAAAAACTTGTACAAGACCCCATGGCTAGGATAAATCAGAGATGAGTCTAACCCCAGGTCTTGCTGCCTTCAAAGCTGACTCACTGTCCATACTGACATACTCATACTCACTGTCATACTGACACAGTCAGCATATGGATACCATCCACCCCAAACTGATTTCATAGAGGAGGAAACTGAGGGATCAGAGAAGTGCAATGTTAAGGGAATTTTAAGATCTACCCTTCCCCTTTATAGGCCTATGTGATCACATGGACCCCCTGGTGGGAACAGCTTGCAGAATGGGTGGAACAGGAGGTGAGAGTGAGAGAGAGCTGGGAGAGGAAGAGAGCAGGCAGAGCAGCTAGCATGAGTCAGAGAGGAAGGATTTTTTTCCGGGGGTAACACGTTTTGGGGGGAGGTCTAATGGAGGGAAGGCTTAGGGATATTTGTGTTTCCTGCATGGGTGACTGTATGGACTTTGTCTTAAAAAGAATGCTTGGGGGTGTTGGTGCTCCCTGTGTTAGCAATGTATATAGACTTCTTTGTTACCATGATGGATTTGGCTTTCTGGTGTTTGAATAAATGTTTTGGTTTTGTCTTCAAGGAAGAGAGTCTGTTATATCTTGCGATTCAAACCTGGGAATATGCCTGCATATTCATAGAAGCTGCTATAGGTACTGCATTAGTGAAATGATAGGTAAAGGTCCTTGTCTATAATTACATGAATAATCAGTGGCAAAGACAAAACTCAAACTCAGATGTTCTGATTAATTGTCAATATCTTACATGGTTGGCCTCATTAATTACCTCTCACATTAACCTTGCAATTCCCCTTGTAAGATTATCTTTTCTATGTGAAGAATATGGATTAATATGGCAGTTTGCTTGACAAAAATTCCTAGTCATGCCTTATTTCTCCCTGCTATGTAATGCATTTTCAAGTCTTCTTGGTGTAGGATTACCTTGGCTTTCTTTGACCAGAATTTGCATTTGTTCTCTAATTCCTAGTCCCTTAAATGGAAAACAATATGTTCTACCAGGATTTCACAGGTTAGTGACATAATATTTCACAATTATTTTTTGTGGCTTTCAGTGATATGTGGAGGATTTCCTGAATGAACACCAACTGTAATTGCGGAAGACATTGAGCTTTATCAGCCAATTATGGAGCACACATGATTGCTTTCAAGTATTCCTCACAGTGTACTTGAAGTAAAAAGCAACTGGCCCAGTTATATCAGCAAGTTTCATAGCTTCTCCTCCTGGGCTTGAGGGGGAATGGAGGCAAAAAGCTTTCAAACTAGAGAAGATAAATTCAGCCTAAACAGCCTTTGCTTTCCAATCACTACTTTCACTGACCAGCGCTCTTATAGAACCTTCAGGGCTAGTGATTTCTGCTCTTTTATAATCCATTTCTTTAATGGCAAAGTCAGGCAGAGGTCTTGGTAAGAAGGCCTTTCACTTGTGTTATTTGAAAGGGCAAAAAGAACAGAATAGTATGGCAGGGACCCAACTTAGTTTTCTATTTCCTGGTCAGTTAGTTTCCTCTTTCTTTTTTTTGAATGTTTTTTGTTGGGATGGTTTGGAAATTTTTCTTTCCTCCTCATGTCATGCTAATTTTGTTATTCTTCATTTTGCCAGAGATCTAATCAATATGTTATATGTATGGCTCATTTATTCAAAACAAAGCTATAGCAACCAGTGATGAGCACAGAAACTGAAATCCCAGAATCTCAGAGCTAGGAGGGACTTCAGAGGCCATTTAATCTAACCTTTATTTTAGCAATGTTACAAAGTCCCCAGAATGTAGTCCTACAAACTCAGCTTTAAAATCTCCAGTGAAAAGAAACGAACTTTTTTTTTAAAAGACTAACAA
This sequence comes from Petaurus breviceps papuanus, assembly GCF_028583685.1. Classification (NCBI taxonomy): domain Eukaryota; kingdom Metazoa; phylum Chordata; class Mammalia; order Diprotodontia; family Petauridae; genus Petaurus; species Petaurus breviceps. The sequence continues at coordinate 17,188,146 of NW_027186304.1, forward strand.
AATTGTTAAGAAATCAGTCAACTAGATTAAAAGGAAAAGAACAGAGAATTACATCAACAATACATATTTTTTAAATGAACCAGGTTAAATCATAACAAAACCAGAAAAAATAAAAAGTGTCAGAGTCAACAAAACTGAAAACACAAAAGGAATGAGGTTTACATTCAAAATAGAAAATACTCTAAAAATACTAAATAGAGATATTAAAGAATACAATTACAGAGAAGGAAATAGATTTAGCTATAAGGAAATTACCAAAATAGAGGCACTAAACTCTCTATTGTTGATAGAATTACAGAATGTATCCAACTTTTAAGAACATTTAATATCAATACCACACAAGTTATTCTGGAAAAAAAAGAAAACACTGAAAAAAGACTATTTTTATGAGACAAATGTATGCTAATTACCTAAAACAGGGAACAATAAAACAAAAAACTACAGACCGATATCATTCATGAATATCAAGTCAAAAAACTTAATCAAGTCTGTTGAACAGACTACAGCAATTTGTTTGAAAAAATCAATCATTATGACCAAGTTGTAATTCTAATAGGACTAAACGGATGTTTCAACATTCAGAAAACAATCAACATAAACGTATTAGAAAAAAACATGTCCTAAATCAAATGATTATCTTAATAGATGAAGAAACAGCCTTTGCCAAAGTACATTTCTTTTTAGTAAGAAAAAACAAAAACAAACATTATAAAATATAGAAAAAAGACTTTTTATGTGCTAAAAAGTATCTACCTAAAACCAAAACTAGATAGACAGGCACACTGATAGATAGATAGATAGATAGATAGATAGATAGATAGATAGATAGAT
>NW_027186304.1:17188986-17221561 GCF_028583685.1 Petaurus breviceps papuanus
GATAGATAGATAGATAGATAGATAGATAGATAGATAGATAGATAGATAGATAGATAGATTATATATAGTTTTGGTTTCAAGGTGTGTGTGTATATATATATATATATATATGTGTGTGTGTGTGTGTATGTATATATATGTGCATGTAAATGTATATATGTATACATATATACAAACATACATATAGATATTTAGAAATATACACACACATTTGAGATAGACTAAAAGCTTTTGCAATAAATGCAGGAGCAAATAAAGGATCTGGCAGCTAGATGAGGCCATGGATAGAGTGTGTGCCACAGTGGATAGAATGCTGGGCCTGGAGTCAGGAAGACACATCTTCCTGAGTTCAAATCTGGCCTCAGACATTTACTAGCTGTGAGACCCTGGACAAATCACTTAATTCTCTTTACTTCAGTTCCTTATCTATAAAATGAGCCAGAGAAGGAAATGGCAAACCACGGCAGCATTTTTGCCAAGAAAACCCCATATGAAGTTATAAAGAGTCAGAGACAACTGAAAAACAAAAACCAGCAAATCAAGGATTCTCTTTTTTCCTTATTATTTGGTGCAGTTCTTGAAGTGCTAATAATACCAATAAGACAAAAGAAATAAAGTTATAAATATAGGCAAAGAGACAAAAATAAATCTATTTGCTGATGACATGATAATTTATTAGAAAATTCTAGGAAATTACCAGAGAACTAATGAGACAATAGCTTCTGCAAAGTTAAGGATTCACCACATACCTACAATAATCAATAGCATTTCTATATAACAAAATCCACAAGACAGTAGTATAAAAGGTAGTCTCATTCCAAATAATTATTAAATGCATATTACATTTTTTTAAATTTGGGAGTCCATTTACCAAAGAATTCTATGTACTTATTTAGGTTTAGTTGAAAAATGTTCCTTAAAAAATAAAGAACAATATAAATAGCCAGAGGAATATTCAGGCCAGGTCATGAACTTTAAAAAAAAAAGCGCAAATTATGAAACCCATTTAGAAGTGGTTTTAAAAGAAATATAAAACAGACTTTACAAAGAATAAAACAGGCATTTATTAAATGCCAACTCTATGCCAGGCACTTTAGAAATATCTCAACTGATCTGCCCAAACCTATGAGGTAAGGAGTATTATCGTTCTATTTTATAGTTGAGAAATACTGAAGCAGAGAGAGGTTTAGTGACACACCCAGAGTCATACAGCTAGTAAGTCTCTGACTTATTCCAGGCCCAGTACTCTGTCCACCACCGCCTTAGTTAGGATGAAGCCAGAAGTATCAGAAATCAGTGTTTGCTAAATCCCAAAATATAAATTACCTAGGAATGAATTCCTTTTAATAAGAGTTGTTGGGAAACTGGAAAGCACTCTGAGAGAAGCTAAGCTTAGACCAGCAATTTGCATGGTATTCCTATAATAAATTTTAAATCGATGTGATTTGAATATTAAAGATCATAACATAAAAAATTTAAAAGAGAAACAAATAAAATAGTTTTCATAGCTATGGGGAAGAAATGAATTCTTAACCAAACAAGAGATAGAGGCAATTAAAAAGACAAAATAGATAATTTTAATTACATGTAATTGAAAAGCCTTTACACCAAAAACAAATGCATCTAAGATGAGAAAGGAAGTGGCCCAACTGAGCAGAAAAATAGGTTTTAGTGGTATCAGTGACCTCTCAGAAGGGTTTGATCCTTAATATGCATAGATATGTAGTACACTCAGATAAATGTAAGACCAAAAACCATATCCAATAGATAAATGCTCAAAATTTATGAATAAAAGATCTCAGAAGAAAAGAATGGGAGAAAGTATAGTGGCACTATCTTTTCCCAAGAACACTGTGCCTCTAAGGCAGTCAAAGATAGCATCAGTATATGTAGAACAAATCTTCTGTTAGTGTTGTTAATATATGAAGTCAGCAGATCTCATTAAATCATTGCCAGATAGGGCAGAAGTTTGAGCTTCATCATCTCAATGTAGATCACTTAGAAGGTGTAAAAATGAAATAAACAAGAGCCAGGGAGTGGTAGAGATGGGCATCTGTGCTTAAGAAAGAGGAACCCCACAAAGTAGATGAAATAGAAGTGTGGCTTTTATGGATACTTGTAAGTCTCTGTCTCCTCTATTACTCATTAATTGAAGAAAAGCCTACTTTTCAACCTAATAGTCAACTCAAAAATGATCCATTCAAATGGAATAGCTATGGGAAAAATCAAGATTTACCTGGTGAGGATAGATTATCCTTTTTATAGAAGATAATCATTTATTCAAAACTTACTATGTGCCAAGTGGTGTGGTAAGCACTGTGATACAAATAAGAAAAAGGAAATACATTTCCTGCCCTTAAAGAGCTGACAATCTAATTCAGGAGACAATACAGAAAGCTGAACCTGGGAGGAGTTCCAGAAAGTAGAAGGGGAAGGGATTGCTAGGGGAAAGAGGTGGCACCAGGAAAACATTGGTGGAGTTTAAATCAAGGGGCTGAAGAGATGACTGGCATTTTAAATCCTCTAAAATGAAGACCATGGGTACAGTTCTTTGCCCTACTCTCCAGCCCTTCAATTAGAGAGACAAGAGCGACTGAAAATAATGATGAGGTGTGAATTACAACAAACAACGTTGATGGTGAGCTTCCTGATAATGAATTTATCTAGTGATGAGTTTATCCCAGGCAGGGAACAACAAAGATGTTGATGAAGTCAGAAACAAAGCAGAACAGCTTTTTATTTACCTATAAGTGGATTGTTGGAGAACAGAGTTTTCAAACTCAGATACACAAGGATCCCTGAAGCCTGGATATCAACTAAATTTTAAAGTGTAATGTTAACTATATTTTATTGTATTTTTGTTTGTTTTGTTAAATATTCACCAATAACATTTTTACATGGTTCAGGTCACACTGGTGAGCACTGTGGGTTGTATAGGCTGTGTTTGACACTTGTGGTGTAGAGGACATTCCTGTTCAGGTATAAGTTGAATTCTGAGGTTTCATAGGTCACTGTTATTTTGAATGATACTACAAGAAATATATACATAACAACATACCAGTCACTGTAGGCATATATTATATTGCACACAAACTTTTGCACATCCTCAAATTGCTCAACTTTAGACTTTTCCTTTGACTTACACTCCCTTTTCATCCTAGTTTTTGAAACAAACTTCCCTCTGTCTTTACCCTCTTATGCATTAGTTTTGAGAGCAGGTCCTATATTATACCTATCCATATATATTTAATGCTTAGGAAAAGTGCTTCCCACATAAGAGGCATTTGATAGATAATTGTTCAATCCTGTGCTGTAGATACAAACATGTGAACCAAAATACATCCATAAGTCATAGTTTCACAAAGAAACATTTCAAAATAGGAAGATAAAGATTTTCTTTTAAATTGGGGGTTTTAATTCACATTTCTCACTTAGACAACGTTCTCATTTAGAAAATTTAAATCTGTCCTTGGTCATGTGAATGTTTATTAATTATGGGAAAGAATTCTTTTGGAACAGTGGAGAAGTAAGGTAATCATATTTACCCCATGACCTGGATCTGCCAAGTACAACATGCTAAGGCTGAGATGCCAAGGAAGGACAGTAAATGTTGAAAAGCTAAACATTAAACTAAAGAGATTTTTCTTGTCTAACAGCAAGTTGGGAAATCTGGTAAGAGTAATATCCTAACTCCTACCCTCATGAAGGTCAGGCTAGTTTTCTTTAAAAGGTATTGAGATATTCCTGGACACCTGGTTAGTACAAGGATCTAAAGGCTTAGACTATTTTTTTTTTTTGCTTTTTGAAGGGCAATTGGGATTAAGTGACTTGCCCAAAGTCACACGGACCGGATTTGAACTCAGGTTCTCCTGACTCCAGGGCTGGTGTTCTATTCACTGCACCACCTAACTGTACCACCTAGCCACCCTTAAGGCTTAGACTATTGATGTCAGTTCATATTTGTCTCAGTAAAAAGTAGCCACGAGGTGAAGGGACCCATCATATGCTTGATTGATGCTATCATAGGAAATGGGAACATCCCTCAGCTGAGTCAGCTAAGTCCATAGCATGCTGGGTGTGGAATCAGGAAGACCTGAGTTCAAATTTAACCTCCTACATTTATTAGCTGTGTAATCCTGGGCAAGTCATTTAACCACTGGCTGCCTCAAATTTCCCAAGTGTTATATTAGGGTTGTTGTGAGGATCAAATGAGATGACATTTCTAAAACACCACAGAGCCTGGAGATAGTAAGCTCTATATAAATACTATCTATTACTACTACCAATTCAAGATGTCCTCAATGCTGATTTTTTTGAATATCCTTCTCCAATTACTAATTAAACCCCCTTTTAAAAAACTGTCAAATGACCTCTGAATATCTCATTTTGTTTTAATATCAAACCTAACTCTTGAGGGATTTGCCTGAGTCAGGACTATCCCAGCATAGGGAGAAAACAAAATCCCTCCTTGAATCGTCAGTTGATGAGGTAAAATCGACAGCTTCCTTGTGGTATTTCAAATCCCACTAGCAAATTTCAAATCCCTGTAGAAAACCCAGTTTTTTTGAAGGGGGAAAGCCACCTTACTCAAATACTAAGAGCCATTGCTATGTAATCTGAGTAGTATCTCATATAATTGATGACTGCTTGACCATGGCGAAGCAGCTTCAACATGAGCTGGCCCTTTGAGCAATCATATAAACAATAATCAGAATGCATGGGAGAAAGGCCTTCTGACTTTCTCTGCTGCATCTGAAGTGAGGCTATATCTAATTAGAAAAGACAATACCCATGTTACTCCATTCAAAGCACTGGCCTGCGGCATACAAGAAAAAAATTATTTTATTTTCTAGCACAGCTATGTCTTACCTTTATGGGCATACACCAAAGAGGAATAGAAAATAAATAGCACATAATTTTGCATTTTTATAATAAGTTTGAAACTAAACACTAGGAAACCTTGTCAGCCCCTGCTAAGCTGATTCCAATTAAGGCTTCTGGCAGTGTTCCAGCTGTTTTACGACCTCAAATAGCACTGAGCATAACAAGGTTTATGAAGCATTCAAAAGTCAAATACCCTATTAACATAAACATGGAGTGAAATCAACTCTTCTACCAATTTTCAGCTTGCTTTCTTTCTTTCATTTGTGATGTTGGGCTAATCTAAGATGATGTCTGCTTCTTTTGTTGAGTCTTTTCTTCTTTTTTTGTGCTTGCTAGAATGCAAGACCAAATTTAGTATTCGAACAGCGTGGAAATGTAACCTCCATGAGCAATTTTCTTTAAAATATTTTCCATCTAATTCTAACATTGCCATCAGAAACGTATGCTTTTAGTTTTTATGACAGGTTTGAGTGGAGGGAAAAATATTAGTCAGTGTCTCATGCTTAGATTTTCTTTTAGTTAATGTGCCCCCTTTCTATATGGTTAGAAACATACTTTCATACCTGATTATCTTCTCAAAGGTTTTGTGTAGGAAAAGGTCATTTTACTGGTAACAGAGATCAATTGCATCTAAAATGAAAGCATGCATATTTCTAATATGTGGGGAAGGAAAGGAAGGAAAGAAATCTTATTGTTTCATTTGGAAATATAGTAGAATAGATCAATCATCAAGTTCCTTAATGATAAGTTGGATCAGTTTTAAGGCCTCTTGAGGTACTGCGTCTCCCCTAGCCTCTTGTCACCAGTGAAAGAATTAAAGGTACACATACTGCGTGATGTTTTCGTTTGCTTCGCTCTTTGGTTTGGTTTGGTTTTCCTCGTGGTATTTTGTGATGTCTAAAGTATATTTGCTGGTGAAATGAGAGAGGTATTTCTGTTTATTCTAAATATCCATTAATTACTGAAGCCTTTTAAGTACCTTGTCAGGCAGCCAATTGGACATATGAAGCGTCATTCCCTTTGGATGACAAATGGGGAATCTAAACATGTTTTTGATGTCACTTTTGCTGTTGAATTACCTTGATCAAAATGTGCATAAGACTCAGTGGAAGGAAGGAAGGAAGCTGATTTAGAATCTAGTGAATGAAGCACATGACAAGAGCCTATGTCATTTTCTTAAAAAAATAGTTGGTCATCTTGTTGAAATGTATAAAAAGGTAATAGAGCCCAGTTGCTGGTTTTTTTTTTAATGTTGCAATATTAATTAGAATTTATTTTTCTTTCAGGTCAATTATACATTACAATAAAAGTAATTTTCTTTAGTTTTATAATTGTATGTTATGGAAGATTGTTTTGAGGTCTTCATTTATTTCTCTTTTTCTTTTTTTGGCATATTGATATTTTCACTTACAAAATGGTCAGAAAGTTCAAAAAATTGTGAGGATTCTCAAAAACCTGAAATAACTTTAGATATCACACTGGGTTTCAGACAAATGAAAAGTTCTAGAGCATTTTTGATTATTGAATCTCTTGTTTGATATTGAGAACTTCCTCTAGCAAAGAATAATTTTTCCCAAAAAATCACATTTAATTTGCTTCTGAGTCACCTATTGAGTTCTGCCCTCTTACATAGAAATATGAAGATAATTACTACTGAGAGGCTGTTTATATCTCCAAAGGCATTTCTTCTACACTGTTTTTTAGGGATGGAAAAAGTAGAGCTTTTCTTGTATGTAACAAAGGGAAATGATTATACTACTTCTAGGTTTGAAACTATGCCTTTAATCCATGTAGAGATAATTCCGCAATTAGATCATGAGTAAATATAGTTAAGCAAACTATTATATAACTTATTTATGAAAGTATTTACACTTAGGCATTTTAAGAATATGTTATTCCTCCCCTCCTTTTTCCCTTCCCAATTACTATATTAGTATGATATTCTTTGATAAATATAACTGTTTTCATTTCTTTTTTCAGGCTAGTTTTCCAAGTTGACTATATGCAATTAAATTATTTCAGAATCTAATGAATTAGCTACACTTAATATAAATGACCCAATCATAGCCAATAAATAGGCTATATTTTCATGGCAGAAGAAAGCCTAAACAGAAAGTAAATAAAATAAAGCAAGCACCAATCACCATCTATATAGAATCAGTCTTCCATTTGAACCCTGCATTGATTATCCTCCCTGACAATGGAAAAGAACTTTGATAAACATAATGTTGCCCTGTTCTATGCCTAATGAGTGTTTGTATATGTGTATACATATAAATATAAATATATATGTGTGTGCATGCATGCATGTGTGTGATACATATATGTATGTGTTTGCATATGTGTGCACATCCATGTACGTGTGCATGTGTATGTGTGAAAATATATGTAGATACAGATTATAGCTCAGAGATAATTATGAATATAGAGATAAAGATTTAAATTTAGATTTTGATAGATATTGCTATTTCCCCTTTACTATTCTTAACATTCTGTCATAGTTTTAGCTTATTCTTGGCATTATTACTTTCAACATAGCCCATGTAGGACCAGGCCACACATGTATTTATTCTGCATTACATGTCCTTGCTCCCATCTTTATTATTTTTGTTTTTAAAACTGAGCTGGTCTGTGAGTTTTCTGGTCCTCTAAATAAGTCTCTTTAAACTATTTCTTCTCTTCTTCCTTTGTCTATGTGAACACAACTCCATATATTGTTACTTAGTCATTTCATTTACATCATGCACTATGAGTTCCTTGAGAGCAGAGACTGCCTTTTGCCTTTGTTTGTATCCTTAGGGTTCAGCATAGTGTCCAACACACAGTGGTATTTAATGAATGCTTATTGATTGACTGACTAGTAAGCACCTAATAAACATGGTTGACAGACTGAAGGATGGACTGACATATGGCTTACCACCCAATCATATTATAAACTACTAGAGAATAGAGATTGTTTTATATTTCTTTAGTACTTCTCACAGTGCTATCCCAGTGGTATGAACATGCTAGTCATTGCACAAATACTTGAATAAATGCATGCTTCATTCTAGTTAGTCCTGAGCTGATTTCCCCTTGGCCCTCTGCATACCTTTATAACTGACTTAGGACATGATTATTCTATAGCTGGGATATCTATTCTGTATTAATATTTAAAATAGCTTTTATTCTAAGATTTAGAAGAAACTTAGAAAAGTTTCTTTTCTTTCTAATTCTGTCTAATCATGTTTTTATAGAAATTTCTTTTTTTTTAACCACAGGCATATTACCATTTTATTTGAACCTTTGTTTTGACCAGATTGAGAATTTTCTGTTAATTGGGCCTTGAATTGTCCAATACACTATTATAGATTTGCTCCATGGCTCCTGCACATGGATTTTATTACAGACTTTTCATCCACATCTGCTCAGTCATTCAATCTGTTCAAAATAATGTTTCTTTTATATACAGGGAAAAAACAGAACGTTGTTTGGATGCTCAACAAAGAAGAAAAAAATTAACTTCAAAACTTTACCTTTCCTGTATACATGTGACTTTAAAACATTTAATTGAATGGACTTTGCTTATAAGATGATCTTTTTTTCTAAGCCATATGATGAATTGGGTGCTTAAAGAAGCAGATTGACAGAAAAGCTTGTCACTTGACTAGAATCAATTTTAAAATATTAAGATTTAGAATTCTTAGTATTAGCAAATAAATCTCAATTATTTGTCTACCTCCCCCCAAAGTATAATAAAAGAGTTGTATTTTCCAATCTTTCTGCCTTTTTTGGTTATTATAACCATAACCATATAACTTATGCTGTTTTGAAAATTAATATACTCAGGATGCAAAGGATGCAACATTCAGAGCATGAAGAATCATTAACGAGCAACGTTTGGAGAAATGTTCTTGAATTTCAAATGCTTCATTGCTTCATTGAAGAGTGAACACAGAAACTCACTCAGAGGCAGATGTTGTGCTTGCACGTATTACAAATGCAAACAATTATCCCCAAAGTGAGCAGAAAGGAATCAAGAAACCATAACAAGAAGGAAAAGAATAAATCGTGCTGAATTTTAAAAGGGAGAGCTATGGTAGTTATGAAAAGCTGGGACAATTGTGAGATCCTAAGTTACTACACTGAGGTAGTGATTACGGCATTAGAAAATATGATTGGTTTATCCAGTTCCAATGTTGGTTATTATTGACATTTTTGAGAAATTGTGAGCTCAAGAACTGAATTTTATAGTGTCTGCTTTGTAAATATTTTAGTCCTCATGTCTCTGGATGTTATCATAGAAAATTCAAAAAAGAAAACAAAACAAAATAAAAATCAACAAAGGACAAGAGATTGGCTTGTCTGATTCCACTTAACTTTGAATAGAAAGAAGAAATTTACTTCTGCAGTATGTATCAGGCATGGGACTATATATAGAGGAATGGGAAGGAATTGTTGCCCAAATGCAAAAAAGGGGAAGGGAATCTCTATTATGATAGGAAAAGATCAGCCAAAAGACATTTATTAGGTGTATAAATACTGTACCTATCCCTATGTGGCAGTTTTTTAACAATATTAGCTTTTGCTAAAATCAGTCCAAGTCAGAGTATCTGGAGGATTTTGTTTCTCTCTGGATACCACACTTTTTTTTTTAGAGGGCAATTGGGGTTAAGCAACTTGCCCAAGGTAACACGGCTATTTTTTTATGTTAGGTGACTGAGGTCAGATTTGACCTCGGGTCCTCCTGACTCCAGGGCCAGTGCTCTATTCACTGCTCCACCTAGCTGCCCCTCTGGATACCACATTTTTAAAAGAGCCTTTAATAAGCTGGAATATGCAGAGAATATATGTCCAAGAGAGTAGTTAGGATTTTAAGGGAATCCAAATGAAGAGATTCTTGATCTCCCTATTTTTATATGCAAGTAACTTCAATGTCAGAATAAGCTTTAACGTCTCATTTTAATACCATTGTAGAAAGTACTGCCTTCCAGCCCCCACAGCTCAATTGCCCTGCCTCTCTGATTGTGAAAAAAGCATCCCAGGACCCACAACTACTTGCCGCTCTTTCATCTCCCTATGTATGCTTAGGGTACGTCTTGGCCTTCCTACCTTCGGAGATGAGGATAATTGCAATAACCTACTTTCTTGTCTCCCTACCCAAGCCTCTTTGCACTCTAGTCCTTCCTCCACTCGGCCATAACATTGATCTTCCTAAAGCTCAGGTCTGACTATGTCACAACCCTATTCAATAAACTCTGGTGGCACTCTGTCACTTCCATGATTAAATATAAAATCCTGTTTGGCTTTTGAAGTTTATAATCTGGTTCCTTCACACCTGTCCACTCTTCTTATTCCTACTCCCCCCTGCATATTTTGTGATCCAGTGACACAGGCTTCCCTGCTGTTGCTTGCACAAGACACTCTATCACCAAACTGAAAGCATTTTTTGCTGTATCCTATAGCTCAAGTGTTCTCCTCATCATGTCTACCTCCCAGGTTCCTTCAAGACTCCACTACAGTCTTACCTACTGCAAGAAGCCTTTCCTAGATCTCCTTAATCTTCTCTACTGATGAGCTCCAATTTATTTTGCATATAGTTATTTATATGTTATATCCCCGATTAGACTATATGCTCCTTGAAAGCAGGACCTTTTTTCTGCCCTTATCTGTATCCCCAGCGATGTGCAGGGTGTCTGACACATAATAGGCATTAAATTAGTAAGTTATTGTTGATTTGATTTGATGTCTTTGCTTTGGCACTTAAAATAACATTATTTTCCTTGTAAAAGAAGTGACTTTAATTGAGTTGATGTCATGTAGAAGATAGAATTTACAATCTTGAACTGACCCTCAATTTACCTTTAAAAGGAAACAGGAACCCACACAAAGAGACACAGATGGCACACACGAATTAGAACTTCAGTGAAAAGAGTACCTTCTAAGCAAGAGGAGAGAGAGGAAAATTTCACGAAATTCATTTTATGCTTCACTAAGACCCAGAGAAAAGCTTATCCATCCATATAGTCTATACAGAAAACCCAGCATACTTAGGTGCTAGTGTCACATAGAGACATATAAGGAGAGAGATGGAGCCTTGACATGAGAGGAAAGGGGGAAAGGAAAAGGAAAGGGAGGGGAAAAGGGAGAGGAATTTGAAAAGTACACAGGATAAAGTACAAGAGGTGATACGGAGTCTCTCTCAGAGGGATACACAGATTGTACTATCTCTGCAATATAAAGACTTTTAAAATATCAGTGAAATAGGGAATCAAATACACTGAGGCATAATCTGGCCCAATACATCCATTGATACTATAAGTCATGTATACTGTATAAATTCATAGAAAAGGTATGATCTACCAGGAAGAGGTTTGCATTAATGCACTCTTTAGAAAGGAGATGAGAGACTCTGTGAAGTCCAAGGGTATGTGTATAAAACTTTCAAGTATTTTGTGAGTTTGTTTCCAGTTCCAAAGCCCATTGGTATAGGATACTCTACTCACTGTTGGAGTTGAATGCCCTGTCCTGCATGTAGTGGGGTGAAAGTCTCAAGAATGTGAGAGCTCCAGCTTTCCTCAATCTCCTTGAAGACTCTTCAAGCTTCAAGGTGCTTCAGGACTCTGTAGTCACTTCTGGCTTCTAGCTTTGAGAGGGAAGACAGAAGAGGCTGAGGGTACTTCAGGTAGCTGAAGGAAAAGACTCTGGGAAGACAGGAGAAGAGCTGGCAGTCTCCATCATGTCCCTATCCTCAGCTTGCTATATTAGAGACTTCAGAAAGTTTCTCTTCATGAGATCTGAGACTCTCTCTTGGTTAAACTGAGTTACCTCACTTCCAAATAGAGAGCTCATTCACTATGCATGGTCTGGTAGATAGTCTCCCTTTAATACCTTCTCTGATTTCTGTTTTACTACAATTTGAATAAATAAGTTTTTCTGTTATTCACTATGTATGTTCACTATGAACAGGTATTTGGTAGCAAAGGAGACAAGCTTTAAAAAATAAAATAAAGGTGAGGTCCTCCTTCTTACCCCCTCAATAATTTCACAAAAATCAGAATTTAGACTGAACCAGATTATATCCCCTAAACTAATAATATTTAAGAGAGCAGATAGATATAATCATAAGCCACCCCCCACCCACCTTCTTGAGCAGAGTGTCCTCTGGTCCTCCTGGAAGGAATTTAAGTCTCCCTTGGATGAGGGTTGAAGTAGAAGGGACTAGAGAAGTGCCTCCCTTTGAGCCACACAAAGATACCCCATGCTTTATGTAGGGGGACAGATCTCATTACATCAAGTTAAATGAAATCTATCCTATGCCTATTATCTCATTAGTCTGAATATTTATGGGTTATGGATCAGTTAAGAACTCAGAGAGAAAGGAAACAAATTCTGATGTTTTATGTATTGTAGAAAATTTCTCAGGAAAATCTGAGGGTGGAGGACTTTAGACATAGAGATTATTGAAAGGATCCCCAAGTTGAACTTGGTCCACAGTTTTGGATGTCAAAACCAAAATAACACAGAGGGTACAATTGTACAGGCCTATGATCTGTGATTGCAAGGTTTCTGTACTCTTTGACACCAGCAATGGATGAGAAAATGGCTTAAAAATTTATTTCAAGGATCCATCTGCCACAGACCTTGTGACAAAGTCAAAATCATCTAGAGCTTTGGTGTAGTCTTTGCCTACAATCTTAGGCATGTTGCAGCACAATTTATACTCTATTTCTCCAGGAACAAAACATAAAGAGAAACAAAAGTAGGGAAAATCATGGAGAAAACAAGAGATTCCCTCGATGGAATGTGAGATCTCATTTGGTTCTCTTGTTCTCCCTTTTATCAAGACAATTAAGCAGTCACTGAAAAGGGGCCATTTTAGGAACACAAACCCATAGGTTCGGAGGCTTTATGTTTCTATCTATGGCCTGAACACAAGCTAAAATCAGAAGAAAGATTGGTTGGTCATCAGCAATTCTGCTACCTTTATGATCCCACAAGCCAATTGGGTAAGAATACTTTGATTTCCTGAACTCTTGACATTCCCATTTTGTGGGAAGGGTAGAGGTCTTGATGACTTCTAATCTTCATTCCTAGATAATATGACTATCTAATTTCTTTATTCTTTATTCCAGGATTACTAAGTGTCTCTAAAGAAAGTCAGGGAATCAAGATAATTTTGCAGTACTCATTCTCACAGGATCATAGAATAATAGATGTAGCGCTTCAAAATTCTTACAGGTCATCAAGCCCAAACTGTAATTATGTAGATGAGAAAACTGAAGCCAAGAAGATTAAGTAGAGGAATATACAAGAAATAAATCTAGCACACTTTGCCTTCCAGTTTCTCACATAGATCTGGTATTTGGTCAATAATTTTATGACTACTTTTATCTTTGACTCTTTTTAATTCTCCACAATGACTCTCCAAATGTAGCATATGACCTAACTTTCTAATTAACTGAGATTGAGTTATCCAGTGTGAGCTCCCTCAGATTCCTTCTTTTAATCTTTTAATCTTCCTAATTTCTCTTGCTATCTTCCTTTAGGTTACCAAAAAAAGAGGCATCCTTGCCCTTCACTTTTGCCCTTATACTCTTAATCAAGGTATAATGATTATTCAGTAATCCCTAAGAAAAAAATCTGCAGGGGGCAGGGTAGTGGTGGTGGACCGCAAAGGACTTTTAGAATGCATTAAGATCATAGGATTATAGATTTACAGCTGAACAGAACATTAGAGATTATCTATTCCAAGTCTATGGTTTAATAGATGAGGAAATTAAAATCCTTAAGAATTAACATGTCTTGGTGTAATGGGAATTTGAAGATCTTATCTGACTTGAAGATGTTCCCTGCCTCCTAAAAGGTTGAGCCTGTGGTGGGAGGAGTTTGCCGAAGCAGAGCAGAGCCCACAGGAAGCTGGGAGTCAGAGCAGCTAGACAGTGGGAGAGAGAGAATGGCAGACAAGGAGACAATTAGACTTGTGAGTGTTGGTTTATGGGAAGACTAAAGGATAGTGTGGCTCTCTGTGGTGTTATGGTATATTAATGTCTTTGCTACTATGATGGATTTGGCTTTCTGATTTTCAGATTCAGTTGTCTGATGTCTGAATAAATGTCTTGCTTCTATCTTTTTTTTTTTTTGCTTTTTGGAGGGCAATTGGGGTTAAGTGACTTGCCTAAGGTCACACGGCTAGTTTTTGTGTTAAGTGTCTGAGGCCGGATTTGAGCTCAGTTCCTCCTGACTCCATGACTGGTGCTCTATTCACTGTGCCACCTAGCCACCCCGCTTCTATCTTCTTTATGGAGAGTGTTATATGTTGTGATTGAGAACTATGCCAACATATTTACAGTTGCTGTTGGAGCTATGAATATTGTGTCGGTACTATACCTGGCCAAGGAGAAAGAGAATCTAAGTGGCAGATTTGCAAAGAAGTCTTCTAACTCATAATCTGGCACTCCATTATATCATACTGCAGAGCTCTTTTCACTGAAATGTACTGAGGTACAATGTTCAGGATGAGGGAGACACTAGTTTCATTATTCACTTCTCTAGCCAGATGACTTTTGGAATATTTTATTCAGTTCTAGGCATTGCATTTTAGGAAAACCATAGGCAAAAAAAAAAAATGCATTCAGACAAGCAACTAGGATAAGCCATGGAATGATTGGCAAAAGGAGCTGGGGATGGCTTGGGAATAGCCATTTCAAAATCTGGTGAAGGTCATCACATGAAAGAAGATCAAAGAGAGCGTGTATTCTTCTTGGCCCCAGAAGATACAACCTGAAGCAGTAAGTGAAAGTTTCAGAGAAGCAGATAATAGCTTGATATTGACTTTTTTTTGAAACAACATCTCCTGAAGAAAATGACGAGTTGGAGACGTTCTGTGAAGATTTTGATGAAATACACACTGATACTCTCTGGTTGGGTGATTGGTCGGTTGCTGTCCTTCATTCTGGAAGAGGACCAAAATCATATCATTATGCTAAAGTCAAATTTCAAGGTGTCTGACTGTGGCTGATCAGACCAATACAAACTCAGAATGCTCTACCACAGTTTGGGCACAAACAGTCTCTGTGAACATCTGGGGTAAAATATCCAAATTTGCACATCCTGCATTTCTTTCGAGCTGTTTCAATTCTGCTTTGCTCATAGAGCACAACACTTTCTCTGATGTGGGCATGACATGCTGAGTGATCCTGTGCCAGTGTCTCCCATGTCACACAATCAATTCCAAAGTTATTGAGAGAGACCTTGAGAGTGTCCTTGTATCACTTCTTTTGACCACCATGTGAAAGCTTGCCCTGTGTGAGTTCTCCATAAAACAGTTTTTTTACAAGTGCACATTTTGCATTCAAGCAATGTGGCCAGTACATCAGAGATGCACTCTCTGAAGCATAGTTTGAATGCTTAGCAGTTTAATTAGAGTAAGGTCCTCAGTGTCTGGTACCTTATCCTGTCAGGTGATCTTCAGAATCTTCCTAAGACAACTCAAATGAAAGCAATTCAGTTTCCTGACATGACGCTGGTAAACAGTCTATATTTCACAGTTAGACAGCAATGAGGTCAGCACAATGGCTCTGTAAACCTTCAGTGTGGTAGTCAGTCTAATATGTTTTCTCTCCCATACCCTCCTTTGGAGCCTCACAAATACTGAGCTAGCTCTGGTGATACATTCTTCTACCTCATTATCAATGAATGTGTACATCCCTGGAAAATATACTACCAAGGTAAGTGAACTTACCCACAACATTCAAAACTTCTCCATTTGCTGTAAGCAATTGTTCTACATATGGATGGTATGGTGGTGGCTGTTGGAGCACTTGGGTTTTCTTGTTGGTAATTGTTAGGCCAAAATTAGTACAAGCAGCAGATAATTGACCTATACTTTGTTGCATCTCAGCTTCAGAGGCTGCATTGAGTGCACAGTTATCTGCAAACAGAAAATCATGCACCAATAGTCCCTTCACCTTGGTCTTGGCTTGTAGCCTTTTCAAACTGAAGAATTTACCATCAGTGTGGTGGATGACCTTGATACCATGCTCACCCTCATTGGAAGCATTTGACAATATGGCTGAAAACATCATGCTAAAAAGCATAGGAGCAAGCACATAACCTTGTTTCACTCCACTGGTGACTGGGAAAGCACGAGAGCATTGTCTAGAACTCTATCTAGAACCCGGTCAAGCATGCCGTCGTGAAATTGACATACAATGGTGAAATATTAATGCTAATGTGGGCATACATAGGGAAGGAGGAAGAGGAAGAGGAGGGAAGATATCCTTCATGAGTAAGGAGAGGTCATGAAATATCATGCATACTTCAAGTAAAAAAACTAGAGGTTTGAAACATAGCAAGCACTGAATAACCTTACAAAAATAAAACTGATTTAACAGTTGGAAAGCAAGTCATTACTGATGATGTGGGAGTCATTATTGATTAAAATGTCTGTGTATAGTTAGACCAAATTTATTGAAACAAAGAACATTTGATAAAAATCCAGTCAAAAGGAGGAAGAAAAAGATATGATATACAACTAAAATAACTAATATTACTGCTTAAAGAAGCTATTGATAAACATTGAAAATTAATAGAGAAAAGAATATGGATATTAATGAAAATAATTTTGTAGATATATATAGCTAATGTAAATCAACTGCCATAATGACAAGACCAAAAACATCTTTAAAATTTTGGTCAATATATCCTTGATTTTCTTGTCAAGCAGAAAGATGTAACAACCAAGAGTAATTTTAGTTTTGAAAAGAAATTCTCTTGTAAAAGCTTATGGAGAAGGATGGTGAAAGTTACAGGTAAAGATTACTGCACAAATGATACAAACAAGAGAAGGAAAAAGAACTTTAAAGAAAGCTTGGCCAGAGGTGCAACTAAGCAAAGTAATGCCAAGGACATTTAAGGACAAAACTGGAAGGACAACAAACTGACCGAACGTAGAAAATACCTATACATATTTTATGGCAAATTCTTTTTGCTCTCAAGGACATTGGAGACACAACATTTGGATTTTACTATCACAGCTCCAGATATTCTGAAAGAGGAAATAGAAATGGTATTAGAGAAAACACAGTGAGAAAAGCAGCTGTTAGAGATGAAGTATATACAGATGTCTATGATGGAAATGACACAGTTTTGAAAGAGTTGAAGAATCTATTTTCAAGGTTTCTGAAGAAGATGATGATTCCAAAGGAAAGGAAAAAAATTTGGAGTTTATTATTACCCAAAATTTCAAGTAAGAATATCAATCTTCAAGTTTTATTAAGCACCTGCTATATATCAGATATTATGAAAGATGGGAAAAATACAAAGGCAAAAATAAAACGAGTTTTGTTTTCAGGAAGCTTACATTCTATAGAGGAGACAACATATATTTATAGAGGAATATAAAGTACATACCTAAAAAAAGACATAAAATAATCTTGGGAGACAGAGACAATAGCAATTGTGGGATCAGGAAAGGCCTGACAACATATAATAATAGGGCTTGAACTGAATCTTGCTGGAAAGTAAGCAATCCAAGATGTAGAGGTAAGGAGGAAATGTGCTCCAGATAAGTTCAAAGGCATAAGTATAGGACATAAAATAAACCAAATGGCTAGAATAAAAAGTATAAGGAGAGGAACAAAATATAAGAAGACTGGAAAGATGGAAACGGACCTGGTTATGAAGGCTTTCTTGCTTTTCCTTGCTAAAGAAGCTCTGCTGATTGAATTTTCACTGGCTGTGTCCCATGCCCTGAAATCCAATCCCCCTCCTCATCTCCACTTCTAGGCTTTCCTGGCTACCTTGGCAAATCTCAAGCAAAGTTTCACTCTACAAGAATCCTTCCCTAGTTCCCCTTAATGTTAGTGCCTTCCCTCTGTGATTATCTTCAACTTATCCTGTATTTATCTTGTTGATACACCATATAGCTATTTGCATACTATGTCCCCCTCTTAGATTGTGAGTTCTTTGAAGGCACAGGCCTATTTTTGCCTTTCTCTGCATCCCCAGTAGTTAGCAAACTGCCCTGCACATAATGGGCAATTGATAAACACTTGTTGACTTGACCTGAGAGTTTTCAATGTCAAACAGAAAAGTTTATATTCGCTCTTATATGTAATTGGAACAGGGGAGTTTTTTGAGTAGTAGGGGGTGACATAATCAGACATGCATTTTAGGACAATTGCATTGGTAGTAGTGTAGAGTATAGACTGGAAATGAGAGAACCTTGAAACAAAAAGGAGAGAATTATAGTAGTCTAAGAGGTAATAAGGACCTAAGGTGGTGACTGTGCAAGTTAAGAAGAAAGAATGTATTTTCAAAATGCTGTAGAGCTAGAAAGAAGATTCAACAATTGCTCTTTTGTGATGGAAAGAAAAACCTGGAAACTGAGGGAAAGCACATCAATTGAGAAATGAGTGAACAAGTTATGATATATTAATATTATGAATACTGTTTTGTCATAAAAAAATGATTGAGATGGTTTCAGAAAAAAACTGATGCAAAGTGAAGTGAGAAAAACCAGGAGAAGAATTAGTACAGTGATAACAACATTGTAAAGATAATCAGCTTTGAAAGATTTAGGAACTTTGATCAACACAATTTCAAAGGACTCACGATGGAACATGGTGAAACATATTTTCTTCTTCTTATTATTATTATTATTCTTTTTGTAATGGGTTTTGTTTTTCTAACCTCAATGAATGGGAAGGAGGAAGGAGAGATTTTAGAACTGAAAATAAAATTTTAAAAGAAGATATGTCAGATGAGAGTGAAGAATCGAGAGTGACACTGAGGTTACAAACTTTAATAGATTTAAGGATGGTGATTATCTTGAAAATAAGAGGGAAGTTTAGAAGAATGATGGGTTTGGGAAGAAAGATGTTGATTCAGCCATGGATGTGTTGAGTTTAAGGTGCCTTGGTATATCCATTTCAAAATATCCAAGGCTCTCTATTGACAGAAATCTTAGCATCTATCCTCCAACATAGCCAATTGTGATTTTGGACAGTTCTGTTATAACATTTTCTCTTATATTAAATTGATATATATCTTCCTTTAACTATCACATCCTAATCCTAGTTCTACACTCTGGGGCAGAATTATTCAAATCCCTATCATCATTAGAGGCAATTAGATGGTATAATGAATAGAGCACCTGGGTCAGGAAGACCTGAGTTCAATCTGGCCTCAGACACTTACTATCTGGGTGAACCTAGCAAAGTCACTTAAATTCTGTTTGCCTCATTTTTCTCAACTGCAAAAAGGGGGATAATAAGAGCACCCACCTCCCCAGATTATTGTGAAAATAAAATGAGATAGTACTTTCTAAGTGTTTTGCCAACCTTAAAATGCTATATATATATATATACTAGATATGCTTATTATTAGCTCAACAATGCCCAAAACTACACCCTAGTTATGTGGTAACTTAAAATGCTCACATGCATTTTTTTCTAGGTTTCACTAGTATACCACCCCAAGGAAAAGATGGTTACTTATGGCCAATATTCGTCTTTAGAGTATCATTACCTTTCTACAGTCTTTGGTGATTCAGACTTTCTTCTTCACCATGCTTTGAGCTGTGAAAATATTGCATGTTTGTTGGACTGCAGTACCCATTTATTAAGTAGAATGTGGGGAAGGAACATTGTACCCACCAGCATTCATAGGTGCATTGCTGTCAATCCTCATGGACATATTTGCCTACCTGCCTTCCTCTATTGAGAACACAGGCTGACACACAATCCAATAGTTGTTTTTTTTGTTTTTTTCCCTTTCTTCTCCTAATCTTTATGCCCCACCAGTGTCATAGAAGAAAATTAAATTAGTAACAAAACTCAGGAACATCTTCACAGTCTGCTCCCAGCCACATGTTTCTGTCCTCTCTAATCAAAGACACTGCTGCTGACAGTGATTACAATCTGCGTGTATGGGTGTGACTGAAAAGCCTGATGTCTGAATAACAGTCCTTTCCACATTGCACAGATATAAAGGTTACTCTTTGATTTCTGGTAGTGGCTGTTCTTTGTAAAACCTGTAGCTGTTTTTGCCTGTGCCCCTTGACCTCACAGTTGACAGGAAGCCTCATCTCCAAGGGGAGCTTTCCAATTTCTTATCACTGCACACCAGGCTTATTGTCAGCTGCTGTTGTCATTCCCCAGCAATCCATAGCTTCAGTACAGCGTTTGAAGCTGAGCATCCGGTGGTTCTCAAATTATTGCTCTCCCTCTTTTCAGTAGCCCCACTGAGTTCTTCATACAAAAGCCGTTGGGGCAGATTGCTGGCATCGGTTTACTTGCATCTGTTCTCCCCACTCCAGCAGTCCAATGAAACTGTGATAGAGCAGTTTGATTTGACAATCGTTTAAGATGTGTATCTCTGTATAAAGCATTTTGCTGATCTGTAAGAGGCTTGAGGAGGCAGGGAAGAATAGAACTAAGACATTATTCTTGCTCTCATGGAGTTTACACTTTAATAACAGGATGAGTTTCATACAATATAATATAAAATGAGTCATTCTATCAGGTTGCAGCTAAGAGAAAGGTCCTCACCCCTAGATCTAGATTAGCATGGGAGGGGTATAGCAGGGCCTCCATAATTGGGATCCTCCAAACAAGACAAAAACAAATATACTACTCATGTGGTCAAACAGCTGGACGTACTCCTGGAAGTTGTGGGGCTGTAGTCATAGTCCTCAGTCAGGACAAAGCAAGAAAATCAATCCTTTCTTCACATATGAGAGAAGAATGTATAGAGCAATTGAAGCTCAAACATTCACCAAATTAGATGAATATGTTTCTACATTATGTGTAAGGTAATGTTTGCAAAAGTACATTGAAAATTATGAAATGCCATATAAATAATAATACCATAAAATTATATAGCACTTTCATGTTTGCAAAGTACTTTAGATGCATTATCTAACTCGAACCTGGTAATGATGCTGAAAAGTAGGTTCTATGTGTCCCCATTTTACAGATGAGGAAATTAAAACTAAAAGAGGTAAAACAATTTGCCCAGGGTCACACTACTAGTAAATATCCGAAGTAGGATTGAAAAAAATCAACAGATATATTTCCTTATTTTCTTTAAGTAGACATGGTAGAATATGGGTATGGAATATTGCAATATTGTCTGACAACCAAAATCTGACCAAGAATCCTTTATATGACATCCCTATCAAGTAGTCATGTGTGTATATTCACATATGCACATACATGTACATGTATTTATATGTGCATTATGTACATATGTGCATATGTGCATATATGTATATTTGCTTGCTGAGCTGTTTTAATTTCTTTGTATTATTTACTGTAAGGGATGGTCACTGGGTAGGAGATGGGTTAGTGATATATTTAGAAATAAAGGCAATATAAAAATAAAATATATCAATTCTTTTCAAAAATAAAAAGGCTTTTTGACCTAACTAGAAGAGCTACCATTGCTGTACTGATTACAATTGTACCAATAATACTATTAGTGTGCTATTAGTACCTTTTACAATTCAGAAAGAATGTTTTTTCCATGTCATGAAACAAATCTCTGAAATAATCCTGAGAACAACAGAAGCATTCTAGCTATTGGACAGATGATGTGTGTTTTTGGTTGTTAATAGTAAATAATCCATGTCAACATCGATTGAGCCAAAATAAAATGCTTTGAGAAAAGAAAAATGAGCCCAAGTGGCATTAAGGAAGCTGACTGTGTGTGTCTGAAATGACCGTTTACTGTGCCTAGAATGATCATTTCACTCACCTCCACTTCTAGTTGCCTTGAAAAACTTAGCTCAAACACTGCCTTCCATGTCATTTCTTAGTACTTTGGGCTGCTAGTACCTTCAGGTCCAAGATTGCCTTATATCTGATAAATAGATAAATAGTTAGACAGACAGATAGATAGATAGATAGATAGATAGATAGATAGATAGATAGATAGATAGATAGATGATAGACAGATGATAGATAAATGGATAGATAGACAGACAGATAGATGGATAGACAGACAGACAGATAGATGATAGATAGACAGACAGATATATAGACAGATATGTTAGCTAGCTTTATTGATCTTCCATATATTGATAAGTCCATGTTGTTTCTCCCTTAGAATATAAGCTTCTTGAGGGAAGGGAGCATTTGGTTTCTGTGTTTGTATCCCTAACACTTAGAGCTGCATTGTAATATAGTGGGAACTGTTTTTTTGATTGACTGAATTAGGAAACTACAAAGGAGGTAGTGTTTTATTTTGTTTTAAAGAATTGAGGGACATAATGATCTTTTTTCCCTCTTAGAAAAAAGATTATTTTTTCTATGTTACTATGTTTGAATCTAAAATGTTTGAGTTGCGCACAAAACCTACAGTTCTAGAGACATGAAATAGTCAACAGGTCGTTTCTTGTTGTTCATGGCAATAAGTAATTACTTTAATATCCGAAGGGAGCAGGAAACCAATAAGCTAAGGATGAACCTTTGACTTCGCACCTCTGGGATGCTCTGGAAATCGAATTTGCCATAGGAAGTGAAGCCTACCCAAGATGTCAATAGCCTTTTTATTTCCCAACTGCTTCATCCATTCTGCATAAGGAGCCCCTTTCTCTTCTAGGGAAGTTTCTGAATGAACTTCAGTCACCAATTCTTCCTCCACCGTGAAAAAGATAGTGGAGATAAATCAAGAGAGAAATAACCCACACCTCTGCCTGAGGAACCTTATTAGATTTGGGTATTAGCTGTATAGCAGGGCTGAATGATCTTAGCACTTAACCTTTAATGAAAACAATGGATCAGCTAGGCTTTCAAAATAGACTTTGGGGTGAAAAATCACTTAACACTTATTTTTTTTCATCATTAAAGTACTCTGAGTCACAGTCTTTTAAGAGGAATAAAAAGAAGTCTTTAGTCATGTATTATCAGTAAGAGTTGTCAGCTTAACCTCAGTACCTGAAAAAGAAGCCAACTATATCCCAGGGCATCTAGGAATGAATGCACACTGAATTCCGAATCAAAGAATCACAAATCTTAGAGTTGGGAGGGATCTCAAAGACTAGACTGGCTGGTTCAACCACTGTGGGCACAAGAATCTCCCCTGCGTCATAGCTGACAAGTGGTTATTTTTATTTTAATTGCGGTCCTCTGGTGAGGGGGAGGAGCAAGGGAGGGAAACCCATAATATCCCAATACATCAGCCCAATGTATTCTTACTTTAATGAAATTTAAATTTGACTTCTCACAACTTCCTCCCATTGCTGTTTGTTCTGCCCTCAAACAAGACTAATCCCTCTTCATTCAGGCAACCATTTTTAAAAGACAATTCCATTATATTTCCTTCTCTAAATAGGGAGCTGTTCAAAAGGATGTGGCAATAAAGGGTCGATGATATGCATTTCAATACTCCTGGGAGACTGTTTTTGCCAATTACTGGCTATATTTCATTTTGAGTATGTCACCTAAAAGTATTTTTAAATCACTGGACATCAGGAAATCAAACCTGAGATATGCTACTGTTGGTCAGCTGTTTAACTATAATTCAGGCATATTTTAAAAATCATCATCACCCATTTAGATGTACTGTTCCTGAAAAGAAGAGTCCAAAGCATGTTATTTTGTCTTAGAGATAAAGAAGGTGAGGGCAGAATTAGAGATAATGGAGAGAGCTGGGTTCAGGTACCTGCTTATTCACTGTCTCTTTGAATCTCCCTGGTCAAGTCAATCAATTTTCCTTTGACCTTAGGATCTTCATTAGTAAAAAGAGGGCATTAGGATAACAACATAATGGAAGCATGAGCTTTTACTGCTGCAACTGAGTAGCTGACCAGAGCAGACAGCTATCTCACTCTGCCCACTGGCATTTCTAGTGCTTTCTTGAGGCTACCGAAAGGCTTAGGCCACAGGGATATGCTGGTAAATGTTTAACAATCAGTTTTCTTGAGGGTGGGTGTGGGGGTTGGAGGGTAGGGATGTGCCTCTGACAAGCTTTGAAATTTAATCTGCATTAACATTTTCTCCATTTCTCTCTTAATTCTAGGCCATCTACAATATCAAACCATTTGCCAATTCCTAATGAAAATTTATCAAATGGTTGAGTTCAAACTGGCTATAGCATACCCTTGACGCTGCATAATTGGCTTGGCCTCATACTACTCAGAGAAGATGGGACTCTGAAAAGAAAATGTTAGACTGTTTTTCCCAGTCTCAGAAAGACTCAGCAGGAAGCATGGTCTATGTGAAGGGCTCTCTGCATGTGGTCTGAGGTAGGAAGAAATGAGCAGCACTTCGTTACACTAACAGCTAGGATGAGGGCTAAGGACCAATAGAGGAGGTGGGCAAGTTGGCAGGTCTTTGCCTGAGAGGCCCTTCTGCTTGTTGGCTGGACAAAGCAGTGGGCCTGACTTAAAAAATCAAACAAATGAAGTAAACACACAAAAACAAACTGGAGAGGTTTGGCTTACTCCTATGGCATAGAGGTTTTTTTCTATCACATTGTAATGACTATAGTTATCCCTTACACACTGTGACTTTCTCCATTGCAGTTTCAATATATCGATGGTGGGCTAAGTAATTAAATAGGAATTTGGGGGCTGTTTTGTGGAAGCTTGAAGATGACACATGATGGCCAAAAGATGACAGAAAAAAATGAGAAACTCAGAAATGCATAAAATATATGAATACTATCAACATATTTCATCCTTTAATACAGTAATAATTCAGACTTCTTTGGTACAAAGGGAGGGTCAAAAAATTTTCTTGGGGGCAGCAAGGTAGCACAGTGAATAGAACACTGGCCCTGGAGTCAGGAGGAGCTGAATTCAAATCTGGCCTCAGACACTTAACACTTAACTAGCTGTGTGACCTTGGGCAAGTCATTTAACTCCAATTGCCCTGCCCTCCCCCCTCCAAAAAGAAAAATATATTTTTACTTGGATTTTCCAGATCAAGGGGATATCAATCCTCTAACCCCCTTGATGTGTTTAGTTTCCTGATGAAAAAGTGGATGGTGAAAGCACTGGTGCACATAGGTGCAGTGGCAGCATAAGACAGAGGAATACTACAAGCTTCCGTTGCAGAAAAGCTAGCAAAACACTGAGCCATCCAAGAGTTGGAGAAAGATGAGGCAGACAGAGTCAGAAATAGGGACAGCTGGAGAAAAATGAACACCAAGGAGCAAGGGCAGACAGAGTCACAACATGGAGGAGGCCTGTACTATTTGCTGAACTCCTATAGTGAATCCTGTGGATTGTGAAGGTCCAGGGAAGGGGGAATCAAATCTCTAGCACCTCCAAGTTCTTGCCACACTTGGTGGAGGGGGTACAGGGTTGATCGCAGAAAAGTGTTCTACTTTTCAATATTCTTAATAGGCTTCTGAGGAAAGTGAGGCTTTTAATAGGGGTGAGGTGCTTGTACTCTGAGCTCTCGTCCTGCTTAAAAGGATTTTAACTCCAGTAAGGCAACATGAGTCTCCAAAAAGTAGGAAATATTTTCTTGAATCTCCATGGTTCTCTTTATGAGCCCTTGTAGGATGCATTGTACTTTTATGAGATCTTTTATATATTCCATGCCACATTGGCCTCGTTTGCTTGCAGGAGAACTTTAATCAGATTCAGATGCTCTGAGCACTTTAGCCCTTAGTGGAGACAAACACAAACTGTATAAATTATTTTTAGCAGAAGCTTACAAGGTCGAACTCTGTCCATCTGCCAGAAATGAGAGAGCAAGGAGTTCCTATCAGTAAAGAGGTTGCACCATGAGAGGTGAACTAAAAAGAATACTGGTTCTATATGCAGAAGATTCTGGGGTCTTGGATTTGGGAACTTATTTTGTATAGCCTTGAGGAAGGCATTGACCTCATGGAAGCTTGTTTTCCTCATCTGAAAATTCAGGGAATTGCCTAAGATAATTTTTTAATAGAAGATCCTTTCTCATAATTACATATTGTGATTCTGTCACTGTTATCAGCTTTAAAGTCACTTCCAGCTCCAGTAATTATAGAATTTAAGGTTTAGTGATTTATCGAGGACAGACAGAATACTATTACAAATTGTGGATTGATTATTGGTCTTGAAGGAAGGAAGGTTATAGTATAACCACAAATTTCAAAAAAATCAATGACTCAATTCCCTTAAAGTTAAATTTTCTTTGAAAGGAATGGTGGTGAATGGAAACTATTTACTTTTTCTTCTGTCAACAGGAAAAGATCATAGAGTTGGAAAAGACCTTAATGATCTTCTAATGCAATCTCATTTTACACAGAAGGAAACTGAGGAGCAGAGAAGTTAAATAATTTGCCATTGGTCACAGTGAGAGCAGACCAATATTTGAATGAGATCCTCTGATTATGAATTCATCCAGTCAAAAGTATTCACATGACTATGTATACTGTTGCTATCCCCCAGCAGGTAGAGTAGGAAAAGGTACAAATTTTATTTTAAATTAACATACATGATGTGGCAGTTAGATGGAGCAGTGAATAGAGTGCTGGACCTGGAGTCAGAAAAATTCATCTTCCTGAGTTCAAATCTGGCCTGAGACACTTATTAGCTGTGTGATCTTGAAGTCCCTTACCCCTACTTGTCTCAGTTTCCTCATCTGTAAAATGAAGCGGAGAAGGAAATGCAAATCACTCTAATATCTCTGCCAAACAAACCCCAAATAGGTTCACAAAGAGTAAGACACATGATCAATAAAAACAAATGTATCATGTGCTCTAGAGAAAGGGTTGTTTGGACATCTTTTGGACAAACAAAAGCTTCACCAGGTCCATCGGGAGTCCAGGGAATCTGAATAACATGTGTCACTGCAGAAATTTCTACAGGCTTGTGTTATTTTCTGTCACCTTCCAAACTCTGATAAAAATATATCAATCAATTAACTAATCAACAGCCTATATTTCAGATGCTGTTCTTAGTGAAGAGAAAAACTACCATAATGCATCAGTACAGTCTCCGTCCTGGAAGAATTTACATTGTTCTAGAAGGAAACAACATACACCCAGAGAAGCATATTCCAAATATAAACTAGATAAATGAAAAGTAATGTTGGGGAGGTGTTCTTTCTTTTTTCCATGTAACATTTTGTTTTTCCAATTTTGTGTAAAAGCAACTTTTAACATTCTTTTAAAAATTTTTTGAGGTCCACATTCTCTCTTTCTCTCTCTCCTCACCCCCTATTGAGAAAGCAAACAACTTAACATAGATTATACATGTGTAGTAATGCAAAACATATTTCCATATTAGTCACATTGTGAAAGAAAACAGTCTAATTATAATACTAAGCTAAGAAATAAAGAAAATTAAAAAAGACGTATGTTTCAACCTACATTCAGACTACATCAATTCTTTCTCTGGATGTGGATAGCATTTTTTTATCCTTGGAATTGTCTTGGATCATTGTATTGCTGAGAAGAGTTAAATCATTCACAACTGATCATCTTACAATATTGCTGTTACTGTGCACAACATTCTCTTGGTTCTACTAATTTCATTTTGCATTAGTTCATATAAGTCTTTCCAGGTGTTTCTAAGAGCATACTGCTGGTCATTTCTTATAGCACAATAATATTCCATCACAATCCCATACCACAACATTTTCAGCCATTCCCTAACTGAGGGGCATCCTCTCAATTTCCAATTCTTTGTCAAAACAAAAAGAACTGCTATAAATATTTTTGCACATATAGGTCCTTTTTCTTATTTTTTAAATCTCTTTAGGATGCAGACCTAGTAGTGCTGTTGCTGAATTAATGCATGGCTGGAAAGCTGGACCACCTCTACCTGTTGCTTGGAGACCCTTAGCTAAGAACATAAGTTATGCTGACCAGAAGTCTAGTCAGATCCAAAGACTGATGCAAAGAGTTTTCTCAAAATTATGTATCTCAAGCAGCCCATATGTTTTATCTGAAAACTGTCCCCGTAGTGGTCAATTAATTATTGTTTTCATCTTCCTTTGATTGAATAAAGACTCTTGGGGGGAATAACACATTTCTTTTTCTGAATTCAGAGGACTGAACCTATTTGCTCTGCCTTCCCAACTTGGAAAGCACCTAATCTTTCCTCTAATTAGAAATCAGATTACCTAATCTTATATCCTGGTTTATTTCCTATTAAGTATTTTCTTTTAATACGTAAAAATCTGTCTTCCCCTTGTTGGTGTCCAGTGCCAAGTTGAAGAGGCCTAGTCCCAATTTGTTATAAATTGGCATGTATTGTTTAATAAAATGATACGCTCAGAAGCTCAAACCTTTGTTTCCTCAATTATTTCAAATTTCACTTGCCATAGAGGTAACGGTGAGAAGTGAGGCCATTTCAGTCCAAGAGCAGCTGTCAGAGATCAAGCACTAGAATGCCTAAGGAGATAGGAAAGAAGAAAGCAAGCATTCATTACGTGCTCGCTGTGTGCTAGTCACTGTGCTAAGCGCTTTACAAATATCATCTCATTTGATCCTCACAGCAACACTGGGTGGTAGTTACTATTTCATAAACGAGGAATCTGAGGCAAATAGAGATTAAAGGATTTGCCCGGGGTCATACATCTAATAATTGTCAGAGGACTTATTTGAACTCATCTTCCTGACTCCCAAGCAAGAAACATTATCCACTACTCCATGTAATGGCCTCTAAGAAAATGAATGTATAATCACCCTGAAAAGAGAGGCTACAGTGTCCTAGAGACATCAGGAACAACTAAACCTTCTTAAATAATGGGGTGACTGTCAGAACTGTGCTTTGGGAACATAAATTTAGCAATTGTGTGAAGAACAAGTTAGAGATGAATGGTTGTATAAAAGGAAATTGATTAGGAGGCTCTTACAATAATCCAGGCCAGAAGTAAGCAGTACTTGAACTAAGGGAGTTGTAGAGTGAATGGAAAAAGAAAGAGGTGGATGTGAGAGATGTTGCAGAAACCTAATAGACTTAGCAGATAATTGGCGATGGATGGTAAGTGAGAATGAAGTCAAAGATAACTCCTCGGTAGTGAGCCCGGGTCACCAGGAGCAGGCTGGTACCCTCTAAAGATTTGTCTTGAATTCATACGAAGGAAGGAATCATTTGAGGACACCTAGGTAGGGATGTTTAAGAGGCAGGTGGAAATCAAGGACGAGAACTGAGAAAACAAGGAGGTGCAGACCATATTATGAGGGAGATATATCGGACCTGATATTTCTAGGGCTTTCTGAATTCTGTGAACTGGGAAGGTCCAAGGGAGAAAGACTGACTCTCAAACAATCCTAATCCCTTCCCTAATTGAGGGCAGGCATCAAGAGGCAGATATAAGCTAGATATTTAGATCTCAGGTGCCATCCATTTAACTTTCCTTTGTCTAAAATATGTGCAAAAAAACCTTTCTCTTCAAGTTTTCTCGTAATACCTTGGACCTCCACATATGTATTCATCTAATAAAAATTTATTAAGTATTTGCTATGCCCAAGGCCCTGTGCTAATTGTTGGGGATACAAAAGCAAAATAACAAAAAGCCCCTGCCCAAGGAGAGTTTATAGTCTCTTGAGGAGCTTAAATATTCTAATTTTTGTATGTCTTCCATCTATTTTATAAGAGTATAGACCATACTACAAACTTAAACTAAGGTTCAAGCGCTTATTGCCTTTCACATAGATTATTGTAATAGCTTCCTAATCAATGTCCTTGTATTCAACCATTCTCCTCTCTAAGTTGTACTTTACATAATTGTTAAATCAACATTCCAAAAATACAGTTCTGACCACATTCCTCTACTTTGATAGCACCATTATATCATCTCTCATATTTGTATATATAGCACCAACCAATATAGACACACACGCACATATATATATATATATGCATATATATATATATATATATATAAACACACACATACACACATATACATAGGCTCACATACATTCATATATAAGTATGTATATGATGGAATTGAATAGAACCAAATTCACATTAGTTCCTGTAATATGTTCAGTCTCTAGTCACTTATCTTATATGTGCCACATTTCATTTTAAACAAGGGTCCCCTTATATGGTCTAATATAAGCATGTTATTTTGATTCCTTTGTCCTGTCTTATTATCCATTTGGAAGTGACTGAGAAAAAGAGAACCTTTTAAGGATATGGGGAACATAGAGAGAAAATAGACACTTGAAGTGTAATGGAGTTACTGGAGTTGACTGATTGGTTCTCACAAGAGGGTTGTAGTTCATGTACGACCTACAAAGGATTTGGTTGCCTCAGTATCTAAGGGAAAAGATGGCTTTAAGTTATTTAGGGCTAGAAGCAAGATGTCACCAGAAGGTTCTTAATCATTGTCTAATTGAATTTGGAAGAGAAGACCAATTCCTGGGAGAATCAAAGTGGTGTAGTAGATAGTGCATTGAAATTAGAACTGAGCTCAAGTTCTGCCTCCAACACTTATTTTCTGTGTGACCATGGGCAATCACATGCCTTGGTTTTCTTATCTGTAAAATGGATGTGATTATCTCCATTTTATTTATTACCTCCATATTATTATCCATCCAGGATAAAATGATATAATATTTGCAAGAGCTTTTACAAATTTTAAAGTACTGTATAAATGTTAGTTCTTCTTATCAAGTCAAACATGTGCTGGGATAGGCCAGATTCTCTAACCTTACCTTGTAATGTGAATTACCTATCTACATATGATTTATATCACAGTACTTCTCACACTGTAGTGTAGATATATATAGATATTGATATATCTACATATATCTATATATATATACATATTTTTTTACACGATCTCTTATTTCTAGGACATTGGTTGGGGAAAAGTCCTAGGCTATGAAGTTTTCTTATTGGACCAGATGATTCATCTGTCCTATAACACTCTAAAATCTCAGGAAGGATTCATAAGATGCCATTTTAAAATGCACAGAAACTGCAAATGTCATGCAAATATATGCTACAGGAAAACAGGCTTCCTTTAAAGGTAATGGCTGCAGAGCTTATAGTGCTTAAGTAGCCTATATAAAGGTCAATGAATACAGGAGGGATGATTAACCAGGGAGACCAGAAGCATACAAAGCTTCATAGGTGAGCTAGAAAGATGTAGGCTAATTGCCTGGAACCTCTCGGAGCGCACCAAAACAAGTTTATTCCTAATGCAGAACAGGTTGCCTGTTGTCAGGGTAATGCCTTTGTAAACATTTCTACACTCTAAAAGAGAACATAATTCTGCTTCTCTGGTGTCTTCCTTCATTTATTGCTGTCTGAATTGAAAACGCAGATGTTCGATTTGAGGAGTTGTCTCTAAGGGTGATTGCTTTCAGGTGAAATACTTAATAAATTAAAGTTTAGGGAGTAAGAAAATTCTACTTGCAGAAAAGAACTCTATTAACAAATCATGGGAGAAAATAGCTCAGCCTGGTGGTCTTTAGCATTGTTTTTGGAGAATTATGTAATTGGAAGGGAAGACTTTTGCCTTGGGTGAAGGCCACATGCTGGCTAGACACCATACTGAATGACAGAAGGAGCATAGTCTAGGACATCAAGCCTAACACAAAATCTTGGGATATGACTACTGAGTTAGTCTTATGTGTGAATCTAGTACAGTTCCTGGCCACCCAATTTACTGGCTTGCCCTTGCCACCACTACCTCCTTCTAGCTCTTATGTATTTGGAGAGAGAATGCCCTGCCAATGCCTCATTCTATCCTTGCACTCCTCTGGAAAGGGGGAGGTGCTCTAAAACACTAATACCTATGACCAGAAAATATATACTTACTTTTACTATGATCCCATTGATTCCCAAACAATGTTTGCTGGAGACAGAGCGTCCTTCATATGCCACCTTTGCAGTACACAGTATGCTCACTGCCATCCAGCTCAATCAGAATCTCTTATTTTCTTCCCTCTCTTCCATTTTGCTCTCTGGAATCCTTGCACTCTCATTAACAAACTACTTTCATTTTTGCCATCTTCATATGCTTTCCATTATCTTATTTTCACGGAAACCTGGCTCACTCTGGGAGACAAAGCTTAGCTTCTCCTCTCCAGTGAAGGCTGCTTGAACCTTCACTCATTATTCCCCAACAAAATGAACCAGGTAGAAGAACTGGTACTCTCTGCTATTTTCAGACCATCTGTCTGCCTTCCTCACTTAGCAATATTTTCTTTGAGGTTAACTCTGTTTGCAGTATCTCTTCTACAGGATAGCACCTGGCTCAGATCTTTGTTACTATGATCTAACAGCCTCTAGGTTACTTTTCTTTTCTCAAGGAGTTCAGCACCTGGTTCAGTCTTTTTTCTGACTCAAATGATGCCCTTATGCTTGGGAACTTCAATATAATTTCCTTTCAAACACCATGGTTTCTTAGTTCATCAACCTACTCAGTTCCCAAAATTGACAGTTTCACTCTAACTAGCACCCATAACTGTTTAACCTCTTTGATACTGAACTCAGAAATTCCCTTTTTAGTAATTATAATGTCCTACCATTCCATCTCTCCCTCATTATTTCCAAACTTCTTCTTTGTCCAAACTGTTCCAAAATTTCTCTTTTCTCCTCAAACCTCTAATGACTCTTCCTCTCCTTTACTCCTTACAATTTGGAATTATGTGTAGAATGCAACCAAAATGTCAATATGCTTTCACTCAAGTATTCCATTGCTAGACATATACCCCAAGAAGGTCAATGATAAAAGGAAAGGCTCTATAGGCACTAGATAGATAGATAGATAGATAGATAGATAGATAGATAGATAGATAG
>NW_027186304.1:17221571-17290089 GCF_028583685.1 Petaurus breviceps papuanus
AGATAGATAGATAGATAGATAGATAGATAGATAGATAGATAGATAGACAGATATAATTTTCTGTAATAGTAAAGAAATGGAAACAAATAGATGCCTTTTAACTGGGGAATGGTTAAACCATTTGTGGCACATGTTTGTAATGGCATACTACTGGGGTGTAAGGCATAATGGATGTCATGAATACAAAGAAATGTGAGAAGACTTATATGAACTGACTCAAAACAAAGTAAGCAGAACCAGGAAAACAATACACACAATGGCTGCAACAGTGTAAATAAAAGGTCAGCAGCAAAAAAACAATTGAAGCTGAATGCTATGAAATTATAATGACCAAACTTGGCCATAAAGAGGAAGTATAAGAAGGCATTCCCTTCACTTATTAGCAGAGATAGAGGACAAGGGTGTAGAATTTGTCACACTTTTTTGAAATGCTCGTTAATTTTATTGAATTATATATATGTGTGTATGTACACATACATATAAACACATTTTTCTTTTTTATGAAATGTTTCTCTAAGAGAGGTATTTAAAAAGATAGATTATGGTAAATTATTAGGGTTTGTTTCACAAAAAAACAAAAAGGAGGAACTGGAGTTTTGGGACTCCAACCTCTAACAGGTTCACTTTTATTCTGGGAAGACAGGAAGTACAGGAAGACAGCTTCAGAGGGGTTAATAATCTTACTTTATTCTAGTCTAGTCACAAAAGGGGTTACTGATAATGGGAGCACCAGCTCCTACAACTTTCCCTAATCACCCTTCTTGAAGGTGCCAGCAAGAAGCTGGGGGTTTGGGGGTCACAACTACTCCTACATCTCAATGGGATCGATTGAGACAGGCACAGCATTCCAGCTTGTGCGCTCCCCTAAATCCCCTCAAGCCTCAATGAGGGCCGATCATGGCACACATAGCATTACACTGTCATATTCCCCTATGGGTTCCCCACTCTCTGATCCATGCCCCCTTGCTTTATAGGGCAGCAAACAAAGAACTCATCTTGCCAACATTAAGTGAACAGGTTAACTTTAGCAATACAGTCATTCAGGGCAAGCATAGTAAAAAATCACATTATGTCACCCCTATATCTCACTACACAACTGTGGTAAAGATGTTTACAAATCATAGGCCTGGGAAATATCATCGAACACCTGGAAACTAGAGATTGTCATAGCCATGGAGCCTGGGAAACTAATTTCTAAGAAAGAATAACAAAACCCTCCTTACTTACAGGGAAAAAATAGGTTGTTTATATTTTATTATGCAAAAAAAACAATAAAATTTTTGACTGGCTGTGGTTACATATCATTGCTGATTTTCCTGTGCAAAGCTCAAATAAAAAACCTTACAGTATCCACCTCCATGAAAATTAATGACTAAATGGAAAAAGAACTAAGACCTTCAGGGTGAGTAGAATAATTTACTTTTGATTTGGTTTCCTCACTGATCTGACTAACTTTGGTTACAAAATGACTGAGGCTCCCAATTCTATCCCAAGGTGTCATTATTGAAAAGAGAAAATTGATCTGGACAAGATTTTCTCCTCCTTTGCAGAGTTAAATCGTGATTTATAACCATCCTTTTGGCCTGCAAAACAAGAAGACTGAATTCTGGTGTGTCCGTACTATGTACTCCACAGAATAGAGACCCAACAGGACCTTAAATTTCATATATGTAAAGGGCCTTAGAGATCCTATAGTTTACGATAAATAATTTCAAGGCTTGGAAACCTTTCTAAGGGAAACATGCTGGACTTTGTGACTATCACATAGTAATAGAGGAGAAAGTCCAGGTCTATTACTATGCTATGATTTCATTCACTTGATGTTCCTTTAGCTATGGGGGTCATTTTTTTCTCTCTTAAGTGACATGTTGTTTTTGCCTCCCTGCATATGTTATATCCACAAACACCTAACTTTAAGGCACTCATAGGACAATTTTAAAGGTTAGTGTTGTCTGAGAATACTTCCCCTTCTCTGCCTAAGATTTTGGAGTCATGATGCCTAGGAAAACTCTCTGCCTCTACCTAGGGGGTACAGGTTCAAAAACAACATAGTCCAGGAACTCCCATCATTTTCCACATTGGGAAGCATATGTATTACTCTTTTTTTGCCTTTTGGAGGGGGAAAGGCTGAGAAATTGGGGTTAAGTGACTTGCCCAAGGTCACACGGCTAGTAAGGGTCAAGTATCTGAGGCTGGATTTGAACTCAGGTCCTCCTGACTCCAGGGCTGGTGCTCTTTTCACTGTACCACCTACCTGCCCCTATTCCTCTTCTTTATGTCTTTCCAAAGTTGATGTTATTGACTCCTTGGAGCTGAGAGAGTCCCCGACCCACAAATTGTACTCTTGGGATTGCCTTGGAAGAAAGAGAAAGGGAAGAGTTTAAAAGACCTCTTAAGAGTTAAACAGAATTTCTTCAGTAGGACAATGAAAACCAGAGGCTTCTTCAATAACATTTCTTTCTCTCAAGTGTTTAAGTCAAACAATTCCTTTGAAGGACAGCCCAAGTACTTCGAGTTCATCTTCCAGGAGACACCAAGAGGCATATCTATATCTCTTCCAAGGAAATGCAATCAAAAGTTCCAACTAAACGCTCATCTCCTGTCGTATTTTTCTAATTCATCAGGAAACTCTTGATTAGCCCACTATACATAAATAATTTCAGTAGAATTAGTCACAAAATGTTTAGATTCATTCTTGAAGATAGTTCATGCTTTTAATAAGGTTACTTTCTAGATACCTAATTAAAAAGACTGTCCCCAACCCCTCACTTTCATTCAATTAATTTCTTACTATCAAGAGACAAAGAATTGAATAGAGGATAGAGAACTTACCTTAGAATGAGTATGACCTAGGCTCATGTCCATTCTCTTATAATTAATAGTTATAAGATTTAGAACAAGTAATTTATTATATCATTGACCTCAAAGATTATAAATTGCAGAGAAATTGCTAATGTACCTTGGTAGGAGGAGTTTTCTCATTGCTATTTCCTCAAACCAACGAAAGCATAGAACTATTCAAAATTAATTATTTAAAATGTTATATTATGCTTAAATAATTATGTAAACATGTTTATATTTGTGTACATGTATATACATAAAAAAATTCATGTATCTATGAATATATATTATATATCCAGAGATACACACACATAGCTTTATTCAACTCAAGGGTTACTTCTTTTAAACAAAACACACACATATTATATATGTATAAAACAAGTCCATGAGATGTGTTACAACTGGATTTATTACAAGAGAAATGAACATGCATGCAGAGCTCCTACAAAAGTACAAGGACTTCACTGCAGGGAAAGTCTTGCATATGTAGGTTACAGAAAGAAGGGGAAGTCACAGAGGAGGGGAAACAAACTAATCCACTCCTAAAGAAGAGAAAGGTGATGACGACAGCAGTATTTTTTTCCCTTGGGAACTGCTAGACCATGGAGACAGGATGGTCTGCTTATCTACAAGGGTACCAGTTTCTCAGTCTGGTGCAGGCTGACTGGCACCTGTCTTGACTCTCAAGGACACACAGGGAGTCCAGTTTAGGATGCAAACAACAAATTATGTCAGCAGGGGGTGAGGGGAATGAGGGTTTTGTTCTTGACAAGTTCAGGGCATCTGTCATACAGCAGGTCCAGTGTGTCTAGAAAATATGGCAACACAAGAAGATAAGTTCAGGGGATCTGGTAACACTTCCTACAGTTATACTTCCTACTTGTGAGGTCCCTCTTTCTCTTCAAATTATCTTACATTTATTTCTTTGTAAATAGGTCTCCAGGAAAGCATGACTGTGACTCATCTTTGTTTTGTCTTGGTAGCTCCAGGGCCTAGCACAGTGTTCCGCACCTAGTTGGTACTTAGATGATGTGATTGAATTGAATTAAGCAACAAGTTGTCTATATATTGTGTTAAACAACTTGTGTGTGTGGAAAAATGTACCTATGTGTCAACGCCACTCATTATCACTGAGGCAAGTCTCTTACAATCCACTTCAATGCATTTGTACTCAGATTCTACATAGAGTATTTGCATTATGCCACACAGGATGACTTCAACAAATGACTGATGACTTTGCTGATGTATATAATATTGGTTTTGTAGGCTGGAAAAAGCAGATTATGCAAGGGAGAAGGTAGATGATGCTCATGCCATGAATGCCTGTCAGCTGAGTTGGCAGTTACTAAAGCCCCAAGGAAGGAATCAGTTTCAAGGAACAGACTGTAAAAAGAAGATGGAAAACTTTATCAGTTAGAGGTTTAATTAAAAGCTAATGGAGTGAAAAAGTTAGATATATACACATAGTGAAAGTTATTTCTTTGTAAAACTTTTCTGCTTCTATATCAACTAAGCTATTGAAAAAAGAACCGATCATATATATGTCCATTTATAAATATTTACTTATTTCATATAGAAAATGTAATCTTTTAGAAACCTGGACATATTCTATGAGCTATAGTCCTACTAAATATGAATGCTTGAGACAAAAAATAAAAATAATAATGTTTCTTTGATTTGAAGTGATTCATAGTATTATGGAATTTTTATTTGAAATGAACCATAGAGATTCTTTCATTTGAGATAAATCTGTTCAATAGAGAAGTGATTTCTAACTGTTTAAAACCCTCAGAATGTTTCCTTATTTCCTCTAATTCTAGGGAATGCTAATTCTCAAAACTATATGCTTAACATTATACAGCTGGTACAGGATATTTTTAAATGCTAAAAATCCCATTGAGAAGAATCCCTTAAAGAAAAAAAAACAATTAAAAATAATTTACATCTTTAGGGATTAGAGTATGGTTTGAATTAACCAGGTTTCTATTATCCAATGCTTTTATTTAAGGGCAACATGGTATATAGTCAATGAGAGAATCATGCACTATATTAAATTAATATTTTTAACTAGAGATTTCTGTGATCATTTTTAATATTATGGTCATGCCAAAAGGATTTTAAAAGCAATTCACTTGAACCAATTCACTCTGTGTATGTATATGTATAGGTGTATTTCAGTGGTCTATAGTTTTAACTACATTAATCCTCCTTTCATCAACCTGGATTCCTATCCAACTCACTGCTATAGAGAAATGTTTATAATTTGCTGTGGTTCAAATGATTTATTGCCCTATAGCCAACTTTCTGGTGAAAAATCTCTCTAAAATTAGCTAGGCTGGTCCTTTAGCAATCGATATACAGTCCATCACTAGACTTATGCTCAGATCCCTTTCAGCATGGCAAGATGCCAGAGCATGTGATCTGCTGGCATAACCATTGAGAATCCAGAATCCTCTGCACAGTGCAAGGATCTGTGGAAGGAGAATTTTCATAGAGGATGCACAAAGGAATTGGTTTCACTTTCAAAATGTGAATAAAGCCATTCATTTGTTTACTTTGGTATTCTCCCTGTTGGTAAGCATTTAGAGAGGCACGATAAGTCTTTCAGACCACTAGGGCACCATTGCAATAATAAACTGAAAGAGTAAATGCTTCCCCAAGTGTTCAGTATACTGACAAGTGGGTGATTGAGTCAGTGAAGATAATTGAGATAATTTAATGAAAACCATGATCAACCTTAAAAGCAATTCTAACAGAAAAAAAATGTATTTCAAACATGGCACATATTTATACATATATGTATATACATATACATATACACATACCTATATGTCTGTTTCTATGTTTGTGTGTTTGGATACATATACATGTGATATCCTGAAGTAGTGGATACAGCACCTACCTTGGATTCAGGAAGATCAGAATTAAAACTCTGCCTCTGACATATAGTGACTATGTGACCCTGCACAAGTCATTTAACCTCTCAATGCTCTGGGAAACTATAAGATTATATAATTGTATAGCCATAGAAAACTACAACTTTGGTGCAGCAAGCTGGTGCAGTGCATAGAGCACCATCCCTGGAGTCGGGAGGATCTGAGTTCAAATCCGGCCTCAGACTCTTGACACTTACTAGCTGTGTGACCTTGGGCAAGTCACTTAACCCCAACTGCCTTGCCTTCCCCCCACCAAAACAAAAAATAAAAAACTAAAAACTGTAATTTACAATGCCAATCTACATTTCTGGGGAGAGTTTCTGTGTAGGCTCCAGGGTTTCACTCACAGAAAAAGACTTAGTTCCAGAAATCCCCACCCCTGACAGTGTCTATATTCAATTCAGTAAACATTTATTAGGCACCTACAGTTTGGATGTATACATACACACATATGCATATGCATACATGCATACATACATACATGCATACATGTGTTTGTGCCAGCTAGGTGGTACAGTGGATAGAGTGCTGGGCCTGGATTAAGGAAGACCTGAGTTCAAATCTGGTATGACACTTACCAGTTGTTTGAACCTGGGCAAGTCACTTTACCATGTTTGCCTCAGTTACTCCAGTAATTTGGCTAAGAAAACCTCAAACTGAGTCATGAAGAGTCAGATATGACTGAAATAACCGAACAGTGGTAACACATGCATACATAATGTAGATAAGCATGTAGACATGTATATATATACATATCACATATCTGTGAGTAAATACATGCATGTATATTATATGTAACTATGAATGTGAACATGAATATAAGCTCTATAGTTAAAGGGCATTGGTTTAGACATCATCTCTATATAACTTGTGTGGTATTGAACAAACCATTTAACCTTCTTAAGACTTAGTTTCCTCATCTGTAAAATGGAAGGATTAGACCTCTAAATTTCCCCTAAATTCTTGATCTATGAACACATAATCCTACATTCCTCCATTTGTCTAGTTACATACGAACCTAATTAGCTAACTGGCTGGGAAACCTGGGGCAAGACATTTAGACTTCACTGTCTTCATTTCATCACCTGTAAAGGGGAGATTACAGTAGTAGATCTCTAAGGTTGTTTCTACCTCTAAGACTCTTTGA
The DNA here is from genome assembly GCF_028583685.1 of Petaurus breviceps papuanus. Classification (NCBI taxonomy): domain Eukaryota; kingdom Metazoa; phylum Chordata; class Mammalia; order Diprotodontia; family Petauridae; genus Petaurus; species Petaurus breviceps. Next base: position 17,228,496 of record NW_027186304.1, read on the forward strand.
TGCTAGATTTAAAGTACTAATATCAGATGCTATTGGATAAAATTCCATTTCTCAAACTTGTACATGTCTGAGATCTATGGGGAAGAAACTGAACACACAGAATTGAACTCTGATTTTGAAGTTTGCCCTTTATATCAATTTCATCACTTATTTGTGCACCTTATGTTCTGTGTTGAAATCACAATACAAACATCCTATATCATGAAACACTTTCATAACTTCCTCTCTTTAGAGCCACTACAAAGAAAATTGCCTTTTCCCACATTCACTCCTTAATAGCCTTGGAACAATTATCTGCTGCCTATTAGACTGCATGTCAACATAAAAGACTTTAAACGGCAGTGCATGATTCCCATTATGAGATAACACTCTTTTGCAGAGAATTCATTGCTGTGTGATACTGAACTTGACATTTCTTTTAGCAACATTTAAAAAATAATGCCATCCATTGCTGAAATCCCTGGTCTTCAAATCAAAGAAGAAATGAGATATCCCTATATTAAATCTCCTCCATAACATAAAACAGTATTCTTTCTCTCATCTCATTCTTCTATTGATTCCCTAATGGAAACTAGAATGAATTTCTAGTGTTGTGATAGTGTTGTGAAGGGCCCAACATCCACTATCCCCTGCACACAGAGATTACTCATTACAAATCAAAGAACCACAAAGTAAACAGGGCAAAGGAAGGATTAGGTAGTCAATGAAAAGCAGACAGGATTAATGACTATGGGTCAGTAGAAAGGCATCATGATTTGATGGATAGAGTGCAAGCCTCAGAGTCAGGAAGACTTGGGTTCAGATCCTGTCTCTGATACATACCAATTGTGTAACTCTTGATAAGTCATTTAATTTCTTAGTGCCTCATGACAGAATCTAATACACCAAGTTACAAAGTAGCTATGATCATATTAGTAGAGAGCTTTTCCACATGGAGAGTCCTTTACAACATTGAAATCACAGGAACAGACTACCCTCCCTCAAGAAAAATCACATGTGTTATTCCACATTTAATTTCTGAGGTATGCCAAATTTGTTTCTTCAACGGTGTAATGTAATGCCAAGGAAAGGCAACTTCCCAAGGTTCAGAATACCAGCATAGGTGCTCTCCATTTTATTCAGTGAAAAATTAAGAACAAAGATCAAAACATGATATCATTCAAAATACAGCATTTACTAGTAAGTGTGATTAAATAATCTCCAAGTACTACCCCAGCCCAGAACCTTACATTCATTTAATCAATTACAAAGTCCCAATTCTAAATACTACTCCACCCCTAGGCTGTACCTTCATTTAGTCCATCACAAAGCCCCTCTTCTCAAATGGACATTAGTTTCCAATCATAAGTAAAGTACATTCATTTGTTCAATCACAGAGCACAAAAAAATGTCAAAAGTTCCCCACCCTTGGATCGCAATTGAATCTACCCCAGAGTTACAACAAGCTTAAGCACAGCACTTAATACTCAAAGAGAGGTCTCTTCTTCATCTTGACCCAAGGCAAGTTCTCAGCAATTTTTGTTCCTGGGGAGACAAAGCTTAGCAAGGCCACAAGATACATTGCCAGTCTCTTCATTAATTCATCCTCTGTCTGCAGAACAGTCCTAGGACCCCTAAAAACATTAGCAAAACCCTCTCCCAGGATTTCTGTAAACATACAACAAGAAAATCCTTCTTCAGGGCTTCTGAACCAACAGCACTGTCCTTCACCAGTGGACAGTATTCACTCTCTGTCTGCAGGACAGTCTCAGGAGCTCTTAAACAACAGCCAGGTTCCAGGACTTCTTCAACAACAGGACTGTCTTTCACCAGTGGACAAATCTGGCAAAACAACATCAAAACAGACAGACAAAGCACCAGCTAAACAGTCATGTCTCCTCAGTCCTTGGCAGTTCTGGGGGCAGGTCTCGAAAGTCCAGGGCAATTCAAAGTGGCCCTCAGCAATCCTCTCAGTCTCTCTCTGCCTCCAAAGGTGCTGCTTCCAAAAAGTTCTTCTGCCTCTCTCCTGTGTCTCTCCAAATCTACGTCACCAGCTCCTCCCAGTTCAGCACTCTCTTTTTACATCAACAAGTCCATCCCACAGGTGGGATTAACATGCTCTGGGTTTTTAACACAATCAAACCAAAAACCAAGCCAATACAGGGGGATCTTTATATTCCATTACTATTACAAGCAGACAAAGCCAAAGAACAAAATAATGAAACTCTTAAGTCAAGGTACTAGGATTCTAATTCTGTCTCTTCTGATCAATTAATCAGCAAGAATTAAGAACCTATTATGTGGCAGGCAGTATTCTATACTCTGGGGGCACAAAGATTGGATGAAATAGCCCCTATTCTCAAGAGAATGGCATTCTATCAGGGTACTAACTTAACTGTGTCACCTTAGGTATAGAATCTAGGGATCAAACAATGTCAGAGTTGAAAGGGTCCCCAAAGGGTAACTAGTTTAAACACAAATACATGCAATGGGACAATCACCTTTCTTTTTGTGATAGTATATTTCTTTGAATGTAGAACAAGACTGCATTAACTTTCTTGGTTTCTCATTCAACTGGTGAACCATATTTTGAACCTAGGTCTTTTTAGCACCCACTACTTTCTAACTTCTGCCTCTTTCTGCAGTTGATAGAGAGGGAAAAAAAAGCCAGACTTAAAATTCATCTCAGTTAAATTTTATGTTATTAACTTCAGTCCATGACTCTAAACTATGGAGATCTGCTTGGATTCCAGTTCTCATCTAGAGTAATTCACCTCTCAAGGTCTCTGTTTCCTTATTTTTTTTTTAATCAAAAGGTTAGACTCAGAGAGTCCCTTTTTACTCTAACTTGTTGGACTGAATAAATCCATGACTATGCAGTTCTTATTTCACAGGATCCAGACCATGCCAAAGATGGCTAATAATGTGGTAACTACAGAGACAGGGGAGCTTGGTGGCAGAGTTGATATAGTACCAGTCCTAGAGTCAGGAAAACTCATCTTCCTCAGTTCAAATCTAGCCTCAGATACTTACTAGCTGTGTGACCCTAGGCAAGTCACTTAACATTGTTTGGCTTAGTTCCTCATGTATAAAAGGGTTGAAAAAGGAAATGGTAAACCACTCCAGTATCCTTACCAAGAAAACTAAAGAGTTGGACACAATTAAAGAATGACTAAACAACAACACATAGGGAATTTTTTTTTTTACTATGGTCTAGAGTTAACTCAAACTATTCTTTTAATTTGTAATCAGGTGCAGAGAAATTCCAGAAGGGTTTGAGTATCATAACAAATCGTTCTACCTGGAGCCTTTTAATAACAAGAATAGTGGCATTTGGACAGGCCGCTCTGTTTCATGGGCCTACCGTTGTTCCTGGCACATAATCTCAGGGACTCGAGGACAACATGGTAGCCCACTTCTCTTTGTGCCCACAAAATTCTCAGTGTTCAGATAAATTCCACAATAATAGAAATCTTTTAATATGAAATTCATGCAGGATACCCGTAAGAGTCATTGCAATTATGATGCAATGAAAATAAATCACAATGAAAGCATCCAAAATGCAAGATAAGTCAAACGAAGAGCAGGAGGCCAAACACCATGAAATTCATTAAAACAAACAAATAAACAAGCAAACAAAAGGCCTCGGAGTATTCCTAGTGTGTGACTAATTTAGCAACAACCTGTAGGACTCCATTTTTCAACTCTATTTACATCCAATGTAACATTTATTCTGTCCTAGAGAAACTTATACTTTCATTTCAGCTCTTTCCATTAGAATTCTTTTAATTCCAACTTGAAAATGATTTTTATATTACTATTCCTTCTTTTATTTTTTCTTCATTGTCAACTAAAACTCCTTAAAATTTAATTTATTCTTCTGTATCTTATTATAATCTAGGAGTCAGCAATATCTCATAACCTAAATAATAGAACACCATTGTCCCCATTCACTTGATTAATTGGAGGAAAGTATGTTAAATTTGGATAAATTATGTTTCTTCTTTCCTCAATGAATATATCACTAGAATTCGTAGGTTTATTTGATCTCCAAACCTTCAAAGACCTGTCAGTAATAACAAAGAGGTTGTCCTAGAAAAATGCTCACATTCAAAAATCAAGGTCTGGGAACTTCAGATTTTCATGACTCAATTTAATCTGGCCAGGGGCTATACATGTCATCATAAAAGCTTTGTTGACTGGAAGATACAATTTAGGTCAGCTGTATGTCACACATAACAATGTAATACAAAGCTTACATAGATTTCAATTGGCTAGAGGAAATACTCTGGTTGGCTGTATCAGTGATTAATAATAATTTTCCAAAGTCTCCTTGGTTCTAGAAACCTTGCTTTCCTCTCCAAACTACTTTAAAATTTTCTTCATTTCATATGGATTACTTAAACTTTTTGGTTTCTATCTGTTTTTGATTTGGGGAAAACACGTTTATTCTACATTTATAGGTTAACAGATATTTTAGAGTTTTATTTTAAAAATTGAACTATATACTATGCTTAGCTAAAATTAAAAATAGAAATGGCTTTATTGTCAGTTGATGATGAAGTAAACTAGACTCTTATTTGGGGTACAAAATTAAGAAATTTCCAGCTCCATTGTACTTGGTAAAAATGCAGATTGAGTGAAGTTGTATTGCATTTTTAAAAACACATCATTAAAAGATAGAATAATGTAACTGTGAAAATTTGTAGTAGAATTTTTTGTTTGGATTTTTCATTTATTTTTAACATTCTTTTTTTCTTAATTTTCAGTTCCAAATTCTCTCCTTTTCTCTAGTTCTTCTAGTTCCCTGCCCATTGAGAAGGCAAACAATATGATGTCAATAACACATGTGAAATCATGCAAAACTTTTGTCCATATTAGCCATGTCGCAAAAAAGCAAGAAAAATAGAGGCACTGATAAAATATACTTTAATTTCCACTCAGAATTCACAAGTTCTCTATCTGGAGGTGTATAGCATTTTTTTTTCTCATGAATCTTTTGAAATTATCTTGGATCATTATCTTCATCAGAACGGTTAAGTCTTTCACAGTTGTTCATTGTTACATTATTGCTATTAATGTATAAAATGATCCCTCAGTTCTGCTCACTTCATTTTGCATCAATTTATGTAGGTCTTCCCAGGTTTTTCTGAAATCATCCGACTTGTCTTTCTCATAGCACAATTGTATTTCTTCACAATCATATACCACAACTTGTTTGGGCACTCCCCCATTGAAGGGTAGCTCCTCAATTTCCAAGTCTTTAACACCACAAAAAAAGTTGCTAAATATTTTGGGGGCATATATTGGTTCTTTTGTTTTTTCTTTGACTTCTTTGGGATACACACCTAGCCTAGTAGTAGTATTGCTGGGTCACAGGATATGCACAGCTCATTGGGCGTAGTGGGAAAGGAATATAAAAAAAAAGTAAGTTAATTGATGTAAAAACTTTAATGGGAGACACCAGAAGACCAACCAAGCAGTATACTAAGGTAAATGTCAGGTGGTCTTGGGGATCGGGCCCAGGTTACCACAAACAATACCTTAGTCTAGGTCAAAAGATAACACAGGCCCATCTGCAAATGTGCAAAGGTATGTTGTCAAGGCAGTAAAATATAGAGGTCAGAACACTGGGATTAGAGACAAAATTATGAGTTCAAATCTACCTTATGCTTTTACTAACTGGACACCCTAAACAAGTCACTAAAATTTTTTAGCATATTTATCTTGCTCTCTCTGTCTCTCTGTCTCTGACTCTCCATCTGTCTCTCTGTCTTTCTCCCCTCCAACTCAACTTAACCAAGTATAAGGCAAAAATTATTTTTTTAATTATGTGTTTATTTATTAGACAATGCTTCCTATTTTCTAATGTGTCACAGCAGTTTGCTTTAAAGTTAACACACATAAACACACATTCTTTCACCTTTTGTTCCCAAGCCTTGAGCTTATTTTTTTTAATGGCTACTGTAAACAAAATCAAATCAATAAGACTTTCCCAAGCATTTACTATGACTTTTAAGTATATGTTGCCCTAAAATGTATTTGCTTTCCTCCATGGTTCAATGGTCTTGAGGAGAATTAAGTTTCTTTCTCACTGAAAAGTGACATCTCTAAAGAATACAATTGTGCAATTCAGCAACTCTCAAAGGTTGTACATTTATACATGAACTTCACTACTGAGTAATACTTGTTTTAAATAGAACCAGTGGATCAATCATTCCCATAATATTCAGGGCTGGAGAGAGTCAGGGGAAAATCACTGTTTAAATACTACCAGATGATTTTTCTTCCAGTCAGTTCTTTCATCCTGAAAACCAGGAAGAGCCTGTTAGACTATTTATAGGATCATAGGGTGAGGGCCAGAAGAGACCTTGAAAGACCACTTTTCTCAAGCTTCTCAAATGAGGAAAATAAGGCTCAGTTTGATTAAGTAACTTTCCCATCATGTAAATATTAAGCATTGGAGGTAAAATTTGAACCCAGGTTCTCAGACTCTGCTTCCAGTACTAATGCCCTTTTCCCTCTGCCATAGGAGGATCTTTTTCTGAAAAGGTAAGGACATTCTTCTAAGAAGGCAAAAAGAAGCTAAACAATTGTATAAACTCAGGACTATAGTACACCTATATATATATATATATATATATATACATATAGTACGCCTATGAGGAATGGGTTTGTTTGTTTTTTAACTACAATGAGATGGAATATTAGTAGGTGAGGGGAAAATTCAGTAGTTTATTAGTTAAAGCATGGATAATTAAAATTCATTAATTTATTAGTTAAAGCATGGAAAGTTGTTCATTAGTTAAAGCATGGGGGAAAAATAATAATAATAGCCAATATTTATCTAGTACTTTAAATTTACAAAGAGTTTTACATACATTATAATATTTGAACCTCACAACAACCCTGTGAAATAGGAAAAGGTATTGCTGTCAGTCATTACAGAATGGCAAAGTGACTTTTCTCATGGTTACACAAATAGTTAATATCATAGACTGAATTCAACTCCAGGTTTGACGACTCCAAGTCCTTTGCTCTTTCCCCTACTCATGCTGCCTCTTAAAAAAGGCACGCATATGCCTTGGTGAATTTGAGCCCAAAATTTTCAAAGGAAGCACATCTTGTTTATTTATTCATTTTTTGAACCAGGAAAAATGTTGGCCCTCAAATGTCAGGAACATTCAACACTGCATTCATTCCATAAACATTTATCACATGCCTATGATGTGATGGGTAGCAGAGTAGGTACCAAGATGGATGAGATATGGTTCCTGCCCACACTGAACATAGTTTCATTAGGGCCAAGAAGTCTGTGAATACCCAGATACAAAGACGAAAAATGGTGCTGCCTTGCCTCCCTTGAACTTACAATCTATTCTAGGGATAAATCAAATTTCAGTGTAAGTGCCAGCTCCTTCCTATCTATGGACTTTCCTAATTTCTTCCCAGATTTTAGTAATGGCTTCTTCCCAAGTAATTTGTATTTTCTGTGTGTGTGTGTGTGTGTGTGTTTCAATTTACTTTTCTATGTACTTATTGTTTCTACCCAGAAGAATATAAGATCATTGAGGCCAGGGACTATGTCTAGTTTTGTCTTTTTATCACCATTGTCTAGAACATATTGAATTGAATTGAACTATATATAGTATAAGCGAAAATGCAATAAGTGTATGAGGGTGAGGCGAGGGGGCAGTATGAAAGCTTTGTTTTTAACTTAAGAACCTTTTGGGAGTAAAGGAGAATAAAAACGGGGGGGGCAGCAGGGGAATAAATATACATGTATCTCTCAACAGAATTGGTGCTCAAAAAGCATGCTTGTTTTTTGGAAAACAAGGAAGTGAAACCAGATGGCAAGGGCCAGAGGCTGACTATTTTTTTTTCATCTCCAATATTGTACTCTCTGGTTTATAGCTCTTAGCATAGCAAAGCTTTACAGGAGAGTTCATTTTGGGTACAGGTAGGTCCTCCTTGTGGAACATAAGCCTGACAGTGAAAGATAAAGTCAGAGGGCTTTGCTACATTTGTAGATTATAATCCTGTAGGAATGTTACCAGGCATTCTATCCGGTTAGGAATGTCCATTCCTTCCCTAATTCACTGAATGCAAAGAAATGGGTCAACACAAATGCTGATGTTGTTTAATAATTCTCTTCCACAAAATTTCTCCAGTAGCAGATCTTAAGATCCTTTTACAGTGAGCACTGTGGGCTGTCCCAGTGGAATGGGAGCAGGTTCAGGCAACTGGATTGAGCATAAATGCTAATCTACTTTTTATTGAAGTATTATCCTTTATGATGGTCTCATTTTTGAAAAGTTCATGTAAATATAACAGATGTAGGTTGAGCCTGTTTTCTCTTATTTTTCAACAAAATGGAAATGGTCTTCATTGTCCAAAAGCATGTCAACAACTTTCTTTGAACAACTTCATCTTTCATAGAATTGAAAAGATTGTACTTTATGGACTGCCAGATCAATGTTGTGAAAGCCTTAATCTATCCTGTTTCTTTAAATTGGTAATCTTTAAGTTCCCAAAGAACTCCATTTTCCCTAAGAACTTGCAGACATTTTACATGCTGCCATGTCATGCTTTCCTTTCTCTGCCAGGCTATTTATATAGGCCAAGCCTATATCCAGAATTGTGTGTCTTTTAATATTCATTTGGTTAATTTCAGCAGCCATCAAAGCTGCTTCTTTTTTTCTTACTGAGGAGGCAGTGAATGTGATGTCTGGGTGCATTAGGAAAAGCTTTTTGAAGAAAGGTACACTTTAGTTAGCCTATAACAAAAGAGGTTGATTTCAACAGATAGAAATATGAAAGCAGTCTCCTCCAGGAATGGAGTCTATGCAAATACATGGAAGCCAGAGAAGGCAGGATAGAGAACAAGGTAACGTCAGGGAATTGTAAGTAGTCCAATAGAGCTGGAACAAGGAGAGAATAAAAAGGAGCCATGAGAAATAGGTTGGAAAGGTAAATTAAAGTCTTAGTGAGGAGAGTTTTGAATACCAGGATATAGATTTTTGCCCTTTATCTTTTAAGAAATAGGGAGATACTGAATACTTCTTAGCAAGGGAGTCACATGGTATATTTAGATAAATAGATAGATATAGATATGTATAGGTATATAGAACTATCCATATCTGTATATACACACACATACATATGGTACATATCATACTGTGTGTGTCCACATACATATATGAATATGCATGCATGTGTGTGTACATGCATATTATATATTTGCACACATTAATGTGTATATAAGTGTATGTGTATTGCAAATATGTGTATATGTGTAAATATATATCAAGTAAGATAATTTAGGCAGCTATTTGGATAAGTTGGCATAAGGAGAGTTGAGGAATTAAGGAATTGTTCTGCAGCTACCACTGTCCAAATGGGTTAGAATTTTTAATGAAAGGACTCCTTGAAAAACATGAGTCTTGCACTGGGCTATAAAGTAGGACTAGTATTCTCATAGATAGAAATATCAGTTGGAGTGAGATAGAGTGCACATAGAAAGTGGCAATATGATATAAAACAAATAAGATAGAACAGCCCCAAATTGTTGAGGGTTTTGAATGGCAAGCTTAACAACTGTAAATATATGTAGCTGACAATAATGAGCCATTGAAGAGTTTTGAGCAAATTAACAACACAAAGACCTATTTTTTAAAAGAAGTTTACAACATAGAATGAATGTGGACTGGGAAGAAGGGAGTGTAGTGGTAAGAAGAGAAGTTTGAAGGCTATTATATGTAATAGTCCGAGTGGGATAATAATGAGGTTTATGTTGGAGTATGAAAAAGAGATGAGAGGAAGAACCCCAGAGAAATTGCAAGGCAGAATTGATAAAAAAAAAAATTAAATAACAGATTCTTGCCATGAGAGACAGCATGAATATAGGGACACAAATTAGGATGTTGCAAAGGATATTAGATTTCTGGAAAATAAACATGTTCATTTTGACATAAGGTTTGAAGTTTGCTGGCTCACAGGAACCATTCTCACTTTACAGATAAGGAAACTTACATCCACATTAGATTAAATGACTTGTCCATGGTTAAACAGCTAGAGCCAGAATTCAGGATTCAAACCTAGGACTTTTGACTGCAAATGCCATGTTCTTTCTACTCTACCATACACCCTGAGTGCAGAGCTCTAATAGTAAACCTGAGAAGATATCTTTTAGATAGCTTGGGGCATAACTGAAACTCAGGAGAAAGGTAAAGGTTGAGGATACAGATATTGGTGTCATCTGCATAAGGATAGTAGATAAAACCATGGGAATGAATGAACTTGTGAATGGAGAGGTGTTTGTTTGTTTCTTTGTTTGTTTTGTGGTGTAGAATTTTCCATCTTGAGCTCTTTTCATCCATCACTATCCCAGCATAGGTTAGGAAAAGGAAAAAAAATGTAGGTGTAGTTTAACCAAGAGTGAGGCAAAACTCAATTTATAACCCTCCTCCTTGATGGAGCTTTCTGGAGGCCTCCTGCTATATCATTTAGCTGCCTGGTCAGCTACTGGTATAAAACGTACCAGCAATGTGGGTTTGAGACCCTTCCAACTTGTTAGACTATCTAGAAACCACCTGAATCACCATACTCTTCCCTTTTAATCAGGGCATTCCCATATAGGGACAAGAAAGGAAGGAGAATATATTCATAGAAGCTAAGTGCCACTGTATCTTTGTTATACAAGCTTGCTATGTTAGGGCTAAGTGATCTATGGGTGATTCATTTCATCTCACCATTGAACTTGGACTAACAGGGTGCCAAACAGTCTTGCCTCTAACAACTGCTATTCAATTAACTAGGAAGTTGAAATACCTTTGTAAAAATCAGTCCAATTTAATCCAATAATTATTTTTAAGGATTTACCTCACACTGGGTACTTTGCTAGATTCTAGAACATACACACACACACACACACACACACACACACACACACACACACAAGAAAAGCAGTCCCTGTCTTCCAAGGGGATTTTATTTTCTTGAGGAGACCTAGCATGGAAACAGATAAATATATACATGAGGATTTCAGAAGGAAGAGAACACTTACATTTAGGAAGATTGGGAAAGATTCAAAAAGATAATTTGAATATTTGAAAAGCAAGTGCAGATGTAGCTCTAGATAAACAGCCTTCCCTTAGGCAAATAACACTAACTAGGGTGACTTGACAGGTGGAAAGTTGGACTCAATGAAATTGCTCTGTCAAAAAGTGTTGCTTGGTATGTGGGAAAGTTTATATGCTACACTGAACAGGTGATGGTGTATCTGACATATTTAAGGTATATATTTAAGACTGAAGTACACTTTCATCATTTCCTGAAATGTCAGCTGTGCACGGTTCTCCCTAACCTTTTAAAAATGTAGGTATAGAGGTCTTAAATCCTCTCTAGTGAAATAGAAATGGAAGTTATAATTTTTGCCTTGTCTAAAAATAATAAAAATTTAACATGCTATGGAATTTTTCCTCTCCTAATTTTTTCCTTTCTTATTCCCCACCAAATAATACGAAAAATTTGGAGTGGAAACTGTACTTTGGGAGTATCTTTTTCAGACTAGTCCACTAATTAATTGTACTTAGTGACATATCATTCAATGTTGGAGATAGTCACCATTCCTTCATTTCTATATCACCACAATCACAGCCTATTACCAGAAGAATAGAACTCGCTGAACAAAGTGGAGAAGAAGAAGAAATACACTGTGAACCCTTGAGGAAGCAAGAGCACAGATGGCATCCTCCTGGCCCTGGTCATCCTGTGGCAGGCGTCACATTTTCTGTACTGGCAGAAAGCAGGTCATCTTATTAAAACATTTAAAGGAAAAAAAACTAAAACAACGGCACCAATACACATAACAGATTCAGTGCAACAGCGCTGTTGACCTTAAAATCAGTTGAGCAAATAATTCCACAAATTGGTAAGGCTTGCCAATGCTTAATTTGGCTTGGAAATTGGCATATGTCCCACTCTACTGAAGAGCAATCTCCCCAAATCACACAAAAGCACATATTCCCAGCATTTTCTTAGGCTGTTATTTGCCTGAATAAACTCAAACACATTCTATCCTTATTTCTTATGTCATCTATCTCTTCTTCTTTGATGCTTGGGATTCTCAATTCTTGAGACTTCTCTTTCTCCCTCCATCTTGCTTGCTTTCTTCTTGTACTTCCATTCTCATTCTGTCTGTAAATGGAGTCAGTGGCTGAGGAACTAAAAATTTTCTATGTCTTCCTTGCCCCATCTTCCTGCTATATTTACCTATTAACTGCTTCTAATAACAACAATAATAACTAGCATTTATGGAGAGCTTTAAAGTTTGTAAAGTACTTTACATGTTTTATCTCTTTTGATTTTCACAATAATCCTTCAAGATAGATGCTGTTATTATCCCCATTTTACATTGGGGAAACTGAGACTGAAAGAAGTTAAATGCCTTGCCCAGGGTGGGAGGCAGGATTTGAACTCAGGTCTTCCTGACTCCAACTCCAGCAATCTGTACACTGTAACATTTAGCTACTTCTTTAGGCAGTCCTCATTAAACTGGAACTCAAGGGAAAGTGATAGCCAATCATCTGACAGATCCATGACTAGCATTCTTGTGCCTGGAGCAAATGACACAAACTTTTCCTAGGACAAGGGGTTTGGGGGAACAGGGAGAGAATTTGGACTTTAGGACACAAGGTTCTATTGGGGGAGATAATCCTTAGGAGGATAGGGTGGGCATCAGCACTGTGGATAGAGATCCTAGATTCCAAGGATTTGATGGAGATGCTACCACTGTAGGATGAAAGAAGACCAAGCTGGGGAAGAGGTCATTATCTGGGTTGTGATTTTCATGAATGAAGAACATTATACCTTCTTTTTTTTAAAGCAATTGGGGTTAAGTAACTTGCTCAAGGTTACACAGCCAGGTGTTTCTGGGTGGATGCTAAAGGTCTGAGTCCGGATTCGATCCCAGGTCATCCCGACACTGGGGCCGATGCTCTTACTTGCTGTGCTAACTGGCCGCCCCAACATTATAGCTTCTTAAATGCACCAATTATCCAGGGTAAGATTGTCCCTAATTCCTGTTTCCAGCAACTGATGAAGTTCAAGTGCTATCAAAACCATCTCTATTATAGTTATGAAAAAGCCCCAGTCACCATGGTCTAGTTATGGTCGTGAATTCTGGAACCTCTGAAGATAACAAAGGCTCTGGGATTGACACCATATATTATAGCAGGGAATAAATTACTGTTTCCAGTCTCTCTTTGCCCTCATAAATTCCACTTCTCTCTTTTTTTTCTCTTCTACTTCTTCTTTCTTTCCCTTCTTACTCTCTCACCTGCAACTTCTCCTGTAGGTTCGAAAAGTAGTGGAGCATTCTACAAAGCTGTTATACATAGAAGTCACTGAAGGTCTCAGACAGGTTTCCCCTGCTCTGTAGAGAAAGACAGTCCTCCTCTTCCCAGAGAAAATACATGGTGTCCAATAGTCTGACTAGACATAAATTTGTTTTGCCTTAGACTTAATTGAAACAATATTACTTGCTTTAAATAGCCATTTTTGCTTGGGACTGTGGATCGAGGGGTAGAAGAGACCTCAGAGGTCATCCAGTCTAATTCTCTCATGTTTAAGATGAGGTCATTGAGATGTAGGGAGTTTGAATGATGCGCTCAGGATCTCACAGATAATAAGGACCAGAGTCAGAATTTCAATCCCAGAATTCTGAGAATTAAGCCAGAGCTCTTCCCACTGTTCTATGTTAAAAACAATCAAATATATAAACAAAAGAATGAATGAATGAATATATAAACAAGCAAATACATCTTTGATAAGAATTTTTTATTCTAAGGGTATGGTAGCAAACAGTAATCAATCTATCAATCAACAAGCATTTATTAAGCTCTTACCAAATGCTAGTGTTACTTTCTATAAGGAATAGCAACAAAAACTGAAGGTGAGAGCAATTAAAATATTCTTTAATAAAAGCAAAAGAAATTTAGATTAGAGAGAAGAGCTATTTGACTATATACTGCACCAAACTCCAAAAAAAATCATAGAATTTCCTTCCTAGGAAGAAAGCTAGATATAATGTCTTAATTTAAGGGTTTGGAAGCAGAAGATTAGTCCAGACAATTTTCACCTCTATGACTGAAGTCAAGCTCTCATAAAGGCAACAACAAATGGTCATACTCTTTAGTTATCAAAATTAACATCAGGGGCAGCTAGGTGGCACAGTGAATAGAGCACAGGCCCTGGAGTCAGGAAGACCTGAGTTCAAATCCGACCTCAGACACTTAACACAAAAACTAGCCATGTGACCTTGGGCAAGTCACTTAACCCCAATCGCCCACCAAAAAGCAAAAAAAAAAAAATTAACATCAAAATCTGTCTTGGTGATATAATATCACTAAACCATCCAAAAGATAAGAGAAGCTGAAATAGAAATGAGGGGAAAGTGTATCTTTAGTGCCTCTAAAAGTATTGCTGCACCAGAGTTCATATACATTCAGCATTAATAATCATGGGAAACACAAATTATCAGCAAAACAGCATGACCAGTTTTTTGAATGTAGTAAATAGCATTTCAGTGTGTTCATCTTACATGCACATTGAAAAGCATCAGGCCTAACATTTTTGCAAAGTACTTTAGGGTTTATATTTACTACCTCCTTGGATAAGTGGAAAAGAATTGTCATGTCATTGGGACTTTTTGAATGTTTGTCGATTAACAGATTGTTCAGGTCCCATCCAACACCATCATCTTGTCATCTTTCAGCATTCTACTCCTCCCTACCTCCACCCCATCATTTTTCACCTTAAGCTCATGATTATTACCTTTCTATTCTCCATTCATAATCTGTGGCTGAAGAGCCCAAAACTCCTTTCCCTAGTCAACATTCCCTAATAAGTGGTTTATCCCCCTAAGAAAAGAAAAGATTCTTGAATGCAAGCCTTCATATAGGACCCATAATTTATTGATTCAGGAACTTCAGATGATGTAGCTCCCTCTTCTAGAAATACAGACTTTCCACCTTCTCTTCAACTCTTGGTCTCACTGAGTTACCTAGAGCTTGGGACATTGTGTAATTTGCCCAAAATAAAATAGCCAATGTATGTCAGAGGTAGAATTTTAAATCATCTCTCAGTCATTTTACTATTCTTCCTGTCTTAGAAGAAGTTAAATAAATGCTCATTGATTAATTTATATTAAAAAGCTTGAGTTCCAAATAACTCCTGGGACTCACTAGCTACGTGAATATGGACAAATAACTAAACTTCAAATTGATTCTTTCTGGAGAATCATTGCATGAGGTTTTTCTTCCTGACTTCCTGCTCCATTATATGTCATACCTTCTCTAAGAGGTTGTAGGGTTTGTGCATAGGCAAAATCTAGGTGATTGCTCTCTGGGTCTCAAAACACCCTGCAGAGAGAAGGAAGACTTTCACTCCACCCACATTGTCCTTCCCCCCACACTTAAACCCCCATAAATGAATGTTGCCCCTGCCAGCTAATGCTTACACAGGCTGACACTATTGAGGTAAAAATTAGTCTCTATGGGTGGGAATTAAAATTTATTTAAGAGAGGTGGCAGTTTTAGAGAAAAGAGACATGAGTCCACAGTCCTACACCAACTAGCTGTGTGACCATCAGCAAGAGACTTCTCTGAGGCCTGATCTTTCCATAAGTAAAATGGGTACATTAATACTCTATTTCACTGTGTTGTTGTGACATATGTGTTTTGTGAAGTGCCATATGGGTTGTTAATAATGATATTTAAGAATGATTTTTGAAGACCAAGTGAGAAAAGATCAAAGAAATATAATGGACTTCCCATGGCTTGGGAGAGCCAATAACTGTTATTTGATCCCACCTTTATTATATATAGTAAATTTTGCTATGTCATAGTTTTTCTTTTCTCTTTCTTTTATTCATTCATTCTTTTTATTTTTTATTTTTTATTTTTTTGCTTTTTTGGAGGGAGGAAGGCAGGGCAATTGGGGTTAGTTAGCCTGCCCAGCATCACATGGCCAGTAAGTGTCAAGTGTCTAAGGTCAGACCTGATCTCAGGTCCTCCCAACTCCATATTCACTGTGCCACCTAGTCACCCCCCATTTTTTCTTAAAGGTCTACTTTTTGTCAGCACTCTATCATTACCCGGCCTTGCTAAATTGACTTCTAAGTTCATATCAGTAGCATATCAAATGGAAATAGAATTGTCCAGAAAATGGAGGCCAGGGAGTGTGTGAAGGAACAAAATGTTGTACTCTCCTCATCTGAGTTTCTGGAAGATCTTATTTCATGTACTAAACAAATGATAATTTTTTTCTAAATATGAGCCAATTGCTTGAAACTGTTCTTTTCAGTATTTCACAATGTTGACTACAGAACTATAAACTATAGAACTATAAACATATATGTGTTTCTAGTTACTTCACTGAAGATGTCTGATATGAATTGAAATTTAGTATAAATAACTTTATTTTAGATTAGTTCCTATTTTCAACCATTTTTAATTAGTCTCATAACTTCCTATGTAATTTTCTCTCGTAACGAGTGTTACAGACTCTTCTTGCACTAAAGAATAATAAGAGCCTGTATTTATATTGTGCTTAAAGGTTTGCAAGATGTCTTACAAATATTATTTCATTTTGTTTCTTACACTTCATAAGAACGATAAGTCTGTCAGTACAGTACTAAATTTCATGTTAAAAGAAACTGGTCCTTATACACAATTGGCATAATTATGGCTTTTCTTACTCATCTAGAAATCAAATTGGGGAGAAAGGATATTGGAGGACCATATTACCTGGCTGCCTTACTACTACTCATTATCTCAGGATTGGCTCTAAGAGAAGAAGCAAGCATGTGTTCCAGAATCCATCAGCCAGATTTGTCTTAAAGTCTTCTAGGTGAGGAAGATGATGGCCTGGCAAGGGTAGGAGTAGGGTCTGTAGGGTTTTACACTGAGGTACACAAAAGGCGCTAGAGTCCTTTACAAATATACTGACCCAGGGGTAGGGAATCTACAGCCTCGAGGTCACATGTGGACTTCTAGATCCTTGTGCTTAAAGGTCCTTAGGAGCAGCCTTTTGACTGAGTCCAAGTTTTACAGAATAAATTATTTTATTGAAGGGATTTGTTCTGTGAAGTTTGGATTCTGTCAAAGGGCCATACTTGAGGACCTAGAGGGCCATATGTGGCCTTGAGGCTGCAGTTTCCCCACCCTTTTGACCAATCTAGGGCAAGCAGACTCCAGTCATTTTGAATAGTTGATCAAGAGTAAATCAGAAAAAGACAAACACAAGGTTTGGCAAAGATAAACAAACAAATGGATGGATGAATACATGATCCTTTGGTGTCAGTGTTTCACTTAACCAGTCATGGCAAATGTTTCTGTGTATGTACATCCTCTGTGTATGAGTCTTCTTTCTCAGGTGAATCTAACCAGACTGCATCAATGATGAAATGGAAAAAAAAAGTCAATAATCAATTCCCTGAATGCCTTGTTCTGTAATTATTTATCAGTTATAACTATAGGGTAAGAAATAAGTGTGTGATATATAGTAAGAGCATAGTCCCATATTAAAAAAAAACCTGTGTGGAACCAAACTACCTATCACCTTTCCAGAACAAAATATCATTTTTTGCCACACTTACCTCTATGTATTGTTTCCTCCATTAGGAAATATTTAAATTGGTTTTACTTCTGCATTTCTTTCCCCAGTACTTAGCACAGTATCCAGAACACAGTAGACAGGTAATAATTGCTTATTAAATGACTGACATGATTTACAATATAAAAATTCCTTATAAGTGTTACTGAATTATAATATATTTTTGGTCATCAAGCCAACAGATACCAGATATACAAGTTCCATCCTGTGGGAGTGTCTGCAATTTTTTCTTCTGTTACCATTAGGAATTGCCAGGTGGCTGCCTATGTGGCACATAGGTCCATGTACCACTGGGTGGGGAAGTTGTCATCTACCTAAAGAACATTACAATGAAATGCAATTCAATTAATATTTAATAGCAAAATACTTATTCGGTGTCAGCTCTGTGAAGGGTGCTGTGATAGGAGCTAAAAATTCAACTGTTTTAAATGTATCCCTGTCCTTTGAGTGCAAAGGTGGTCTTCCTTTTCTTTAGTATATCCCCAGTTCTTAGTCACTTAGACAATTTCAGGCTACTTACAGCAGATACAACATGATCTTAAAAAAGGAAAGGAAGGGGACGGAGGAAAAAGAAGACACCTGGTAAGAAAGGAAAAAGAAAAGTAAGGTTTAAGATATACAGAATACCAATCTAATTTTCACATGTCAGTATTCAAGGAAATGACTATACAAAGTTGGATGAAGGGAGGAAGAGGTGGAGGAAATAGGCATCACCTGAACTCCATTTTCATTTGAACTAGTCAAAGGATGTTAGAACACACAGAGAAAGAGTTTGGTACAGAAAATAATCCTGGAGAGAATCCTGGGGTCTTATATGTTTTTAGTCTGTATTATCCAGCGTCCTGCTGCTATGTTTCCTTACTATTAAGCAGTTCAAGCTAGGCTCTTGAAAACTTCCAGCAGGTCTAAAACAGTCAGATAGCTCCTCTACTGAACTTTCTAGGCTCCAAAGCCTAGCTATAGATAAGGCCCTAGGTGAAATCCCAGTAGACAGTTACTGTTTCCATCTTGTGTCATCTAACTGGAAGGCCAACTCAAAGTGACGACTCTAGGCCAACCCCTGGTCCCATAGAACTGGCTTAATCATTCATTCTCAGTCTGAGTCTTAGACCCTGCTTCAGGGTCAGAGGGGCAAAACTACTAGGCCGCCTTGATGTGAACTGACTCGGGGGTGAATCTAAGATTCTATGCATGGTTTAGAGTCACGGTGCTTCTGGCCCACCCACCTCTAATCTGGATTAATAATCCCATTTTGATACCTGAGTAACCATATGGGTTAACCCTAAAGATTAAGAATTTTGCCCTTTCTGTACTTGCGTTTAAGCAGAAATTTTTTTAATTCCCTGTAAACTCCTGGTGCTAATATTTTCTTTCACTGACAATTGCATATTTACAATGTGATAGCTCCTATTGTGTATGTTCAGTAGACTGAATGTAAATCGAGATTGTCTTCTCCTTGAGTTTGCAAACATGCCACCTTTCAAAGTGAAGTTGTCATTCTTTAACAACACTTTGTTGCAGCCCTACTGCCCCTGGAGACAGGCCCACTGGAGTTTAAATCAGTTCTAAGAATAATAGTACCACAAAGGGCTTTAGTTATACTATCTCAAGTAATTGTCATAAAACTCTGTGAGCTAAGTGGTATAAGTATTATTACCTAAATTTTACAGAAAAGAAAAGAAAATACCCCAAGTACATGAAAGACTATGCTGGGTAGAATGGGCAGATGAGAGCAATTTATTCCCATGACCATGAAGGCAACTGAAGCAGGCTCTGTGGAGAGCTTAGAGCTTGGTCAAATATCAAAGACACCAAGGTCATCCACAGCATCCCAGGTCATCACCAGTCATCTTGACATTTTTCATCTTGCCACTGGACTTCAATGACTCTGGAAGAGAGAGTGAGGCTGATAGCATTATGCAATTCTGCCTCACTTAAATCCAACTCACTCAAGAGTCAAGACATCACCCACCACCCACTGATTTTTGAAAATGAAAAAACAAAGGACAAACTACAGCAATATCGGAAACTACTTGAAAGGAGAACATCTTTACATCCCCTTGGTACCATGCTTTGAATACAGTAAGTAGTAAATTAATGTATATTGAATTATTTTGAAGGATCCTTTCTGTATCATTAGAACAGCTTTTCTGTCATGGTTCCCCAGTAACATATTCCCCAAACATCTATGCTAATGATTTCACTTCCTTTTACCATAAATAGAATTCCATTACATTTTATATTTTTCTGATTGAAAGTTTTAGGTATGTTTTGCTTTGCTACAGTTGCTTTGCACTGAAGGACAATAATAATAACTGATATTTGTAAAGTATTTTACAGTTTGTCAAGTTCTTTCCACTACATACATCATCTCTTCTGATTCAAGCATGATTATTTCATTTTTCCTTTCAAGAAAACTGAAACTCAGAAGGTTAAATGATATTTTTTTTAAGCAATCAGGGTTAAGTAACTTGCTCAAGTTTACATGGCCAGTTATTTCTGGGTGTGGTGCTAAGTATCAGAGTCCGAATTCGATCCCAGGTCATCCTGACTCTGGGGCCGGTACTCTTACTCGCTGAGCCACCTGGCCGCCCCTAAGCAATTGGGGTTAAGTAACTTGCTTAAGGTTACATGGCCAGGTGTTTCTGGGTGGGTGCTAAGTGTCTGAGCCCGGATTCGATCCCAGGTCATCCTGACTCTGGGGCCGGTGCTCTTACTCGCTGTGCTACCTGGCCACCCCAGGTAATGATATTTTAAAACTCTGATGGATCCAAGATCGTATGAGTATGGAACTTTTTCCACTATTGGAGATTGCAACCCATTCATTCCTCCTCATTTGGTACAATTCTTTCCTACCTCATTCTCCAAGGAATTTTATGAACCATTTTGGAGGCTTTATGTTGATTCTTTTAATATTTCTTGGTGTAGCCTGATGCCTCTACATTTTCTTTTCATCTCCAAAAATTGTGCAACTATAGGGAAGCAGAGAGAAGTTCAGACTAAAGCAAGTAATTCTTGACCTAAGCCAAGGTATTTTATTTTATTTGAGAAGGACATTCAGACTGAGGAGGAATAAAGCAGAGGACCTCATTGTGGAGAAGGAAAACATGAATTCAACCTCTTCTAATGATAATATAAGCTATGTCAATTGTACAGACCTGAAGAGGAAGGAAGGAACTCTGTAGTGACTTGAAAGGAGATTTCTATTCTTTACCTAAGTGCTGTTCCAAGAGTTATTCTTCATAAGTTTATCTTGATCATAATGCATGGGTAACAGCGACTACACTGGCCCCTGTTGCTTGAAGGCTAGTTCCCTTTTACCCCTCTACCAGTGTTCTCTAGGTAATCTTGGGGGATGAACTCTCTAGACCCCACCTGTTATGTACCCCCAAACAGTCAGGTCCAATCACCTTGATTCCATTCAAACACTTAACAGTTAGATTAGCTTTTACAAAGGAAAATTTACTTCAAAGATATCGCAAGAACAAACATGCTAACATTTCCCCTCTGCATCTGGGAGGAATTAATTCTTTCTATAGTACTTTGGTCTCTAGAGAGAAGAGTGGAACTCGGTTCACTCCTTAACTCACTTCCTAAATAACATCAATCCTACCAAGTTCTAAGTCCATGAAGAGCTTGTGTCCCAGGGCCCCAGCTTCTGTGGTTTCTCTGGCAGGCTGGTGATGGCCTCTATCCTGGAATACTTAGCTCTCTCATCATCATGGCTTGAGCTCCCAAATCTAAGGTTCTCTCCTCTGCATGTAGAGCTGAAATGGACAAAGGAAATAAATCAGATCGATCAAAATCTCAAGGCTGTTTTTTCAGGGCTACCTGGTCTAATGGAAAGGGAATAAACCCTCAACCTTTTCTCCAATCACTGTTGATGTCACTCAGTGAATAAAGGAGTCCTTCACCCTTGGACACCACTGTCCAAGGAAAGAGAGAGCGATTGGTCCAGTCTGATACTTTTAAAGATGCAAACATTTTTAGATATATAGATATAGACTGACCCTGCCCATGTAGTAGTAGGTCAATGCAGGATATTTTCTCCAAGAAACAGGTCCTTGGTTTCTCCCATGTGGGTGCCTCCATCTTAAGTGATCTGGGCATGCACAAAAGCCTTATTTTACATATATGTTTCATATGGCATAACAAGAGAGCTGTCAAAATGCCATCTTTAAGACCTTTTTCATAAAATCTCTAGTCAAACCTGTTCTTTTCTAAAAATCAAGTGATTTTTTTTTTCCAATGGTGAATATCTACTATAAACACCTGGTAGAGATCGATTTATAATTCCCAGTTAATGCTGCAGTGTCTTCCCTCTGGAGAGTGCCATTCATTTCCATAGATTCCAGTGGACTTTGAATTCATTGATAATTAGCTTGAGCCCCAAATAAATTTGAGAAAGGTTATCTGAAGCTGATGGAAAGCATATTTCTTCATTTTAGAGGAGAAGACACGTTGCTACAACCAGGGTAGCGCTTCCTTTGAATGAAACACATATCCTACTTCTGAGAGAAGAATATCAAAATGTCATCAAAGTATCCCACAATAAGTTGATTCAGAAGATCTGCCATGATCTTCTGACATCATCCGTGAAGGTCTGAAATTTTGCTAGAGTTTTGTCCAGCCATAAGAGCTAATTCCCCTAATTCTTACGGGATTGTAATACCCCAGTAAGATTAAAAATTATAATTGTACTTTCAGCATGGAAACCCCATTTTCACCCCTACCACTCTACCTTCCTATGGTATTGTAGGGAAAAAATGGATAAATCTTTGAATAATTTTTTCATTGGGCTCCCCACAGCCAGAAGCAGGACACAAATATTTTTATTAGCATAAAATAAAGGACTATTCCTGCTGGTGACTAAGATAGCTTCTCCAAATTTTCCTGAAAATATATTCCTAGGGCTGTCTGATTTATTGATTTTGAAGAGAGATCTCTGGAGAGGGTGTTGATATCCTTGGAAGGACATCCATGGAGTGATTATAGCCTGGTTGGGGCAACTCCCCTATTGATAAATAACTCATATTGTAATCCAAAGGTACCTCGGACACCTGGGTTTAATTATAGCTAGCATCTCTGGGGGAGGTTCCTAGAGCTGAGGTTGAGGGGGTTTCTGTTTGGGGACCTACACCTACTCACATCCCGTGGAATATGGGGTTTGAGTTATAGTTACCATGACAATCCAAATACCACCCTCACCAACCTTCATATCGATTATTCTCAGAATTACTCGTCCTCTACAACCATCTGCCTGCTAAGTAGTGGTTGTGGGTGGGTAGCAAACAGTTTTTTACTAGACCACTCCCTCCACCTAATGTTAGCCTTCCTCAGCTATCACATACTTAGTTATTATCTTTGAGCAGAGAAGAGCTTTCCATTTGCACATCAAACTCCAGGAAATATAAATTCCTTCATGACTCAGAATCTATTAGAAAATAGCTCCATTTTGCCCTTCTTTAAGACCCTAAAACATGCTGCTGCCAGCATAAAACAAAACAGGAAAACTTCTTAGTTCTCCCATATACCCCTCCTGAATTCTGGAAGACATTATCCCCCCACTAAGCATTATCATTTCATTACTGGTTGGGTTTATTTCCTGATCTCTGAATTGGCAATGTGAGCTCACATGGGTTGACCAGAAATGATGAGCTGATCCTTACACCAGAATTAAAGCTGAAAACCATGTTCTCATTTTCTATTTTTCCTGCATGATTTATTATCTCTGTTCGGATTATGATGCCTCCTTTATTCTCCCAAAAGGACCCGTAAACTGCTCCCACTCTGGTCTATTGGCCAGATGATCTTGCAACTAATCTAACTACTACTAGATCTGTATTCCAAAGAGATCATATAAAATGGAAAAGGGAGCACATGTCAAAAATGTTTATAGCAGTTCTTTTTGTGGTTGCAAAGAATTGGAAACTGGGGGGCTGCCTATTAGTTGAGGAATGACTGAACAAGTTTTGGTATATGAATATAATGAAATACTACTGTTCCATAAGAAATTACGAGCAGGCAGATTTCAGAAAAACCTGGAAAGACTTACATGAACTGATGCTGAGTAAAGTGAGCACAACCAGGAGAATATTGTACACAGTAATAGATATATTGTGTAATGATCAAATTTGGTAGACTTAACTCTTCTCGTCAATGCAATAATCTAAGACAATTCCAAAACACTCATGATAGAAAATGCTATCCAAAAAAACCTATCTGTATCCAGAGAAAGAACTATTGAGTCTGAATGCAGTCTTTTTCTTGTTTTGTTTTGTTTTTTCTTTATCATGGTTTTCCCCTTTTGTTCTGATTGTATATGTTAAATATGATTGTGCATGTATAGCCAATACCAGACTGCATGCCATTTGGAAAGTTGGGAGGAGAAGGAGGGCAAAAATTTAGAACCCAAAATATTACAAAAGTGAATGTTGAAATTTAAAAATTAATAAATTAATTTTAAAAATAAAAGGAAATTCGCCCAACACTCTTCAGGAAATCCTGAGCACCTCTGACTCCTCTCTACATAAAACATACTTGGACCTCTAGGATTCATCCATGTGATGAACTAATATCCAAATTTACTGCTTACAACCCAGTTTAGGGTTACATAATCCCTATTTCCCTGGAGGTTCCCCCAAATGACATCTTTAACTATGAATATCTGTTTAACAAGTAATTTCCTGCCTCCATTAGGAGTACTGCCCAATTGAGCACAAGAATGTCTTCAATCTAATCAATTACAAAGGTTCATAGTTCAGGAAAAACCAAGCCACCACCTCTCTCTCTGTCCATAGTGGCTAATACTGTTACAAGTTTAGGCTGAAGAAGAGAGGTTACTGAAGAAACAATGGGAAGAAGAGTGAGGTACCTTGCAAAGACTATTTTGGCTACAAATTCACATTGGTGGTTATCGCCTGCATTTTTTTTTGTTATTTGTATCCCAACTTGTTTACAAATACATTGCACCTCTCTGCATAACTGGAAAAAAGGGGACTGGTTCCTTTAGGATTAGTATATCTAGGTACCTATCACTATTGGTCTATTTTTCTCAGTGATAAGAGATGCAAGTGGAAAAAGGTTACACTAAACTTGGTCATGGATGATCAGTTGTGACTGGAGACCAGATCTTCAAGTATGTCATCACCATTCTGTTCATCTCTTAAATGAATTCCTTATCTTGGCTCTATGGGGTCTGACCTTGGATCATATAAGATGCCCAGAGAAACACAGCAGTATACATGAATTCCTGACTGTCTTCCCTGAAGGACCAGCAATGCATAACATTGAGAGAGACGGGATTGAAAAATAAGACCATCACAATCCAGCTGTTGCAAATTTCTTGCAGCCTTACTTGACCATGTACTTCCTTGCTCTCTCACATACTAAACTCTGAATTTGGCAAGTGATATGCCAATCCACAAATGGTACAACAGAGATCAAAGAAGGGAGATGCTTCTTAAAATGTCTGCTCTTTCCTTAAACTAGGTATAAATGGAACCCCTGAGTTTCATTTCCAGTACCCCACCATACCTGTGTTTCTCTGCCCCGTGTTGAAAAGAAAGAGCAGTGGTCTTAATAAAAAAAAGAACTAGGTCTGAGTTCTGACACCACTGATTTCTAGCAATGTATCTCTGGGCAATTAGTTTATATTTTTTTTCATCCTCATTTTACCAAATGTAAAATGGAGAAAACACTGCTTGTACTGCCTCCTTCACAGAATCTGCATCATACAATTTATTGTGTGCTATTAAAATCCTTTCAGAGATCTTGTCAAACCAATAAATCACCAAACATTTATGAAGTACCTACTTTGTGCAGGTCACCATGCTTGTTACTGGAGATGCAAAGACAAAAATAAAATAGTCCCTGTCTTCAAGAAACTTACATTCTATTCAGGTGGTTACCCCTTAATTAAGTGTGTTCTGCTCACTTTCACAAGGATATTACTTCTTCATGGACAACTGGAAATGAAATGACAGCTGCCCTCCTTTAACCCCCCTCCTCACACAAGACATTTAATAAATTAGCAAAAAAGACTTTCCCATTTTATGTATTGTAATTCAAGCCAACAAACATTTTCTAAAGAACTACTTTGTGCAAGGTAGAGACATCATAGCAGAGTCAAGAATGAGTCAGGCTTGGAGTCAGGAATACCTAAGCTCAAGTCTTGCCTTTAACAGATACCAGTTGTATTACCATGGACAATTCACCTTGCTACTCATAGGCACATCTCTAATATTATACATTCCAAGTGATTTGCCTGTCTCAGTGTATAGGGGTTCCAGATTGAGTTCATTACATAAGCAAAACAAAAAGTCCAGATCTACCACCATATCACATCACCCCCACCAAAAATGTAAATCTGTGTGTTTATTAGTTTCTGGGATCACAAGGATAAAGTAAAAAATAATCCCTGTCCTCAAAAATCTTGAATTCCACTGGTGAGGTGGGTGGGAGGAGGCAGGAATACAATATATACATAAATGTAATGAGAATGGGAATTTGATGATCTTCCCTGCCCCTTAATAAGCCTAAGGGAATTTAAAGACCTTCCCTGCTTTGAAAATATACTCTGCCCCTAATAGGCTGAATGTAATCATATGGAGCCTGTGGTGGGAAGTGTTTGCTGAAGCAGTGCCCACAGGAAGTTGGGAGTCAGAATAGCTAGACAGGGTTGGGAGGAGAGGAAACTGAGGGAGATAGGCTTGTGAGTAAAAGTTGATTTTTGTCACCTGCTGTGACTGGTAGGCTCATGTTGGTTTGTGGGAAGGCTAAAGAATGCGGTGATTCTCTGTGTTATTGTGACCTATTAACTTCTCTGCTACTATGATGGAACTGGCTTACTGGTTTGGGGATTCGGTTTTCTAGTACATGAATAAATGCTTAGTTTCTGTTTTCTATATGGGGAATCTGTTATATTTTGTGATTGAGTTCTATGCAGGTATATTTATAGTGACTGTTGGCACTGTGAATATTGCATTGGCACTGTAACAGGTAAGTAAACATAAGATCATTTGAAGGGCAAACTGACAACTTTGGGGAGATCTGAAAGTACCTCATGGGGGTGGATGTCACCTGAGTTGATTCTTGGAGGAAGCTAAGGATTGTAAGAAGGAGAGGGGAACACATTCCAGGCATGGCCCCTCTGCAAAGGCACAGGGATAGGGGAAGGAATAATAAATTGGCGGAAAAGCAAGTAGTCATTCATATAAATGAAACATATGAAATAAATTAATGTTATACTATTATATTAATAACTAATTATTAATTTGGAATCCATCCTTTTCATCTTATTATGTTAAGACTCAACCCTGAAAATGTCAGTCTGTCTCTGAAGGGCATGACTGAAAGATAAGAGTGCTTCTAGCCCCCAAGGCACACACTACTTAACAAGGTACTAGGTTGAGGGGGAAAAAACCTAATTTTTGTTTAGAGTACAAACAAAATCCAGTCTGGGCAAGCCTTTACTTTGGGGGAAGGAAACCCCAATCTTTGATGTCCTCCATTAGAATTTAGGGAATCCAGTCTATGAAGGAGAAAACTAGCCAGAGAGGACTAGATGGAAATGACTTTCCCTGCCCAGATGCTTTGAGGCTGCTGAGTCTTATAATCAAGCCACCAACCAGAGGAACTAAAGACTTTTAACCCACTTCTAATAAGAATTTCATTTTACTTGTCAGAAAAGTTCCCAGTTATGAGATACTTATCTCATTTAGTCATTTCAAAATCTTCCTTTGGTGTCTTTGGTTACAAGAACAACTGACCGTAGATTTATCAATTATTAGTTAGCTTAATTAATAAATTTATTATTAATGACCCAGAAATTGTCTCTCATAACTTTGATTCACCACAAGTAGAATGTGTTAAGGGGAGCATTGTGAAATATCTGAAAAGGTAGAGTGGAGTCCCAGTCAGTCAGTCATTGAATAAACATTTCTTTTTTTTTTTTGAGAGAAGAAAGTCAAGGCAATTGGGGTTAAGTGACTTGCCCAAGAACACACAGCTATTAAGTGTGTCAGGTGTCTGAGGCCAGATTTGAATTCAGGTCCTCCAGACTCCAGGGTCGGTGAACTATTCACTTCACTACCTAGCTGCCCCAAATAAACATTTCTTAAGCACCTGTTATGTGACAGGTATTGTGGTAAGCATAGAGGATACACACACACACACACACACACACACACAAAAGCAAAAAATAATTTCTGCTCTCAAGGAGCTCACAGTCTTCAATGACAAGCTCAGGATTTTTTATTTTATCCAAGGTAGCATAGGAACCCACTAAAATATATTGAGTTACAGAGTAGAATAGGAAGACCTAAGCATTAGGAAGATAATTTTGGCAACCTGGCAGATGATACTTTGGAAAAGGGAGAGAGAAGAAGCCAAGAGTACAATTAGGAGGCTATTCTAGTGGTCTAGTTTAGAGACAAGGAGATGCTGATTTAGGATGGTGGTACTGAGAGTGGAGAGAAGGGAGTGGATAAGAGAAATTTTATGGAGGTGGAATTGACAAGACTTATTAACTGATTGGGTATGAGAGGAGAGAGGGAGGGAGGAGAGAGCATGACAATTCCAGGATTGTGAACCTGCCTGACTGTTGCAGAAAAGATTTATTTTATGAACCTTACATAATATGATATAAAGGTTTGAGGGATGCCAATTTTAGAATGAGCTCTAAGTTGCCTGGAGAGTAACACACAGGCAAAGGAAATAGCTTGCCAGCAGTAATCACAAGACTTTTTTCTGAAATGAACAGGGAAGATCATCATTCTAGTCCTATGCTCTGGTTTTATAAATAAATTGGAAGGAAGTCAGGGGTATTCAGCGACTTGCCCAAGGTCATATAAGTAATATGGCTTTAGTGGGACTTGAATCCAGGTCCACATCCAACCATCTTTCCATTATACCATGAAAGTATGAGAGTTGCATCCCAGGAAAAATGAAACAGAGGACATAAGTGATAGTTTTGTAGACAGTGAGGAAAAGAATTTCTAGAATCATGAAGAAGAGACAAGGGAAACTGAAGCAAGAACAGGTGTTACGGTGAGTAGTTAGAAAGATAGCAGATCTGAGAAACTGTAAGAACATTGGACTAAATCCACAAGGATAAAATTTAATTGAGATAAATGTAAAGTCTAATTCTTGGGTTCAAAAAAATGTCAACTTTAAATGTTCAGGCTGGATGAGATACTGCCAGATAGTTCATAAAAAAAGATCTGAGGTTCAAACTCAATGTTAATGCATAATAATTAGAAGCTTCACAATAATAATGATAGTTATATGAAGCACTTTGAATAGATTATCTTATTCTAACATGGGTCAAAAGTGTGTTAAATAGCAGCCAAAATAAAAAAAAAGAATTCAACTCAGAACCATAACTTCCAAGAACGAGAAGGCAGTGATTGTCCTTTCATATAGTAATCCTTTACATAGTCCTTTATTGTCCTTCTGTGTGACAGCAAAGTCTTTTGTTTATTTCTAGCCACCACATTTTACAAAAGATATTGATATGCTAGAGAAAACACTAATGGAAAACAATCAAGATGATTCAAGGCCTTGATGAAAGATCCCATGAGGACCAGTATAGAGAATCGAAGATGTTTGGACTAGAGAAAACTGGGGTGGGAAATAGTAGTCATGTTCAAGTATTTGAAGGTCTAAAGCACTATAAAAGTGTGCAGACCGTTTGACCCAGCAATATCACTAATAGGTTATACCCCCAATGAGATTAAAGGATAAGGAAAAGAATTTACATATACAAAAATATTTATAATAGTTCTTTTTATGGTGACAAAGAATTGGAAATTGAGTGGATAGATTCTAATTATCAAGGAGAAATTTTTGTGACATTGCAAAATGTAGGTGAAGAACCTATATAGTTTTCTAAAAATGATAGAATAGCTCAAGTGATCATTATTCCTTGTGAGTTCAAAATTTTGGCCTTAGATACTTATTACCTGGGTAAGTCACTCAACCCTGTTTGCCTCAGTTTCCTTATCTATGAAATGAACTAAAGAAGGAAATGTCAAAACACTGCAGTATCTTTACCAAGAAAACCCCAGATGAGGCTACAAAGCGTCAGATAGGACTGAACAACAACCACCAAATGCTTGTGTATGTTCTCTCTCCTGTATATGACAGGAATCTTTTACTAGTGAAGTCTCTGTAAGCATCCATTAATCATTTGGCCTTCTCCTCCTCCCAGTTATGCCATGTACCTCTACCAAATAATAAGTAGCTGTTTCTCAGAGGGAATTTTATTTTCCTGAATTCGGTAAGTAGTAACTGTCATGTAAGCTAACATTCCTTTCTCTATTGCCAAATTGGAGTGAACCTTATTCTAACATTAACTCTAAGACATTTTCACTTTCTCCTCTTTCGGTGTCTTCTCACTTACTTCTCAGGGATTTTCTCCCCCCCCCCACTTCCCTCCCTCCTGCCCTTCATGTTCATTTCAGCCTGCCATTTTTTTTTTCATGTTTAATGTTTTTTCTGTCCTTCCGCTATTTTCCATCCTTTTTTCCACTCATCTGCAGGGCTTCTCGCTGGTTTTTTCCTGGAGGTGGTGATGCTTGTATTTTCCTCTGCTTTTGAGATGAAAAGAGGGAATTATTTTTGATGTTGGACATATACACACATTGAACACTCACATTTTAAAGGATCTCTTGCAATCCGCTCTCCTACCGTACATTGTTACAACTTGCATAAGCTGGATTATTTGCTTTTAGTTCTCTGTGTCAGCAGATTCAACCACTGAATCATAGACTCTACAAAGGTGAAAGTAATGCAAATTCTTTAGTATTTATTAAACCTCTATTACATGCAAGGCACGTTGCTAGCAACCGTGGCTACAGAGGCACATGTCAGAAAAGTCCCTGCTGTTGAGGAGCATATATGCTACTTCAGGGATACTACATGCACAAAAATATGTAAATGAAATTGCATTCAAAATTATTCAAAGAATTTCAAGAAGGAAAGAGTACCAAGGTTGGGGGTGGGGGTGGGGGGATAGATAGTAGGGGCAAGAAAAGAGGTTGAAGTAATGTACACTTTAAAAAAAATTCCCTTGATATTCTTAACCTTTTGTTTCTCCATATATGTTTTATCATATTTTCTAGCTCTACAAAGTAATCCTTTAGTAGTTTGATTGACAGGGTACTGAATAAATAAATTAATTTAGATGTCTATTTTCATTTGTATTTCACTGGCTTATCCCAGTCTTGCTTTTCTTTTAAATTGGGGGGTGAAGGGGGATGCTTGTTAATTGAAAAACTAAAAAAAAAATGTTTTAAGTAATATCTACCAGAAATCTAAAGAACTAGTTTTTTTTAAAAGTCCCAATTTCTGATTAAATTGCTAGCATGAACATTAAGACAATCACATCAGAAGAAATATTTTAGCCAGTGTCATGGCTTAGATGCTTACTAATGAGAGATAGCAATATTAAAACAGTCCTCATTGAGCCTGGACTGTGAAGTACATGATGTTGAAGTGTCTTACCTTTCAAATGAACTTGAAACTCTTTGGGGATGAATTAGAGGGTTGACACCTCCTGGGAAAGCCAAGGAGAGCATAAAATAATTAAAAACCCACGAAAGATCTCTCTAGTGAGCCAGGGAGTATCAGTAACTGCCATGACTTGATTACTGCTCAGAGCTGATCAGATCAGAAATCATGATTGCTACCCACTCCAGGATGAGGCTGCTTTTCCAGTTTAATCACTAACATACAGGAAGTCTCATCAAGAGCTAACTATAGCTTTCATGATAAATGGAGAAATGTCAAAGGTGTAGAGCAAATGCTTTACTTTTAGTCACTAATAAATACAGATTGAGATGGGGTGACAAAGTGGTGTAGTTAGGACTACTTAAGCTATGTACAAGTCAGAGGACAGAGGTTTCAATCCCATCATTCTTACTGACTTACCTTTGTCATCCTGGACAATTCATTTATCACCTGTGGACTTGAGGTTCCTGTCCTTAGTATAAGGAAATAGCACTTCTCCCCTGGTCTATTGCAATTTTTCTTAATTGGCCACCCTACATTCTACCTTTCTCCTAGACTTGGAGTCAAGAATATCTGAGCTTCAATAGACTCAGATACTTACTAGCTGTGTGATCTGAAAAAGGCATGTAACTTCTATTTGTCTCAGGTTCCTCAATTGTAAAATGGGGATAATAATAGCACCTCCCATGTTTATTATATCAAATGAGATGATATTTGTAAAGTGCTTGGCATTTAATAGGTATCTTATACATTTTTCCTTCCTTCTTTGCTTCCTTATTTCCTTCCTTCCTTCTCTTCTCTCTCTAAGCCATCCCTAAGATAACTGACAAATTGTTAGTCCTAAAGCCATAGGACATTCCTCTACTCAAGTATCAGTATGTCTCCCCCCACCCCATTTTCTTTACAATAAATACAAACTCCTCTATCAGACAGTGAAAGTCCTTCATGGTTCCTATCTTTTCAGACTGATAAACATATTATTCACCCTCCTATACTCGATGCCTTAGCAAAGCTGTCCCTGTTTTCCCTTACCTAAACATTTTATTCTATCTCCTACCTACTTGCTTTTGTACAGGCTGCTTCTACCCCCTTCCCTAATGTTTTCCCACCTTATCCCACTCATCATCATAATTATTATAATGATAATTATATGGCATAGTAATGCATTTCACATAATACCTAGCCCATATTCAACATTAGATAAATGTGGTCTTTGTTATTATTATCAATATCAATGTAGTGCCAACACTATATTCACAGCTCCGACAACAACTATGAGTATGTTGGCATAGTTCTGAATGGCAAAATATGACAGACTCTCCATATAGAAGACAGAAGCAAAACATTTATTTAGGCACCAGAAAGCCAAATCCCAACACCAGAAAACTAAATCCATCATAGCAACAAAGAAGTTAATATACCATAACATAGCAGGGAGCAACACCATACCTAGCTGTCTCCTCTCCTGCATCCTCTCCTCCCTCCTTTCTAACTGCTTTCTAACTCCTTTCTAGCTTCCTCTAGGCTCTGCTTCACCTGTTCAGCAAACTCCTTCCACCACAGGCTCCATGTGATTATATTTGGCCTATTAAGGGGCAGGGAAGATCGTCAAATTCCTATTATCATTAGAATAGCATTTATACAGCTTACTAATGAGAGATAGCAATATTAAAACAGTCCTGATTGAGCCTGGACTGTGAAGTACATGATGTTGAAGTGTCTTACCTTTCAAATGAACTTGAAACTCTTTGAGGATGAATTAAAGGGTTTACACCTCCTGAGAAAGCCAAGGAGAGCATAAAATAATTAAAAACCCATGAAAGATCTCTCTAGTGAGCCAGGAAGTATCAGTAACTGCCATGACTTGATTACTGTTCAGAGCTGATCAGATCAGAAATGAAGTTTACAAAGTGCTTTTACAAACATTATCTCATTTGCTCCTCACAAAAATCTTAGAATATAGGCACTATTGTTATCATTCCCATTTTGCAGATGAAGAAACTGAGAGGGACAAAGATTAAGTGACTTGACCAGAGTCACATTGCTAGTAAATGTCTGAGGCTACATCTGAACTCATATTTCCTGTCTCCAGAGTCAGTGCTCTATCGATCATGCCAACTAGTGTCACCTAACTGACTCTGAGAAACACTCCTTGTAAGGCTTTGCTCATAGGCCACCTCCTTCGAGAAACCTTTCTTGATTCTCCCAATTATTAGACTCACCCCTCATCACAGTTATTTTGATTACATTTACTTACCTGTGAACATATCATGTGTCTCTTCTACCCCCAAGCAGAATGTAAGCTTCTGAAGGGTATCATAGGATCATAGATTTAGAGCTAGAAAGAACCTTAAAGGTCATTGAATCCAACTTCCTTATTTAATAAGGCAGTTGAGAAACATAAAATTTAAGAGACTTGCCCAGGGTCACTTAAATATTTTGGTTCCAGTATTCTAAGTTGGCAAACCTATTAGGACTATCTCACATTACATTTGTATCTCTAGTCCCTAGCATGGTGCCTGGAACATACTAAGTGCTTAATAAATGCTTATTGGTTGATGAACTTATCAAAGGTCCTCTTCATTGATACTTATTGTCTTCATTCTGTCATTAAGCAAAAACCAAAAACCCCAAGCTTTTTTTTCCCAAGAAGTGAGGTTTATTAAATAAAACAGATTCAAAACCATGCATACAAAAATGCCCCAACCTTAGATGCATGATGATTTGCACATACTGAAATCACCCATAGTGGCGATGGATCTTACACATCCTTCTCTGTCAACAATTTTTTCCTGGGATCATAAACCTAGCATTTGTGGTCCATCAGTGTCCTCAGCTTTAACAAGGCCTGTTGTGTAATGAGTTGATGTGTTTCCTGAGGAATCCATTCTAAACATGATAGTTCTTCCTTTATCATCAGCCAAGTCATAGTAATTGCAGTTCTCCAACAGTTTAAATCTGTGATAGAATTTTAAAAAGTCAGCTACCACAATGAGATAGAAACATTCACTCTTGGAATGAAAGGTTCCAAAGTGTACTCTCTCAAAGTCCTGTTCAATGGTTCTGCCGCATCCTGTAACATTTCCAGATTTGGTTTCTGACTCTTTTCCTGAAGCTCAGTGATGTTGTCTGTTAAGAATCTTATTTCACTGGCTATCTTGGCCTCCCACTCCTTCTTTTGCTCTAGGATTTTACGTTCCTGGATAGCATCTGTCTTCTTGAGCTTCTGATAAAGCTCACTGAATTTCTCCTTTATCTTCTCCAGAATAAGTTCCTCCATTTTCGATTTCTTCTCCTTCCTTTTCATGTATTTAAGTACTTTCTGAACTTTTTGGTCAAATGTTTTTTTGGACACATCTCTGTAGTCACTGCATTCAACAACCCATGACAGAGGTCTCTCTTTCTCAGCAAATTTTTGGAATTTCTGCAGTTGTTTTAGGTGGCCATCCAAGTGTGACACATGTGCCTCTATTTTTTCCCTGTATCTCAGAGCAGCAACAGCAATGGGCCAATGTGTGTGATATCTGTGATCCTCTGATTTAGAACAGGTCTCACACAGGAGAGTCTTATTCCAATCACAGAAGTGCTTCTGTTTTTCCTGGTGAATCTCACACATGCCTTCCCCTTCAGGGTACATGACCATGTCATGTTGAAGAGTTTTCAGGTGGGAGAATTTCCAGCATGAATTGCACAATGAAGATGAAGAGGATTTCTTCCAGAAGCAACGCATACAAATTTTATGTCCACAATCAAGGACAACTGACTCAGTAATTGCAAGATTGCAGTCAACACAGGCAAACCTTTTAAGAGAAATATCCAACATCCTTGAAAAGTCGATCCAGAAGATTACAGCTGGAAACATTTTGGATCAGAGAAAGCACATACCACTAAACTGAGTAGGACCTGGCTTTTATATGCTCAAAAACCCCAAGCTTTAACAGAGTTGTGTGACATAAAACAAGCAAAACAAGGAGAGGGGGTGGGGAGGGAGGGAATAAAAGAAAAAGGTCAGGGGTGGCTAGGTGGTGCAGTGAATAGAGCATCGACCCTGGAGTCAGGAGGACCTGAGCTCAAATGTGACCTCAGACACTTAACACACGCAAAAAAAAAAAAAACAAACCATGAGATAGAAAGAAAGAAAGAAAGAAAGAAAGAAAGAAAGAAAGAAAGAAAGAAAGAAAGAAAGAAAGAAAGAAAGAAAGAGAGAGAGAGAGAGAGAAGAAAAGAAAGAAAAGAGGTCAGAGACAATTTAAAGGACTGGGAATTTCCTACAGTTGAGAATCGCACAATCACACTCTCTAATTCCAAGAAAGACTCTTATATAGTTTATAATGTTTACTCACAACAATTTGTTATCAGTTTCTCTGGCATCTGCATTACTTGACTCCAAGAGGTGGAAATGGAGAGCTATGTTTATATTGAGCTGGTATTACACATGCCATCACCTTTGTTTTCCCTTAGCACATTATACTCTTTATCTCTAGAGTTCAAAATTGCTCCTTCATGATGCTCAAGAATGAATGTTTACTATCTGTTGAATTCCTCTCAACACTTCAGTACTGAGAGTAAATTCCACCAGATCAAACAAGGCCATATGGAAAACACTTATGAAGTCAAGGGAATCATTGAATTAAATCACCACCACAGTTTTGCGTCAAGTCCTGAGTTGTCTAAAATGCCACTCACTGCCTTTGTGACAACAGGCACTTCATTTTATTTCTCTGGGTCTCCATTACCTCATTTGCAAAATAAAGGAATTCCAATTATAGGATCTCTAGGGTCATGGCCATGTCTAAATCTATGTGACTATAAATGTTATTATTAAATTAGCTATTACTATATCAGTTGCCATTTGATCATCAGTAACTTCTTACAGTACCTAAGGCACTGAAGAGCTGAATCCTTGGTGCAGATGGGATAGATAGCTAAGCAGCCACTAGAAAGCCACTGAAATGCAGGCACATATACCAGAGTCATTTGGGATACAGGAAACCATCTCATAGGCTCATAGGATTTAGAACTGAGAGATATGTTTCAGATCATCCAGTCCAATGTCCACATTTTACAATTGAAGATATTGAGGTGCAGAAAGGTAAGCTAACTAATCTGAAGTTCTACAGATAGCAAGTGCCAAACCTAAAATCTGAGTTTTAGTTGTTATGTCTCCAAATGCAATGCCCTTCTGAAAGCATCAATGGCAAAAGAATAGGTCTAAATGATGAATAATGACTTTGATGAACTCCATACTGCCTTCCTTCATTTAGGATCCTGCCCCTGATAGCCACATATGGGTAGGACTGATTTAAGGGACAAATGGGCAGTTGCCACAAAGAAAATGTTGCATAACAGAGTATAAATCCCAAGCCTCAAGGTGATATTCCAGAATGGATAAAACATGAAAAGTTCAGGATCCTCAATAACAAAAAACTGATTTGGATCACACACATACACACACGTGTGTGTGCACATATGTGTGCACACATATACACAGGTGTGTGCCTATATACATATGTGCATGCTTGTGTGTTTATGCATGTACATGTATGTATAGATGTGTATATATGGGCATGTATATGCACTTTAATTGAAATGTGTTTTTACATCTCTTTCATTTGCAAATATATCCCTCCCTTCCCCCTTAGCTTCAAACCATGCCTTGTAACAAAGAATTTTGAAAAGAGGGGAAAAGCAGCTGAGAAAAACTAATCAACTTATCAACAACAGTCTGACAGGCTATGGAATGTTAGGTTTGAATGGCTTTCAGAAAGTCTGCTAGGCAATATTACATGCTCAAAGGCATGGCTTTTCAGTATGGAGTGCTTCTAATTGTTGACTAAGAATGTGATGATATTTGAGTTTAAGGGTCATGGGCTATCATGACCAAAGAACTCATGCACTCATTACCTAATACTAGGTAAGGGGTGTGGATAATGTTTTGTACTTGGGACAAAAAAGACCTGGATTCAAATCCTGCCTTAGACATCAATTGTGGGCAAATCACTTAACCTCTTTCAATCTCAGTTTCCTCATCTGTAAAATGGGTGGGTATGATCTTATTGGGAGGGGAGGTAAATGTGTCAGGCACTGTGCTAAGTACTTTACAATAGCATTTCCTTTAATCCTTGAAGCAACTCTGTGAGGCAGATTCAATCATTATCCCCATTTTCCAGTTGAGAAACTGAAGCAAGCAAGTTGTGTGACTTGCTCAGGGTCATACAACCAGTAAGTGTCTGAGCTTGGCTTTGAACTCTGGCCTTCCTGACTAGCACACTACCCATTATGTCATCTAGCTGCCAGTGAGAATACTAACATGATCTTTAATTCTCGCTTCACAGATTCGGTGTAAATGATCAGATAAGACACTATACATAACTTATAAAATGATTTCTAAGGCTAAAGTAATATATGATGTGTCTAAATGTTCATATACACACACACATATATATATATATACACATATATGTTCTATATTCCACTTCTGGTCTTTACTGGTCGTGTGACCTTTAACAAGTCTTTTCACTTTTCTGGGCATCAGGTTCCTCAATTGTAAAATGTGCTCATTAGACTAATTATTTTGTGTTGTTGTTAATCATTTCAGTCATGTTTGACTCTTCATGATCCCATCTGCGGTTTTCTGGGTAAAAATACTGGAATGGTTTGCTATTTCCTTCTCCAGCTCATTTTATAAATGAGGAAACTAAGGCAACCAGGGTTAAATGACTTGCCCAGGGTCACAAAGCTAGTAAGTATCTGAGATGGAATTCGAACTCAAGGTCTGGCACTCAATCTACCATGCCATCTAGCTGCCCAAGTTCTATATCTCTATAAAACTAAAATAGTATATAGATAAACTATATATATATGTATGTATGTATACATATATACATACATACAAATATATGTGTGTGAGTATATATATATATATATATATTGCTATTGTTATAATTTATATTGCACCCTAGTCATTTTCTTCTCTGCCCTGCCTGATAATACCCACTCCCTCCCTTCCCACTGGACCTTGATAGGTGCTATACCACTATCCCCCTTTTATCAGACACCATGCCCTTGGGGATTTCTTCTCAGGTCTGGGGCTCTAGCTCTGGGACTCGTGCTATCCTAACTGGTAAATGTGTCAAATAGCCACGGAATCTGACTTTTTCCAGATATGCTTTATCCCGGTCATCTTTTTCCCATCTGTTTCATAAAAATTCCCTTGGTCTTCCTTCTTCTTCACCCTCCCTCCTTTCCAGCTTTGGAATCGATATTGCCATTGCTAATGGAAATGTTGTTAGTCCCCCATGACTCTGTTCACTGTTGCCAGTGATTTTCCAAACCAAAATACTATTCCTTGATCACTGCTGCCAAAGGTGCATCATCTTCCTCCGTTAGAATGTAAGTTTCTGGAGTACAGCACTGTTTCACTTTTATATCTTAACTCCACTGTTTGGCACTTAGAAAGCACTTGACAAACTCATTCATGGTAGCAGCAGCCAACTTTTTAGTGGTGAGCTAGAATCTAATTGCTAGTAGAATATTAAAGATTAGGGACTTAGAATTAAAAAACACCCACACTTCCCATTCAAGCGCACACCAAGAAAAAATAAAATGGGACTGTGGAATACTTAGTCCTATCAGTGCCATCTAGTACCAACAGCATCAAGAGCCTTCAACAAATATTAAGCAATCCACTACCACTCTAACTCTAATCTTAGAGTAAAAGGACATTATAGAATGGAGTATTCATTCAGCACTGATATTCAAATGCCACTGGAATGTGAAACCTCTCTAGCATATTTGAAAGAAGCTGACTTTCAGTTAAATTTGGAGAATGCTTTTGGCAAGGGCAGAGTTAATAGAATGTATACAGGATTAAAAACCACCACAGCAAACAGGAAAACACAAGGGGGAAGAATCAGAGGCTCTAAAACTTATTGGCATGTGGTCATTGTTCAATAGCTTTCTCCTCTAGCTAATGTATATAAGCCTCTGGGAGTAGAAAGTGAGAATTCCAGCTTCATTGGCCTTAATTCTCCATCTGCTGCCTGATTAATGGAGTAGCTTTGGCATCTCTGTGCCCTCTAGTCAAAGGTAAAACACAGTAATGATGACCAATAGATAGCGGAAGGAGATGGGGGAAAAGAGAGTTTGTGATACTTGCTTGAAAATCTGAAAGCCATCCATCACTCTTAACTCTGCTGAATAAACAAGGGAAGGGGAGGTTTTGAATTTTTTTCACTCTGAAGAGTTTGAAGTCCTTCTGGAGGCTCTTTGGCTCTGGCTTCAGAGCCAAATTTCACACTTTCCAAGGAAGATAATTTAAAGAATTCGTGTGCTGGTTCAACTACAAGCATGTGTGGCCATGAGGGTGTGCATGCATGCGTGTGTGTGTGTGTGTGTGTGTGTATGTTTGGAAAGGAAAGAGAAGGGAGGGGAAGATGCACATATCCTTGTGTGCCTGGAGTAGGGAGAGTGGGAGAATCTATTTATCCTTGCTTTCACAGGCACTCATTCTGTCATTCTCACTCTCTGCCTCATTCATCCTTTGTGGTATGCTGTTCAGCTTAACGTCCTTAGTGTCTGGGGTGAAAATAACCCAAAGTGACAGCCAGGGACTGGCAAGCAAACTGGTATATGCACATGAAAACAACTCATATTTTGGTTGAACTTATCCCAAGGTATTTTTGTCAGTTTTCTTTGTTCTAATCCCTGTTATTTCTGCTTGAGTCCTTCCTTGTACTCACAGTTTAGAGATGCAAGAGGATGCACCAGGAGGAGGAAATGGGGGGGGGAGGGAACAAGGAGATGAGGGTGAGAGAAAGGAAGTTTGCCAAAATGAACCTTCCATTTCAGTCAAAGTCAGCTCCTGCTGCCAACATGACTTCTAGCACTTTGGCTGACAGCTTTGTTAGTCTGACCCTTAAAAGGCCCCGAGTCATATTTCCTGGGTTGGTGGCAGGATATTAGGGTAGAGGGCAAATAGAGGTGGGTAGAATGTTCTGATATGACTGTGGTCTGTGATCATCCCCTCTAAAAGCCACATGGATTGAACTGTTCTGTACTTTCTAGGCAATATGCATTCCTTTCAACACTGTTGTTTATCTCTGAAGACAGATGAGTATTAGAAACATCTTCAATGACGCCTTTGGGAGAGTGGGCACCATTGAACTCTTACGGTTTGCAGTGGTCTGTTATGCACTAGCTGCCCTCATACTCTGTGCTGAGAACACATGAGGAAGAGAAGTTTAATCAGTCTGTGACTTCTTTAAAGTTCCATAAAATCAGTGCCAGGAACTTGGACCTATTTCCTTTAGAAGAATAAAGGAAAGGAATAAGGGAAAAGAGTTTGAAATAGGTAAGAAGAGTAACTTCTGGCTCCAGGTGAGCCAGAATATTTCTTGTTCCTTTTCCCTCTTGAGAAAAATAATACAACATGGTTATTAGCATGTTGTTCTTCCGCACTAATTGTTTCCTGTGCAGTAAATAATTTTTCTAGAATGTTCAAAGTTCCATTACATTGGTTATGCAGGTCCATGAATCTTTCCTGCTTTTTTTTTTTTTTTGCTTTTTGGTTCCATTTTTGACAAGCGGTATGATAGGAGAAGGGGGAAGGGAGGAAAGAGGCAGGGATATGCTGCAGCAGAATGGTGCCAAAATATGGAGAAGGAAATTTGTCCATGTGATGTACCCAAAAGCACATGACAGGAAGCACTGAACCAGAGTCCTTGGGAGAGAGAAGAGCTTCTGCAGTATGAAAAATGTCTAACCAAGGTGGTTCCAAGGAACTGCCTATAGATTAGATGTCAAAAGCAGCAGCAGTAGCAACAGATGGCAGCTACAGACAGTGTTGAGCAGTACCAGATGAAGAAGACATATGGCCACTATAGAAGTGGCAAGAGTGGCAAATGAGCAGAGAACCTAGCAGACAGTGAGGCATGTCCCACCTATATTTGCAATGGAAACACACTCAGGTTAAAGAGACTTCCTTCTTAGATGTCCCCTATACTTGGGATGAGTTTTTAGAAACTGATTCCAAGGTTAAGGGTGGACTGGGAAGAAATATTACTCATCTGGCCTGATTACAGTTCACAAATCCCTCCTGAATTCAACGAAGTGGACAGCAAAGAATTAGATCATTTCAGTGTCCTGTACATGATATGAAGCAATTTGCTATGTTTGGGGCTTTTTAAAAACTCTCCTAGCAAATACATTCAAAAATCATGTAGGTTTCAGGTTGTTTACAAGAATGAAGCTGAATACTCTTAGGAATTAATTTAAATAAAGCCTGAGTGTGATCATTTTCCCCAAATTAATAGATTCTAGATGGTGGCTTATAGGTTTAGCTCTATCTTAATTAAATATATGTAGGCCATTATCTGAAGGGCAGAGACTTTGTTTTCCTTTCAAGCATTCAGGCACTAACCATTATTTAAGAATAGAGAAATACCAGAACTTGATCTGAATAGGTCAAAAGTTTCAGGAATTTTAGCCTGAAGCTCAGGAAGTGACAGTACAAAGGTTTAGTTCTATCTAAAAGGGAATAAAGGCATCTTAAAGGTATCTAAGAAGCCTTTGCCCATCTTCCAAACTTTTTAGAGCTAGCAGTAGATCAGCTATAGCTCAGGTTAATAATTAAAAGCATTGATCAAAAACCTTTCCCAAAAAACATAGGCAACTGGAAATATTCATTCATGAAGAAACCTTTCTTACAGTAAGTATTAACAATATATAGGTGACTGTATTAGGAAATATAAAGATAAATGAGACATTTCCCACTTGAGAAGAATTGACAACCCAGATGTGAAACTTAAGAAAGATTGAGGTAAAACATATACATTTGGAAATGAGGGGATCATAGGAATTAGAGATCATTTTAATCCAACCCCTTCATTTGACAAGGGCAGCTAGATGGTTCTTTGGATCAGGAAGACACAAATTCAAATCTGAACTCAGAAACTTATAAGCTGTATGATCCTGGACAAGTCACTTTAACCCTGTTTGCCTCAGTTTCCTCATCTATAAAATGATTTGGAGAAGGAAATGGCATGCCATTCCAGTATCTTTGCCAAGAAAATCCCAAAGGGAGTCACAAAGAGTCAGACATGACTGAAGTGACTCAACAAAAATAATTTATTTGGTAGATAAGGAAACAGATATTCAGAATTAAAGTGACCTTTCTGAAGCTCTACAACCAGAGAGCATCAGAATCTTCGAGGTCTCCTAATTCCTAGTCAATTGCCTTTTTCATTATACCTCACTGTCATCCCTCTTCTAACTAGCAGAGCCAGGTAAGCAGATAAGGATGAGCATGTAGGGGTGACACCTACAGAGAGAATGATGGCTATGTCTTGGAAATGATGATCATTAATTAATGAATGGAAAGAAGAGGAGTCTACTAAGTGGTGTGTTATCCAAAGATGTCAAACATGACCCACAACACTCCCAAGTATGATCTGAAATAGATTAAAATATATGACGGCAATTTTTTAAAATAGTTAATT
Source organism: Petaurus breviceps papuanus (assembly GCF_028583685.1). Taxonomy (NCBI): domain Eukaryota; kingdom Metazoa; phylum Chordata; class Mammalia; order Diprotodontia; family Petauridae; genus Petaurus; species Petaurus breviceps. The sequence continues at coordinate 17,271,161 of NW_027186304.1, forward strand.
ATATATTATATTGTAGTTTATAAAATATTCTATATTAATTATGAATAATTAATAAGATAAAAATAGAACATATGTAATGTTAATAAATAGATTTCTAAATCACTATGCACTGCAGGGATCCTTATGCATAGTTTTGTGATCCTCTTTCTATTTGAGTATGATGCCACTGTGTTAAACAATCAAGTAAGCAATAAGCACTTATTATGTGTCTACTATGGGCCACACACTGCGCCCAGTGCTAAGGTGTTTTGCTAGGTGGAAACCAGATTGTAAGGGATTCAGGAAAGAGTAGTAGAGTGTCACTATAGTCATTTCTGTTTTTAGTTCCTATTTTTTTTAACTCTTAGAAGTGATAGAAACAGATGATTTTCACTGTACAAATCATAATGTCTCAGTCACTGGTAGCCTGACTGGCACCTTTTAGATTGTTATAGAATAATAGCATCAGAAGATATGGAACTTAACAGGTATTTTCTTTTTTTCTAGCTCATTGCCTACAGGGAGACTATAGTTACAAAGACTGACAAATATGACCAATGCAGTAATCAGCTGATTAGTACTGTTGTCACCCCTATCCACCAAAAGCATAATAAAAACAAATTCATCTATACTTTGTGCTTGATGAACAAGTAATTAGAACTGACTTGATTTGACATGGAAGAGTGGATGTCTCCTCTTCCTCCTCCTCATCCTCCTCCTTCTTCTAAGTTGTATTCCACAGAACCAGTTCTTATATGAAAGGACCTAAATGTATGGCATAGGACCTTTCACCTAAATCCACCATTTGAAATTCTTTATGAATCTAACTTAAGTCTGATTCTTCCCTAAATATAATCTAAATTCGTTGCTTATTGATAATCCTTTTCACTTGGTCCGCTTCTCTCCCAAGGATGCACCATGTTCATTGTACACACTAAGATGATCAAAATTCTAGATAAAAGGAAATCATATTTATTGGGGATATATAAATATTTATAAGCTTTTTATGAAACATAAATCCAATCTTATGTTGCTGATGTACTGCTGATTTAGGAAATTCTTGAATGAAAACAGTTAAATCTAGTCTTGTCACAAAGCTACAAAAATGACTTTCTATCTCACTTTATTACCTTTCCTTCCAAATGGTGTATGTTTCTGCAAAACATCAAGTTTCTTAAACCAGAATCTGAGGATTTTAATCACATCCTTTTATGTTAAGTGTAACCAAAATAATTCAGAATTGAAACGTGTTTGCTTAAGAGCCTAGATTCAAATGACATTTCAATTTTCAATTCAAGAAGAACATATATATTTAAAATCCTATTTCCAAAAGCAGCTTAATGTTACACTGCTGTTTTAGTTCAGTGTGAATTTGATCAGCCATTCTAATCTACTATCAATGAAAGACAGTGCAGAGGTGGCAATAGAATGTATTGGGTTAATAATAATCATACTCTCTTGTATTTAAACAGCACCCTGTTTCCAAAGAGCTCAAAGTGCTTTACAGATATTATCTTCTTAATCCTCACAACAGCAATATGAGGTAGTTGGCAAGTTGTACGTGGCACTAGGCACTAAAGAAATACATGCAAAGATTATAATAATATCCTGCATTTGTACAGAATCTTACACTGAGGAGTTCAAAATCTTTAATAAATATTATCAAATTAATTTCTGCAATCACTCCAAAGGTAAATATTACCTTTGCTTTTAAAGATATAGGGAAACTAAGGCACAATTCAAGGTCAGGAGCCATAGGCGGATAGTAAATGAACCCTATCTCCTAGCTGTCTGCGTGGAGTTATATAAACTAGAGACAAACATCTTCCTTTAAGAGGTAATGAAAACCTAGAAGAAACCATAAGGAATGTAGCTAGTGTGTTCATTAAACCTACCTGGAATAACCACAGCTTCTGCACAAAGCATAATATAAACATGTTAGAAGAGGAAACTTTTGAGATTATATGGCTCACCTCCTCCATTTTAGGCTGCTGGGAAATGAGGCTTAAAAAGATTAAGGTTTGACTAAGTCAAAATAATCCAAAGACTGAATCGTTACTAGAACTCACCTCATCTATTGATTAGAGAAATGCAAATTAAAATCACAGTGAGGTACCATCCCACATCTATCAGAAATGACAGATGTTGGATGGGATGAAAGAAAATAGGTAGACGAATAAGCTGAAATTGTGTGTATATAGCCTTTGACCCAGCAATACCAATTTGGGTCTGCCTCCCAAAGAAAACAAAGAAAAGGGAAGAGGACCTGTATGTATAGAAGCGTTTATAGCAGGTCTTTTTGTGGTGGCAAGGATTTGGAAATTGAAGGGATGCTCATTAATTGTGCAATGGCTAAAGGAGTTGTAGATTATGATTGTGATATAATACCATGTACAACTGTGCTATAAGAAAGGACAAAGGGGGTGGTTTCAGAAAAACGTTGCAAGAATTGTATGAACTGATGTAAAGTAAAATGAGAAAAACTAGGAGATCACAGTGCTGTTCAGCCATTCTCCAATGAATAGAATCATCTTGATTTCCAATACTTTGTCGTAACAATGGGATCTTCTATCAGTGTTTTTGTACATATAGATCCTTTAGAAGGGAATCCTTAAGGTAGAAACTCCTATCTCTAATGCAGTTCAGCAACTCATCCATCTAATACTTAGTCTTAAGAGAGTTGTCTGGGACCTTGAAGGTTCCAATGACTTGTCCATGGTCATGGGATTTTTATGCATTACAGGAAGGACTTGAACCCAGTTTTCCTTATCCAAAATCTAACCCTCTCTTTTCTAGGCCATGCTGCTTCTCCCCAAATGGATATGTTGCTTGATTTTAAAATGTTACATCATTAAAAAAAATTTTAAATAGAGAATGGAAAAAAAAGAACTCACCTCATCTGACTCCTTTCCTCTAAAACACAGTTTAAAGGAACTCCCAGGGATTGCCCACTAAACATGTGGTTTCTTTGAAACATACCAGAATCACAGATTCAGAGCTAGAAAGGTCATTAGAAGTCATTTAGTTCAACACCCTCATTTTACAAAAAGATGAAACTGAGACCCAGAGAAATAAGGTGATTTGCCCAGTTGCAGAGGTCATAAAAAGAAAAGCTGACATTTCTGGTTCTTTCTATTATATTATGTTGCCCCTTCCCCCTGCCCCCGAATGGCATGGTCTCTTACAATGACATTTTTTAAAGGTATAAATTTCAAAAAAAATGATTGTGAGGAATGCTATCTGAGCACCAATTTCCCTCTTTGTAGAGACAAAATGGAAACAAAGTTTACGTAACTAACCTACTAACCCTCCAAGGATTCTGGATTAGATATCCCTATATACCTCACAGTATTATATATGTCCATCTTCCAAGGTTTTTGATGGTATTTAGTAGCTAAATGAGTCCAGGTTATATAGAATCTATAACTATCACTACACTCTATACTGAGAGCCAAATATCCCTTGAGTTAATCAAAGACCCAAAGATGAACAAAAAATTACCTACCTTCAGGATCAGGGGACCACTGTGCCAATTTAAACCTAACATGTAACCATTTTTGCTAGTGCAGGTCTCCTTAGTGCCCATCATCAGAACTGGTCTTTATTTCAGGGATGCAATTTGAGACACTCAAAGGTCCAGCCAAGATATATCAAGGTAACAGCACATCAGATATCAGGTAATGCATTTTTAATGGCTCTGAAATTTTTCATTTCAGCATTTTTGGGTAAAGGGTAAATTTTGGTTAAAGACATATTATATTATGTCTTCTATTGGTAAAACTGTGGTAAGCAATGAATGAAGTAAATATGGATATAAGATACAATAGAATTATTTTTACTAATCAATGCTAAATATAATTTTTTTTATTATTCAAAACTCTAATAATCAAAATACTCATCATACCAAGAGTATGGTGCTTTGTGATGACTTGTAGAAGCTGTAGAGGTCATTCAGGCCTGAAAAGAGATCAAGGTAGGAAACTGATCATGGTGACCACCAATGACACCAAAAAAGATGCCCCCCAAAATGGAGGTCTATTTCATTAGTAAATACTCAAAACAGGAAGCAGAAGAGAGTAAATAAGAAAAAAAATACCATCAGAAAAGGAGGGAAACAGAGAAAGAGGAAAAACAACAGAGAACCATAGTAAACTGAAATAGGTTTTCTTGTTATATGCAGAAAATGTAACATGCAGGAAAGAGCATTAATACCTTAAAGCATTAATACCTAAAACCTTAGCATCAATAACTTCAGTTCAAATCCTAACTGAGACACTTACCCACTTAGCAATGCAACCATAGGCAAATCATTTATCTTTTTACAGCTTCAAAATATTCTTCCATGAAGTGGAAACTATTTGTACTCTTCAAATTACCTTTTACTTATCTATTTTTAATATACATGAATTAAATACAAAATAATTGGGGGGGTTAAAGGAGGCATTAGCACTGTGTGAACCAGGAAAGGTCTCTTGTAGGAGGTGATATTAGAAGGTCATATTGTAAAGGAAACACTTTAAAAATCTTTAGATAATTCAAAAAGAGAAGCTACTGTTTAAGTAGCAGAAAAAAGTAAAAATGAAAATAAGAAAATTATTTTGACATTAAAATGTGTCTTAAGTTGGAGTAGTGATAGGAACATTTTGATGTGAGAGCACTATGCAGATTTGTCTGTGATTTTTGACATCTAAGCCCTGCAATGACATTTTGCTTGGTCATGACTTAGGCTACCTCTGCTCCAAGTAAAACTTCTGAAAAATATCATGTGCTAAATATGCTTAAATCAAGATAACTGGATTTATGTCCCTGATTTTTATTAAGATGAAAGAAAAGTTACTAACTCTTACCCTGTTTGTCTGTTGCCAAATCTAACCATTTCTACTTTCACAGGATCTCTCATATAGATGCCACGCAAATTTGTTCTACTTACACAGTAATGACCCCACTTTAGGCATTTATCACTCCTTGCCTCAATTGTTAGAATTGTTGTTGTTCAGTCATTTCAGTCATATCTGACTCTCCATAATCCCATTTGGGGTTTTCTTGGCAAAGACATCTGAAAGATCCACCATTTCCTTCTCCAGCTCGTTTTACAAATGAGGGAACTCAGGCAAACAGGGTAAGTGACTTGTCCATGGTCCCACTGCTAGTATAAGGCCAAACTTGAACTCAAGTCTTCCTGACTTCAGACCCTATTCCATCCACCCCCACCATGTGTCTGCCCTTATCTGACAAATAGTAAGCAGTGGATGAATTCTTATTGACTGGCTTTTATAACACTCATGAAACAATAAACACGTATATACTATATTATACTATATTCAGAAACATATAGTGATATATTACACGTATGTACTATCCATGGATATATATATAACATACGTGTATGTGTGTATGTGTGTGTACAATATTTTATATAAAATCTGTTGCCAAATCTAAATATTAAGATTTGGCAACAGATTGGACATGTAGAGATGTAATGATAATTAATTTGAATTTGAACATACCTTCATGTTGGCAAAGGTAGCAGGTATTTAGCACTTAGTAAGTGATCAAGCCTTTGTTGGGGAAATGGAAGGTATGAACTCCTGTCTCCTGTTGCTGACATAACAGGAAGGGGTTGGCTGAAACAGGAAGCTAATGCTGTGTGTATATAAGGAAAAGCCCCAGGAAGGGACAGTTAGAATTTCTTGGGACCAGCATCTGGAGGCAGAGCAGCTACAGAAGGGAAATGAGAATCTAGAACTGAGTCAGAATTTCCTGACAACTTGTGGTGGTGGAGCTTCTTCTAAAGAGGAGCCCAGGAGCCCAGAACACCCCCACGTCCCAGCTGGATAAGGTGATTCTGATTTTTTGAACGAGCTGCAAAAGACTGAGGAAGCATGACCAGGATGCTGAGCTGTTGTCTGTTTGTGTCTTGGTTGAGCCTTGAATTCCTGGAAATAGAAATTGTGAAGGATTTGAGATGGACTGGACCCTGTGAGCTCCAATATGGAGCAGGGACTACCGGAGAACTGGACAAGGACCTGGCTGCTGTCTGCCTCTGAATCCAGGTGACTGCTTGGGGGATTCAGGTAAGAGCTTGGACCATGGAAGGGGATCCAGGCAATCTGATAGACCACCCCAAGTCAAGCTGAAAGAAGACTTTACTTCGATACTGTATACTGACTGAGGAATTGTAAATTTACTAGTGACCTAGAGGTGGAAGGTCTGTGTATTTTCTAATGATTATACTTAGTGATTAATGAAAGTTAGTAATTGATTGCTGAATAAGTGACTGATTGAGCTAACTTAGTGTGCCCCATGAGTGGAAGACTTTGACTGTTGTACTTTGAGATGATTGTTCTTTGTTCAAAACTTTGCGGCCACTATGGTCAAAACTATGTGGCCATTTTAATGATAAGCTGTTGTGAATACTATATTGTGATTTTCTGAGATAAGCTGTAATATTGTGAATGCTTTACCTTCATTTTCTGTGAAAGTTTTGCTTTGATTTGATGGAATAGAGTGTTTGCTATACTGTGTAATCAGAATCTTAAAAGCTGTTCATAATGCCATTCTTCTGGAAAGCTGCTCATGCATGACGTTACAAGGGAGAGTGAGGAACCAAGGTCGCAAGCCTGTGTCACATTGAAAGAAGAATAATGCCCTTGACAGTAACAGGAAAGGTTGGAAGATTAGTTTGGGGGGGGGCAGATAGAGAGGTAATGAGCTCTGGTTTGGATATGTTGAGTCTGAGATGCCTCTGGAATATCCAGTGAGATATCCAAAAGGCAAATGGAGATTCCAAATTAGAGTTTAACAGCAAAAATAGGATGGGATATATAGATGTTGGAATCATCTCTCTAAGGTTGATAATTGGACATATGGGAGTTGGTGAGATTTTTTTGGCATGATAGGGTAAAGTAAAAAGAGAAGAGGGGCCAAGACAGACTTGGGGGACTAATTGGCTAGTGGGTATGACATGGATGAAGAATTAGCAGAGAAAACTGAGGAAAGATCAAATAGAGAGGGTAAGGAGTGGGGTGGCTAGGTGGCACAGTGAATAGAGCACTAGCCCTGGAGTCAGGAGGACCTGAGTTCAAACCCAGCCTCAGACACTTACTAGCTGTGTGACCTTAGGCAAGTCACTTAACCCCAATTGTCCTGCCTTCCCCCTCCAAAAAAGCAGAGAGAGAGAGAGCAAATAGAGAGGTATCATAAAAACCCCAAAAGGTGGGGGAATTCAGAAAGAGGTAATTATACCTATATCCTAATATGTATGTGAATATATATATGTGTGCGTGTGTATACACATATAGACATATTTTATATACATATATACACACATACATATGTGCATCTAGATGTCTACATGTGTATTTATGTGTGTAGCTAGTTAGCTCAATCATTTGTGTATAGAGATATAGATACAGATAGATAATTCTATTAGGATAAGTGAGGAAAATCCCTCTAGTTATCAATCACCAACTCTTCTGCTATATATATATATATATTGTTTTTATATATTTTATATAATTTTATATATTTTATTTATACTTATATATAATTTTATATATTTTTATATAACAAAAATTATAGTTTTACATTTTACCTAGTTACCTAGAACACTGAGAGGCTAAATGAAGGAAAACAAGCAAGTATTCACATGATGTATAAGATAAAAAGCAACCAGTTAACCATGAGCTTGTAGAGTTATGGCATGAATCTTTTGATCTATTAAATTTTTAATCCTGCTCTATTGACAAAATGACTTTGTAATGCTGACAGAACCAATCATGACCGCAGCATTCCAAATTCTCCCATCACAGGTTTAAGGTGTTTTTAAGTAGAATAAAAATGGTGTGACAAATACTACAGTAATCAATAAAATGAGACATTTTGGGATTAGAAAATATATCAGTCTTTAAAATTTAAAAATAAACTACGTATTTATCCACTTTTATAAAGAATGATATATTTTAGAGATGGAAATAGGATTTTTCTTTATTAGTTTGTGTTTCCATAAGAATTATGAAAAATATTATTTTACAAACAGGTTTATTTGAGAGTAGGAAAATGAACCTTTTCACTTAGAATTGTACAGCTCACCTTCGTGAAATTGAATGAATGGAAAAATGGGATTTTTGATAGCTTACATGACTTTCAATATTCACCTCATTTATTCAACTTGGGGAACATGCAAAACGGGAATTTTTTTTCAGAAGAAATTTCATGAAGAATTTTATCAATCACGGAGGTATTTCACAGGTTTTTGACACTTATTCAAATATAAAAGATCTAATTTATAGTGTTTATTGTACAAGGAATTATATTCACAATAGAATGATAAGAAAATATGGAGAAAAGGATTATGTAGTATCATATTTGCAGTTTTCCCTCATACCAAAGAATATGAAAGTGTTAGAAAAGGTCATAGGAAAAATAAGTTGGCACATATTCTAGAAATCATGAAAGAAACAAAACAAAACAAAACACCTTAATAAAAGTAACATAAAGAAAGATTTGCTGAAGATCAGGAGGAATCTAAAGGAACAAATTGTTATGGATTCAGAGATAATAGAGAACATTTGGAGCAGTGAAAAATAAGACATAGAAAATATACAAATAAAGATATTAGACATTATAGTTAAGGGAACAAAAAAGAAAAAAAAACTTGGAAAATGCTTTATGTACTTATTTGATAATTATATACTAAAATCTTACTGTCAGCAGTTTCCTCATTGGTGCAGACCATAAGCGATCCACCCCTTTTCATTCTAGATGATTCTTGTCCGTATGTTAAATTATCCTTTGAGGATACGTAACATGCTGTGAGTCTTATGCTTGATTCTTATAATATCATGGATATGTGATAATTCAGCTTGTTCATCTTTTATTTCAGATTCTCATTATATGACTAGATAGCCTCCATTTTCGCTTACATATGTCTTTGATGATGCCTCTTACAAGATATCTTTTGCATACTTTCTCCTGTCTGGGTTTGTATTACATATCTGTCCTAGATTTTCCACTATCTGCCTTCTCTTCAGTCTCTTCCGCTGGTTCTTCTTCCATGTCATATTCACTAACCAACAGTGCCTTTCAGGCTCTGGGTACTTCTGGAAGAATGTTTGGACTAGTCCTGCTGCTGCTTTCTTGGAGTATTGAGTGCTTAATATGTTTAATATTCATGTTTACACATTTATAAAGATGTTCAACAACAATGGATTAAAGAGGGAGGATTTTAAAGGGGGAATACTTTCTTAACCAATTAGCTAAGAAAAGACATTCACAACCTTAAAGGAATTTAATGATATTGTCTTCCCTCTCCCCAAAAAACAAACTTTAAAAAAAACTTGTTTTCTTTTTTTAGAATTCAAATTGTCACAACGAACATAGTGAATGAACAAGTGTGGATGTTAAAATTGTCCAATCTACAATAAAAGAGACCGAGGCAGAAGTCTGAGCCAATGGTACTTAATTAAAGGGTCCATGGTGCCTCTAATGAAATGAATCTCAGATCTTTCTCACTATCTGAGATGTACCCTTCTTTCGGGACCTTGTATTTATAGAGTTTGATACCCAAATACACAAAAGAGGTGCAGTAAAATACAGAATCCCATTGGTTGACATATGATGCATAAGCTAAAAATAAGCAAAAATGATCTGTCAGAAGGGTCATGAGTTGGGTGAAGCAAGAAATATCTCCATTGACTAGGTGGTCATAAGATGGATGGGTTCCTCCTTAGATTAGGCAGGAGGAGATGGCACAAGCAATGCATATAATCCATCCACATGTTTTGGGGAACTTTCTGTAGCAAGCCACCAACCATGCTTGGGTCATGGAATTTGAACAGAACAGGATGGTGATATCTTTTCCAGTATTCTTCTGGTTTGCAAGTAAGCTCCGTAGCTGTTAAACAAGAAATGAACATTATGTTATAGTAGGTGTTGGATAAAATGGTTCCTGTTACTGTTGGTAGTGGTGACCCTGAATGCATAGACCTTTAGAAGCCATGTTTACAACTTTTCGGATGTAGAGCTTTGCAGGAGGAATGTAGAATCTTTGATTCTGAATAATGCCACTGGACTTTTCTTGTGGGCTCATTTAAATCATTTTACACTTGTGTATTAGTTTGTGTGTTTGTTTGTTATATGGAAACACTAGTAACAGTTAACTCTGTTACACATAGTCAGGTACTTTGAGATGCACAGGAGAAATGCACTGTTTCAGGGCCTTAGGTCTTTTTACCTTGGTCACAGACTTTGATTTATCTGTCTTCAGCAGAATGGAGACATTTCTATTCCATCTGGAGCTTTAGAACATGATTAAATAAAGAGAAAGGACACTGTAAAAGACTAAAATATTTCCAAATATATTAAGTAAAATTTGTCAGTTAAATACACTTAGCTTAGAAAACATACCATCAGTTGCAGTTTCCCACAAAGTACAGGGTTCTACTAATGCACATATTTAGTATTTACACTATGATAAACATAAAGTCAAATGTATTTCCTTACCAACTCATGATTAGAACTATTTTCATATGTTTTTGTTAAAGTGAGGAAGTACTCTAATTTTCAAACATTTCGATATCCTCACTCTGCCCAAACTGACTCTTTGTACCATAGGACTTGCTTCCTCCTGGCAGATCAAATTCTCTGTTATTCACAGGGAGGAAGAGAATTTTCGCATCATCTGAACCAAGTGCTCCAAATGGGGGCAGGGGAAGAGGGACCTGTCGATTATGGCCAAAGTGATTCTTCCTGCTTTAATACTGATGTATTTTCCTGTGGTGCTGAACAATCCATTACCCAGCATTGGCAAAGGGAAGTCTCAGCAGGAGCTGCTGGTTGCTAAGTGTTTTATGGATTTGAGCATTGAGGCAATCTGTAAACAGCTTGCAAAAAGAAAAGTTTGGTTAATGCTTTTGCGGGAGTTTGCCAAATATGCATTTCATTTATAATTTAAGAAATGATTTAACATTAGTTGAATTGATCAATTCTTATTAAGGCACATCTGGTGATAATTATGAACTGTGTAAACAATGTAGGGAATTTATTTTCAGACCAATAAGTGGAACTTTCTGTATCAGCATAGATGATAGGGTAGTTGGGCAAATATCTGCTCTACATAGTTGTCCATATTAAGAATCCCTAAAATGTGCAATATTTATTTGATGTGTAATTAATATACAGCATAAAGAGACTCTTAATCATCACATTTAATTCACTATTCTTATTAAAACCTAATTAAGGAGCCCCATAGGAGCACAGTCTGAATTCCGTGAATAGGTCTGCACAACCATTCAAATCCCATTACTACTAATGGGCTAAGCTCATAACATGTTGAGAATATTAAATGTCTGAAATGTACATTAAGACACTGATCATATGCTTAATGCAAATACTTGATTAAAACATTCAGTCAGAATTAAGTATTTTAGTAGACAGAAACTTGTAACTCTCATACAAAATTCAAAAGGTATTTGGATGTGCATTTACAATTTTTAAAAAATAAATAGGAAATAAACAGTATATTAATATAACAAATATGAAATTTCCAATTTGGAAAAAAAAAAAGCTACCCTTGGGTGCAAAATGGACTATTTCAAAGAAAATGGCACATATACCTATACATGTTTACAAATAATGTACTAATTTAGACCAAAACCTAATTATTTTGTCATCACTTGACATTCTTTCCATAAAAATATTTTAGTGCCTACTACATGCTATTGATTATATATATATATATATACATATATAATATGCTAAAGAATATTATGCCATTCTTCCCTTCAGGGACTTCACATTCCACTTGGGAAGATATGGCATATCAATTAGAAATAAGGAAAAAGAAAGACACAGAGACAAGGATGGAGGCAGAGAGAGAGACACAGAAGCAGAGAACAAAGACTAGGACTGTATGTGTATGTTAGAGAGAAAAAGAGTGAAAAAAGAGAGAGAAAGAGGGAGAAAGGAAGAGAGAGAGAGGAAGAAATAGAGAGGGGGAGAAGAGAGAGGGGGAGGGAGAGGGGAGGGAAGAGAGAGAGAGAGAGAGAGAAGGTAATTCATCATGACTAACAATTAAGAAGACTTTTAAGGTTTACATATATTATCTCATTTGGTCCTGACCTCAACCTTGTGATGTAGATAATATAGGTATTATTATCCTAATTTTAAAAATGAGGAAACTAAGGCTCACATAGGTCAAATTATTTTTCATACTTCTAGTCAGGGGTTGGAATGGTATCAAGGTAGTACACGAGAAATATAGAGTACGTAATAAATGCTTAAGAAATTAACAGGAAGGGGCAGCCAGGTGGCTCAGTGAGTAAGAGCACCGGCCCCAGTGTCGGGATGACCTGGGGATCAAATCCGTGCTCAGATACTTAGCACCACACCCAGAAATAAGTGGCCGTGTAACGTTGAGCAAGTTACTTAACCCCAATTGCTTTAAAAAAAAAAAGAAATTAACAGGAAAGAGTTTCTGTTAATGAATGTTTATACACATATATCTAAGTACATGAGAGCAAGTGTGTCATAAACAATAAAGAATGGGCCTCAGCACCAGGAAGACCTGGGATCATAAGCATACTCTGAAACAAATTGTCAGCGTAACACTGGCCAAGTCACTCAACATTTCGGTACACTAGGCAACATGGTAAGATTTTAAGTTGCAGAGAAGGTGCCCACTTAAATTCAATTTCCTCATTTGAAGTTCCCTAAATCAATAAAATCAGAGGTCTAGTTTCTATCCCAGTCTGTTATTTTCTTTCTTTAAACATATAATATGATGTTACCACTGAAAGGGAACTTGGACCTCCAAACATCATCATTTTACACATGTAGAAACTAAGGTTCAGAATAGCTAGTAACTTTTGCAGAGTCAAACAGTTCATTCATGACTGACAGAGGAGTACAATACAATTCTTCTCACCATCAGTATCATTGGTTCCATTGTAAAACATAGTCACTATGTTCCAATAGGTTATCTAATCAATTTCTTTATTGATATATTGATTCATTGTTATATTTCTTTTCCTTTCCTTTCTTTATTTTCAATTTGAAGTCAGTTCCCTGCCCTCCATTCTTTCCCAATCTACAAGTGACAGTGGCCTTTCTAAAACAAGAAAGAAAAAAAATATATATATATATATATATATATCACTTTGGCAGCAATATTTATTTCTCATATATCCATTGGTCCTAATGATTTGTAGTCAGGTAATGGAAATCCAGCTTATTTCCAAATCAAATTCCCTAAATCTTTTCCAAAGTACTCTGGGAATTTCAAACACCAAGAAAAATTCTCTCTGCTCTTCCAAATAAAGCTGTGGGTATGGAATTAGGAGCAGAGGTTGCAGAGAAATAGGAGAGAAGGGAAGAAAGATATTACTAGTACATTCATTTATTTGTTTGTTTTACTAAATGTTGGTGTCATCTCTACAGGATTGAAGGCCCAAAAGTAATAGTGCATCAGCTTAACATTTGAAAATATGTATCTTGTATTTGCAACAAGAAGATGTGCGAGTTCCTAGGGGCAAGAAAGGGCTTAAGGAAGAACACATCCTCCCCCAGTACTTTCTCTGACCTCCAGGAAAGTATTTTCCTATCCAATCTTTCCCAGGACAGGGAGATTGTGGCTGAGAGGGCCAAGCCAAGATGGTGGATTAGAGACAGCAACATAGCTGAACTTTCTCAACATTTCTTCCAAAAAATTTTAAAATAATGCCTCAAATAAAATTTTAGAGTGCCAGAGCAAACAAAAGGTCAGGGTGAGACTTGTTTCTGGCCTGAGAAAACTTAGGAGGTCGGCAGGAAAAGTCTGTGATACTGGAGTGGGAACTGATCCAAAGTGCACACAAGCAGTGTTGGCAGTAAGAGCAGCAACTCTGGGAGCCCTCAGTTCCGAGAAAATAAGGGGGCCCAATTAAACAAACAAACAAAAAAGTCAGACTGCGCGGGGAAGACCCTCAGGGCTCCTGGACAAAAGAGAAACAGTTACTATTTACTATTTATCCCCTCCCAGTTTGATTTTTTTTTAATTGAAGGGGCCATCCCTTCAGTAACTACATAAAGAGGCCTATTCACGGAATGGGTGTTATCTCGCTCAAAGTGAAAAGCTGAAAAGACCTTAGCCTAAAAGGGCCAGAGTGTCCCATTGTGTCCTGGGCCATCTCCAGTAGCCCTGATGTATATCTGACCACTGGATCCAGATGACTCTGGAGGAGAAAATGAGGTTGGTGACCTTGCACAGCTCTTCCTCACTCAAATCAAAGTCAACTGCAAGTCATGTCATCATCTCCCTGATGTCACGGTCCTCTTCAAGAACAAAGGACAAACATAACCTGTGAGTGAGTAGTAATCTCTGCTCTTCTCCCCTACCCCCCTCCTCTCCTCTCCTCCCCTCTCCTCTTTTCTCCTCTCCTCTCCATCATTACCTGGGGGTGCCCTGCCCGGGGGGGGGGGGGTACATTTCAATGGCCAAAAGCTGCCTTTTTTTCTTGGCATTTACTGGCTAGATTTCTTTCTCAAAGACCAAGCCTTAAACCTGATTCACTTTGGAACTTACAGATTGGACAATAGGTCCCTGCACTCCTAGCACAGAGTGAATGTAAAAAATAATACTACTGATTCAAAGACAAGACTTAAGAGAAGCCTATAAAGGTAAATGTGAGAGTAATCACAAGGGACTCAATAAAATTAAACTGTTTACACTCCTATATGGGAAGAAGAAACTTCTACAGTTAAAAGGAGTTTACATGATTGTGAGTCAATTGTGTTGGAATAATCTCTAAATTCAAATAATAAAGGAGTAAGAAATAAAGATACACTGGGAGAAGTGAGAAGGAAGAGGGAGAATGGTGAAATTTTTCTCCCATAAAAAAAAGGCATGCAAGAAGAGCTTTTACGATGGAGGGAAAATGAGGGGGGTGGGCAATGCTTAAACCATCTATCTCATCAGAATTGGCTCAAAGAAGGAAGTACACACACACTTAGTTGTGTATAGAACTCTATCTTACTCAATATGGAAATAAGAGGGGAAAAAGATAAGAGAGTAGGCTTGGGGATGATAAATTCAGGGAGAGATTAAGAGAGGCAAAAATTAGAAGTAAAATAGACTTTTCAGCAGGGATGGAAAAAAGGAGAGAGAGGAAGAAACAGAAGAAAATAAAATGGAGGGAAATGCAGTCATAACTGTGAATGTAAATGAGAAGAGCTCACTCATGAAATGGAAGTGGATAGCAGAATGAATTGCAAACCATGCCTGTAACAGTCCTTTGAGAACCCATACTTCATCACATTAATGAAGCATCAGAATAAGGTTTTGTGGGAGTGAACATTGATTTTTTGTTATAGACTTCAAATCCAAAATCTCGAAAAACATGGTTTATACAATTAATGTTTTACTTTTATCAATTATTGCCTTTGATCAGTATGCTTCCCCATTGAAATCTCACTCCTCTAAATAAATGACAGATATTATAATCCTATCCTACAACCTACTATGCACCAAAAAGATAATCAGGAATCCTGGACATGACAAACACCAACGAATATCATACACACACACACATACACACACACACCCTTTCTTATATTTTAGCAGGTATGCAGCAACTAGTTAGCAATGATGGAGTCATTGCTAAATCAGTTGTAGAGTAGCCTACTGCCTTATTAGAGAAAAGATAAAAATCAATATAAAATGGAAATAAGATATGCAATTTGGACAAATCCAACCTAGCCTATTTTAACAACTTATATATTTTGAAAAATAGGAAATAGACAAAAGAACAGAAATAGCAGATAAAAACAACAATTTTCTAAAGGTATTTATACAATATAAATCATAATCACAAGGAGAAAATGAAAGAAGGCTAATGTTGCCTTAGCTAGCCGATACTTGGTCTTCATGGCAAACTGAGAGGTATGATATACAATGACAAAATGAGACTTCAATATCAACTTATTTATCAGATCATACAGAGGAAAATGGAAGAAGAATCTGAGTACTATCACCTTAGAAAACAGCAAGAAGTCTCAGATGGATAAAAAGTTTACAGAAAGATCTAAAGTAGACAATTATACCAAGAACATCCAAAGAAAACAATAAACAGATTAAACTTTAAAAATAGCTATCAGAATTTCCATATCAAATTTCATTATTCATCAATTACAGATGAGCCACCACATTTTAAATCTAACAATTCTTGATGTGTAATAGAATGTGTAACACTAAAGAATGAAGGGGTGGATGAATGAATGAATGAATGAATGAATGAATGAATGAAAACATATAAATGCTTACTATGCAAAGCATCATGCTAACCACTGGAATGTTTACAAAAAAAGCAAAAATACAGCTTTCCCTCAAGAAACTTTGTGGAGACAACATATTGAGTGGAGTAGTAGGCAGCTATGGGGTGATTCATGAGTGAAGCCAAAGTGAAATACATTGACATATCCTTTCCGGGAGTGATGGTAGGATTGATTTAATTATACATGTAAGGCTGAAAGTTTTACTCATACAGCTTCAAGGCAGGTAGTCCAGGAGTTAAGAACAGCTGGGACTTGCCTGTAAAAAATAAGCTTCAGAAGGTACTAAACAATCATGGCTAGACTCTTAGATATGAAACAAAAATGAGAAGAGTCACATTTTGAACCCAGATCATCTGAATTCAAATTCACTACTCTTTCTATGGTCCCATGCTGCCTATCTAAAGTCATATTATATAGCAATTTCTAAAGAATTAAGGTTGTGATTAAAGAATGATATCAATGTGCAGAGTGCAGAGATATCCGTAGTCTACCTATGTATGTTTAAATAGATTACACATGAATAATTGTTCAGCAAAAAGTGGCATAAAGTACATCATCTGACAGATATATATCTGGGAAAGGAAATCAGTCATTCACAACTGGAAGGTGGGATGGACAGTATACAATCTGAGTGTTCCACTGTCAAGATATCTAGATGTAAGTGCCCAGCATATCAGGTAAAGCTCTTTTGGAAAATTTTTGGGAAGGTATGGACAAGATGGATAATATGTGGATAGGTTGTTATCTATACTATTAGAGTAAGAGGATCATAAAATTTTAGAGTTGAAAGGGACCATTCATTATGATGTAGTTCACCTCACACATGAAAAAAAATAACCTCTCCAAGATACCTAAAAATTGGTCATCCTGCTTTTATTTGAGTATTTCCTAAGAGGGACAACCCCTTACCTCTTAAGGCAGTCCATTGCATCCCTGATGCACCTTATTTTAATTCGTCCAAGGTCACATTAGCATTTTTTGCTTGCCATATCATAATGTTAATTCATGTTGATTTTGAAGTCTACTGAAATCCGCAGATCTTATTCATACCTATTGTTGTCTAACCATGCTTCCCTCATCTTCTACTTATAATCAATTTTTGGACCCGAGTATGAAGTTTTATATTTCTGCCTATTAAATTCGGTCATTTTAGATGTGTCCAAATATTTTATTTTTCTTTTTTTAATATTTTATGTTTTTCTGTAGTCAAACATTATTAGCTTGGCTTGAAGAATGTTCCTGTGTTGTTTGAGCCGCACTTTGGGCTCAGCTTCTTACTCCTACTTTTGGTGCTATAAATATTCTTAAGAGCAATAAATAACAAGTTTCTGAATGCAATCTCATTGAAAATAGAGGTTTTCTTCTTTATGAATTTGTATCCCTACCATTTACCACAATACTTGGCATGTAAAAATGTTTTTGGATTCTCACTTTGTTAACTGGTATGTTAGCTTTCTCCACCAGCTTTAAATCATCTGAACATGTGATAGATAAAATTTGTATCTGTCCAAGCCTTTATACAAGTCACTTATAAAAAATGTAAATATTGGGTGGTGCAGTGAGTAGAGTACCAGCCCTGGAGTCTGGAGAACCTGGGTTCGGATTGGGCCTCAGACACTTGACACAAAAAACTACCCATGTGACCTTGGGCAAGTCACTTAACTCCAATTGCCCTACCCTCCCCCCTCCAAAAAGCAAAAACAGAAAACATAAATACTAAGTGTCCAGCACAGATCCCAAGGGCAATTCTCTACAGTCTTCTGCCCAACATAAGATTAAGTCCTTAATGGCTATTTCTTAAGTCTTGGCAACCAATCAATCCCAAAACAAACTACACTATTCTCTACTCTACATCTCTCTATCCTTTCCAAAAGTCTAGCAAAAAAAAAAAGAATTGTAATAAAAGGCTTTGATAAAATCTATATAAATGGTATTGACAGAATGTTGATTTACCATCGTTAAAAAGTAAGTTTCCCATGGAAATACCTTTTTTTTGAAGTGTTTAAAGCTCGTTGTGACCACCACTTTGTTTCCTAAATATTTCTCTAATAATTCATTCTAGAGTTCTTTTAATAATTTAAGTCAAACTCATTGGAATATAGTTTACAAATCTCATTCTCTTTCCTTTTTGATAATTGGGGCATTTGCCTTTTTTATGTTGTGGTACATCACTCATGCTCTACACTCTTTCAAATGTCCTTAGCAGTGTCTCATCACGTCTTCCAGTCTTTTCAGTCCCTGAATATGTCAGTTACCTGACCTGTACCACAATTGGATAAGATCATAGGAAGAGAAAAAGAACGCAGGGGTTCCAGTATGTGTTTATGGGAGATGCTTAACAGTACATGACATCTCTGCCATGAAGCTGAATAAAAATTGGAACATAAGCTAATTGACTAGGTAGAAGAAGAGACAGAGTACAAGATTTGGAGGCAGGAATAACCAAATTCAAATCCTGCCTCAGTCACTTAATAGCTGCATAACCCTGAAAACAATCACTTAACCACTTTGAGCCTCAATTTCCTCATCTGAAAAAATGGGATAAATAGCACCTTCATCACAAAGCTACTGTGAGGATAGATAGATAGATAGATAGATAGATAGATAGATAGATAGATAGATAGATAGATAGATAGATAGAT
>NW_027186304.1:17290099-17358072 GCF_028583685.1 Petaurus breviceps papuanus
GATAGATAGATAGATAGATAGATAGATAGATAGATAGATAGATAGATGATAGATATGACACTGACAAAAGATTTTGCAAGTCTTAAAGATAAATCTTTAAAATCTTAAAGATAAATGAAACATCATCATTATTATTTTAATTTTTATTAGATGTGTGATCCACCTTTAGATCATCAAGTATCTTCTTTATCTGACCCCTAAAGATATAATACAGGAGAAGGGTGGACAGAGCTAATTCATTCAAATTGAACAAATTGTAATAAGTTCCTTTTATGTGCCAAGTAGTGTGGTAAATGGTAGGGATACAAATTCATAAAGAAGAAAATCTCTATTGTCAGTGAGTTTACATTCAGAAACTTGTTCTTTATTGCTCTTATGACTATTCATCCAAGCAAAAGTAGGAGTAAGAAACTGAGCCCAAAGTGTGGCTCAAATAATATAGGAACATTCTTCAAGCCAAGCTAATAATGTCTGACTATGTAACAAAATAAAATAGCCCACTTATCTCAAGACTTCTTCCTATCAGGCAAACAATTAGTTGCCCCAAAGGTTCTTTTAACTCATGTACTTTCCATCAAGTATCATCTATAATCAAATATTCAGCTTAATATGTTCATGGCCCTCAGGGAATAGTTGCTGTCAGCGCATATGTAATTATGCGTAAATTAATTGATGTAATTGCTGAGTGCCACAGTCTGTCAGCTCTGTGGAATACACTACATCTAATCAATATTAGATTTTGAATGACTAGATAACTGGTTATGCTATAAAGAACAGGTTGGTCTATGATTATTAAGTACCTTTTAAGTCATTTCACCTATTTCTTGGCTCCAGAATACCCTGAACCCAAACCAGCTCCGTCTCTAAGAGCCTCCTTCTTCCTTTAGCAGTGGAATTGTCTCATAAGTGACTAGTGGGGAATCCATATTTATACTTAATCCTTATATTTTCCCCTGATTCAAGATAAATAGATCTACTGGGAAAAATTCATCTAGAAATAATTTACCAATCTGGAGAGATTCAGAGACTAAGATAAAATTATTCATCCAGAAGCCTCAGCAGTCTCCACAGCCCTAATGTTCAACCTCTGTTTCTCTTTCACATGTGGTCTTAAGACTAGGTTTCCTACCTGTAGGAACAAAAAGGAAAGGAAAGGACATGCAAGCAATTTGGCAAAATTAGTAAATTGAGTTTATGTGTAGTCAGGCAGGCATCCTTAGAGGATTTATCTGAAATTCTTCAGCAGACCGAGAAGTAATATGCTTTTTTTTTTTTTCCGGAGGGGGGAAGGCAGGGCAATTGGGGTTAAGTGACTTACCCAAGGTCACATGGCTAGTAAGTATTAAGTGTCTGAGTTTTGAACTTAGGTCCTCCTGACTTCAGGGCCAGTGCTCTATTCACTGCACCACTTAGCTGCCCCAAGTAATGTACTTTTGATGCCTTTCTGTTAGATTAATTCTGGCAACTCTGTTAATTGACCCATCATCATCATGGAAATCTGCAGGAGTTTTTTTAGGTAGGGGAAGTATGGGATATACCTGACAGAGCTATGCTAAGGAAGCCCGCACAAGGGTTCTTCATGCCAGTTGGGCCATCATTGACACAGCAAGCCAGGATCAGCCATAGTAAAAATTAAAATCATGCCTTTACCCCACTGCCTTCAAACAACCCACTCACCCACATATTCACACATAAACATAATATAGATATACTTAATATCTATCCCATCCATATTTCATCTACTCAGGGCCAAGGCTACAAATCTTCAAAGGGCACCAGTGATCTAAGCATAGGGGGTGTGTTAATGAGGTTCAATGATTAAATTCATAGAATCAGTCACAGTAAATCTTGGAGAGAGGTGCTTGAGACAAAATTTACCTAATGACAACCTCCTTAGCCTCATATAAATCTCTGGAGAAGGGGGAGAAAACTAGACTGATGTGGATCAGGGGAAATGTGATGGGGCTAATCTCTTCTAGGGTGGGTGGGGGTCTGTGAGGGACACATCATAGAGAAGGAATAGGTATATGTTTGTGTTCTAAGCCACTTCTGGAAAGATGCGTTCTGGCTCACCGTTTAAGGACTTAAGCTTTGAAATAATGCGGTCATCATTTATTGGTCTGTTGACAGCTCTTTGTCAAAGAAGACTGGCCTTTGAACCAGCAAAAGTTGCCTGCTTAGTAGATTTCCGAAGGAGAGACTATACAGACCCTCTTCCTATCCATTGTGTATATAGGAACACTTCAAGCCCTCCTTCACTCAGATTTCCAATAATGTGTTCTCTTTCCCCTTCAGCAGCAAAGGTGACTGCTCACATATGGCAGCAGGATGTGTTCCCTTGTCTAAATGAAGTTGTGATGGTATCTTAAGACCCCGAATGTTCACTTTGCTTTGTTTTTGATTCTCTTCATACAGGTGATGTATGTTGCTAGCATTGACAGCAACCTAATGAGTTTGAATGGCCAGGAGCTCCTAGAATTGGTGGCCCATTAGATGAAATGGAATGGAATAAACATTTATTAAGTACTTCTTATGTGCCAGACACTGTGCTGATCACTTTGCAACAACCCTGTGAAATAGGTACTATTATTATCCCAATTTTACCACTGAGGAAGCTGAAGGAAGCAAAGGTCAACTGATTTGTACAGAATCACCCAGCTAGTAGGCATCTAAGACTGAATTTAAATGGAGGTCTTCCTGACTTCATGTCCAGCAGTCTATCCACTGCACTTGCTAGCTGCCCTGTGAGCATGGGTTTTTTGCTAATATAAAGCTTTTTAAGAAGAATGGGAGTGCCACAGAATATGACAAATGAAAGGACAAAGAATGACTCGGTCATGTCTAACTTATCAGAAGATATAAACCTCAAAGGAATTGCTTGAATGGTGCAGACCCTGTAAAGTATCTGTTCAGCAATACTGCATCACCCAAAATGTTTATCTCCTGAGAGAATAAATAGGAATTATAGATTACTATTTCATGTTTTCATTATTTGTCAAGGTATACTAATGAGTTTTTTGTGTTTTGAGCATTTATTTTATGGAGAACATAGTTGTCCTATACCTGAGCTACTTTGTATATTGAGTGCCTTTTTATAAAGGGCTCTATTAATCAGTTATGGGAAGGTTCTAGACGAAAGTCATTTCTGACCTTTGCTTTAGAGAATTTTCCCCCCAGAGTTCTACTTTAGAATGGGATTGTAATGAGAGAGTGTAAGAAAAGCCTGATCCCTTATGTTTAGAGGTCAAGCTTCACCAAGACTGAGTAGAGGGGGGTCTTTTGAGGCCTGAACCATGTACCTTTGTGGGAAAGGAAAATCTCTGCCTGCTTTGGCTTCATTGTAACACTTGTAATCTGCTAGGTCTAGTACCAGGATTAATTATAATAAAAAAGAGAAGAACCCGAATCAGCAATCAAGACAAAAACCAAAGGGATGATGTTGTACATTCAATATTATGTCAAGGCAGTAAAGGTGAAGGTACATTTTAGTCAGAGACAATTGGGATCTTGAGTAAGTTAATTCACCTCCCCCAGGCCTTGGTTTTCATAGCTGTAAAATGAGAAGGTTGGATTATGATATCTATTTTCCCTTCCAGCTTTTAATAGTCTATCATTCTATGAACCAACTCTGTGCCTATAGATAAAGACTCATTTAATGGGTTCTACTGCCTTAACTGTACTCTGTCTGATTCTCATATTGGCAATATGTAACTAGCCCTTAAGACCTTACTAGGAAGTAGTAAGGTCAGTGAACCATTCTGGGAAAATATTATCTTATAATAGAAGGACATATATGTATTTTAAAAGTGGTCCTCTGGAGATAATTCCCAAAGGCTACTTCCTGTTAGTCATTTTAATGGTAGCAATTTCAGGCTGTAGTAAAAGAATGTACAGGCAGTCAGGCCTTTTAGTCATCTTCAAATCGCAACATGGAGGTGGTCAACTAATCTGCTTCTTCAAAAAACTAGCACCAAGTCCATTCCTCTTTTTGAAGGGAGGAAGTTGGAGTTTATGAGTTTCTTGGTTACTTCCCAACCCTGAAGATCTTGGAATATGTTTTTATGAGCTTATATGCTGAACATAAAAGGTTCTGAAATATGGCACTTTAATGAAAAACATTTTTATTTCCTCACTTGTCTTGTGAATTCCAAGTGCTTTAGCTACACAGAAGGAAAAAATAACCTTTAAGACTTCAGAATTATGCAAAGACATTTCTCTTACTTTATTTATATAAAAATCTAGGCAATTTCCCAAAAGAATTAAAAATGACTCATTTATACTCCAAAGATTGTATCAGAATCTCAAATCAAAAGGCCTAATTCTTATGATGACTTTTAAATATTAGCTCACCTTTAGAGCATTCAAGTTAAACTACTCACTTCAATATTTTAAGAATTCTTTTTTTTTTTGCATTGGGGTACTATGTTCACTGATATTACATTAGGGGTACTATATCTACAACACATATATGTTTTAATAGACCATCTTCAGGAACTTCTGTGGTTGAAAACATGCAAAACCTAATTGCCCACCTTCTGGTGATAAGCCCCTCCAACCTCATATAGGATGGTCTTTTGATGACAAGAACACAGTCTATTTTTAGATTTATATTCAAAACATATCCATTTTGGTATGTATCCTATAAGAGGCTGCATGCTAATGGCAAAGTCTTTTAAGAATTCAGGGTCACTTCCCTGTCATAGTGAGTGATCAACAGGGGATCTAGTGGAAGCACAATCGATTTTTCCATTTAAACGATCACATCAAGATCATTCAGGTCTCCCTCTCTGAGGCTGTGACAATGTGTTACATATTTTTTGTTTCTATGACACTATCTTCCTTCTGAAAATTTCAAGACATCATAGAAAACCATTTATTATTGACAGATCAGAGAAAATCTCAACCTGCTTGTTTACAGATGAGGAAACTCAGAATATATATAGTGTTATCTACCTATGACAGTAGGAAAAATTCAAACCCAGGTTTGAATATAACAGAGCCTGTTAATATAGGATAGAATTATGCAATTTTGGAACTGCAATAGACCTTAGATATCATTTAGTTAACTTTTCACTTACTGATGAAGGGACAGAAACCTAAATAGCAGCACGGAAGAAGGAGGAAGAGGAGGAGGAGAAGAAAGAGGACACTAAACAGAGTCAGAACCCATGGGTTCAAATCCTGCCTCTTGATGCCTGTTTGATCTTTTTTTTCCCAATTAATTTATTTACTTTTTAGTTTTCAACATTCATTTCTACAAGATTTTAAGTTTCAAATTTTCTTCCCAGCTCTCCCCTCCAACCCACCCAGAGATGGTATGCATTCTGATTACCCCTTTCCCCAGTTTACCCTCCCTTCTATCCCACCCACCCTCCACCTTATTGATGCTTGTGTGATCTTGTTAAGCAACAAGTACTTAACAAATCTGGTCCTTAGTTTCCTCATCTGAAAAATGAGAGGTGTTGGGCCAAATAATTTTAAACATCCTTTCCTTCCCTGATCTTAGAAACAATATAAATAACTCTAAACTTTTTATTGTAATACCTGAGTTTCAATGTCCATTCTGCTATTTCCTACCCAAATGACCTTGGGCAAGTACATCTCACTAGACCTTAGTTTTCTCAGTTATAAAATAAAGAGTGTTGAGCTAGATGACTGCTAAAGGCCTTCCCAGCTTTAGATTTACAAACAATTCTAAAATCTACTTATAAAGGTCAAGAGGTCCTCCCAAACTAACAGAGTCAGTTAATGATACCTTCTTTAGTACCTAAAAGATAAGGTGGACATAAGCATTACTCTTGACCAAACTATCCAAGCTGTAAATGTTTGTTTCTTGAAGACATTGCCTGAGAGCTTGATTCACCACAATAAAAATAAACACTTATGCAGCTCGGTAGGAACTTTCAGTGCATCTTTTATGCATGAGTAATAATGTACATTGCACTGAGCTCAAAAAAGAAAAATTGAGGATTTATACAAATCTATGATAGTTGAAAGTACAGGGTGGGAGTTAGAAAGAAGAGGGCAGAATGAAAGGAGCAGAGACTGCATTTGACAATCAAAAGCACATAATCATAAAAAGAGAGAGAAAGGCAACTCCTTCATCCCATAGGGCTCCACAATCTGTCCAATGGATGCCTCTTTCTACGGCATGTCTGTGGAAGCAGCTGCCTTCATTATCTATAAGAAGGCAAAAGGCAGAGCTCTCAATTCCTCATCCATAGAACCTCAAATGACTAAAGATTTCGAGACCGATTTTTTTTTTCAGAAAAGGTACAACAGCACCAGGGTTTCTAACACTAAAAACAATTGAATATTAGAAAAATGGCAGAATTTAATCTCTTCCTAGAGATTTCATGATTAGAGGGACAAGCCTCTTCAAAGGATTGTCTTTGCCAAATTAAGGAAGAACTTGTCAGGAACCAAGAAAGTGTGGTCCTAGGTAGCCATATGTTTTGTATTCCTGACCATTCTAGCTTCAGGGAATGCCTTGAACAAGATTTAAAGAAAGACACGAAATTAAATATTCCTAAAATATGGTCCTGTGCAAGAATGCTAATTATGCCCCCAAAATGGTAGAAGGAATCTTAGTAAATTAATAGGGGTTTGTCAAAAGCAAAGTGGGAAGAGGAATTAGAATGGAAAATAATGTTAAAGCTGGAAGGGGTTTTGGAAATCCTAGGACTGTATTCCTTCCTCTGGCGTTTAAAGCTCTTTCAGAACTTGGCCCTTTCCGATCCTTCCAGTCTTTTTACACATTATTTCCCATATTTTTTTTAATCTTTATTTCTAATTTCTTTTTTTTTTAAAGCAATCAGGGTTAAGTAACTTGCTCAAGGTTACACAGCCAGTTCTTTCTGGGTGTGGTGCTAAGTATCTCAGCCCGGATTCGATCCCCAGGTCATCCCGACACTGAAGCCGGTGCTCTTACTCGCTGAGCCACCTGGCCGCCCCTATTTCCCATCTTATACTCTAAAGTCCTCACTGACCAACTTGTTTTTCCTCATCTATGAAGCCCTGTGTCTTGTATCTGTTAC
This sequence comes from Petaurus breviceps papuanus, assembly GCF_028583685.1. Lineage (NCBI taxonomy): Eukaryota > Metazoa > Chordata > Mammalia > Diprotodontia > Petauridae > Petaurus > Petaurus breviceps. Next base: position 17,297,137 of record NW_027186304.1, read on the forward strand.
TTTTGCACTGATTGTCCCCAATGCATACGATGTTCTCCTACCTCAAGCCTAACTTCTTTCAAGATTCAGCTTTTTTCCCACAGGGCCTTTCCCAGTGCTCCTCATACCTTCTCGTAGAAGGTTACATTGTATCTATGTTGTAGATATCCTGTATATACATAAATGCATATATATATGTATACATATATAGCATGTGTGTGTGTGTGTGTGTGTGTGTGTGTGTGTGTGTGTGTGTGTGTGTGTGTGTGTAAAACACTGGGGAAGGAGGACAGACCTAGGTGTACAACCAGTATAAACGACTAGATATAAGGGTGAGTCAACAGGATATTGGATATTTCGTGGGAATTTGACAGGCGTAGGAGGGTTGAGGGGGAATGGGGCAGGAAAAATCTAAAGAATGCTGCTATGCAGGAAGTGAGTCAACAAAATGGATTAAGTATGTACTATGTGCCTATCACTGTGCAATTCTCTGAAGCTATACTTAAAGGCAAACGCAGTTCCTCTCCTTAAGGAGATTATATTTTAATTAAGGAGGCAGCTTGTAAAGAAATAGGTGTATATGAGAGACAAACAAAATAGATGGAAGAAGGGAAACTTGGAAAGAAAATCTTTAATAGCTGGAAGACTGGGAAAAGTCTCCTATAGAAGATACCATTTCAACTGAATCTTAAAAGAAGTCAAGGTTTCCAAGAGGCAGATGTGACCAAAAAAAGCAAAAAAATAAAAATAAATAAAATTTTAAAAGGCATTCCAGGAATGGGGGATAGCCAGTTTGGAGGCAGGGTGCCTGGAACGGTGGCAGGATGGAAGAACAGCAAGTTGGTGATTAAGGCTGGATAACAGAGTTGGGGGGGGGGGGGGGGGGGGGGGGGGGGGGGGGAGAGGAACGGGGCGGAACCAGAAAAGGAAGGGAGAAAATCCATACTTTATTTTTTGGTCTAGATCAGTGATATCAAAATCAAATAAAAACAGGGCCAACAATCCATACATAAGGATCATTTGGGGACACATAGATTTACTTTTAAACTGTTCTTTGTTTTATGGTATTTTTATTTATTTTCTTAAACATTTCCTCATTACATTTTAACCTGGTCCCAGATACCCTTGGAGTGTTGCAGGCCACAGTGCAGTCAATGGACCACATATTTAACACATCTGGTCTAGACCTTTGATTTCATTGGTCCTGATAATGGAGGGCTTAGTGAGAAAATGCCCTATACTAATGCAAATAGGAAAATGGTCTGACATTTATAGTCTTAAAAAGTTTCCTGGGGCACAGAGAAGTGACAAACCTACCTGGGGTTACACAATTGGCATAAGTTGAGACTCAAAGACCATTCTTTCTGACTCCAAGGGTAGCCCTCTATATAAAATACATCACATTGTCTATTTGAATGACCCACAAAGTGTCTCCTTCCACAAAGACCTTACTATTGTCATTTAACATCTTACATGAAAATGAGGGGGTGAAGCACAATTCCAGATTAAAGACTTTAAAGATACTCGTTCAGAAGAAAAAGGTGTCAGAGAAAATTGGGAATCTGAGACAGAAAGTGGCTATTCTCTCCAACTCCATGTAAATCCCAGCTGTGTCCAACAATCAAGACTCAGTCTCTGCACACGTACTATGTGGCAAAGGTCCAAACCCAGTCTCAGCAGTCATACAAGGCTGTTTTACTTGTAGCTTAGTCACAAAGACTCTTGAATTAGCCAATGCCAAACTTTTGGTTGTTTTATCAGGTCTTCTTCACACTAAACCCATGAAGCTACCATCATCACTTCTATTTAGCTAATAGGAAAACTGAGATAGGACAACATTCTTCTTCAAGGTATTGATAGGATATTTTCTTTGTCTCCCATTCTTGAGCACAAGCATGATGGTCTTTCCCAATCTGTGTGTGTGTTTGCTCATAAGCATCCCAAACCCCATTCTGGGGAGACTGATAAAACCTTAATTTTGATACCTAGTCCTGGACTTTCCTCCATAAGATGGGTGTCAGTCATCTGGATCCTAGCCTACTGAGGACTCCAGTCACTTTGTTTTTATTCTGAAAGTCCCAGGTTTAAATTGGGGAATGCTCTAGCGTAAATGCAGTCTAGTTTAGTAAAAATGAGATCCTTGAGAGAGAATCTGTTAGGATAATATTAGTCTCAGACTTTTATATTGGGGATGTAATTATTTATATAGGAGTAGAATCTATAGAGGCACTTTAATTATCAGATAGTTCTTTGTATTCAGGGAAGCTTAGGCTTAAGCATGACCTAGTGTGGTGGTATTCACCCATTGGTTGAATGGGCCACCTTTGCAAATGTTCCATCAGTCAGAGGAAGAGAAATGGGTAGACATGAGAGCCATGGCCAAGGCCATGAGAGGAAGGAGAAGAGTAATCCCAGTTCAGGAGAATGGGTGGTCAGGAAGGCAGGAGTTAAACCAAGCACGCTCAGAGAATTAAAGGACTAGACAAGATGACCTCTAAAGATTTGTGAGGCATGCACCTCTGATTTTTTTGAATCTACAAATTGAACTGACCCATACTTGAGAAGAGTGAAATAATGTCACAGGTTACTTTAAGTAGGATCAGTAGGAAAATATAGGACACAAGAGTATCTCTGTAAAATTACTCACCTTCATCCCCAATTGCATAAGGTTTAGGAAGTCACTAATGATTCTGCAGTTTTAATCAAGTCATAATTTGAACTTTCCAAAACATGATAATAAGGTGGGTATATAGCATTTAATGAATCCTAATAGTGATAACTCATTATTAGCATCTTTCTGAAAGAGCACTTCCAAATATAGAAAGCATGTTCCAGTAACATACAAAAGTGCATGCATAATTGTTTGTTTATTCATTAATTCATTTTATCATTCATTCACTTATTTGTTTATTTGCTATGTAGTTCAATATTCATTTGGTTTGTAGAATACACCTCCAAGCATGAACCGGGGCAAGTGCAAGTGATTTGAAATGCCAAAGAACCACCTCTGTACAATACTTTGTACTATTTGATTTTATCTAACTGGATTCCCCTAGATACTAGTGGCTACCTTTCACCAAATTATCTATTTATTGTGTGTGTGTGTGTGTATACCAAAGAAGTATACCTACAATAGTTCCTAGAATATAACAGGTGCTTACTAAATGCTGATTTGTCATTTAATTGGTGTATCAACATCGTGTCAAAGAACTAGGAGAGCAAGATACAGGAGGTAATCTTCCTTCCATTGTCAAATAGGGAGACTGAAGACCAGAAAGGTTGTGCCTAGAGTCATACAGTCAATATACCTGGAAATGGATCTCTAGGAAATTTTTTGTTAACACTGAGTCATTTTCAGTTGTGTCTAATTCTTCATGATTCCATTTGGGTTGGTTGGTTGGTTGGTTGGTTTTGTGAAGGTACTGGAGTGCCCATTTTCTTCTCTAGCTCATTTTACAGATGAGGAAACTGAATCAAACAAGGTTAAGTGACTTGCCCAGGGTCACACAGTTAGTAAGTATCTGAGACCAGATTGGAATTCAGGAAGACTCCTCTTCTTGAATATGGGACTGACACTCCATCCACTGATCCACCTAGCTGCCCTCTAGGCAAGAGGCCTTTCAAAATCAATGGAGGCAATAGAAGCTCCCACAGTAGCAAATATCTTCCCTATCAGATTATCTTATATTTAACTACTTTGTTTTTAGTTGTATTTGTTCTTCATGTGGAGTATATGTACTTGTCTCCTTACTAGAAATAGCTATCATTTACATAATGCATTAAGGTTTACAAAGTGCATTGTATAAATTACCTCATTTAATCCTCATAACAAATCTTTGAGGTAGGTACAATTATAATCCTCATTTTACAGATGGGGAATCTGAGTCTGAGAGAGGTTAAGTGACTTGCCTGGGTTTGGAACTCAGATTATCTCATGACTCCAAATATGGTTTTCTTTATAGATTGTAAGCACTCTATGAGCAATGATTATTTCATTTATTATATTTTACCACCAGGACCTAGGACAGAGCATGACACAATAAATGGTAGTTAATTAAGCTAATCAAGTCATTGTGACAGAAGGAACTTTAAAGATAATTGAGTCCTAGACCTTCATTGTACAGATAAGAAAACTAAGACCCACTGAGATGAAGTGACTTACTCAAGATCACACAGTCAATTATTAATGGAACAGCCAAAATGTAGATCTTCTGTTGTGGACAACAGTCTAGTGTTCTTTCCCCTATACCACACTAATTTCACTTGGTCCCTAAACATATAAATGCACACACCAAAAGCTAAGTTTAATTTTTTTAAAAGCAATTTCATTGCTATGAAACATGCATGACAGCTGACATTTCATATATATATGTATAGATATACATGCACACACATATACATCATATACATGTGTATATATACATGTACATATACTTGTATAATATATAACATAACATAACATAATATAATATAACATAAATACATGTACAAAGCATTTTTCCAACAACAAAGCCCTGAATGGTAAACAGTACAAGTATTTTTAGTCCCATTTTATGGATGCAGAAATTGAGTTTCAGTGTCTTAACCAAATGCATACTAGAGCAATGCCTTCCATTGCAGCAACTATGAGGTGCACCTCTTCTACAATCAAATATCTTTGTTATCAGCCCCAGGGAAACAAGGTTTTATGAAGGGAACACCTGCACACAAGTTATGACAAGCATAATTATTCTCATGCAGTTTCAGCAAAATGATATACACAGCCATTTATCATAGCTTCCAAGTAGACTCCAAGTCTGTGGTGGAAGGAAGAGGAATTATTTCTTTTCGTGGCAAGAAATAAGTGGGCATCGACACTTTGCCAAGGTTAATAAATTATCCCATTTCATTTTACCTCTGATATGTACAGTTTCTGCAGAATGCATTTTTTTTAACAGAGATTGATAGTAAAAATGCTCAAGCCTATGAATTCAAAAGTACAGATAGCCCCAAACTCCCAGAATCTTAGGAGCTAGTTATTTCCAGCCTCAGTTCATTTGTAACTGTTTCTTTTCATTTGCCAAACTCATGTGTCTACTTACAGCTAATAAAGTCAATGTTTTATTGTGACAGCTTCTACATGACTGTTTAGCTTAAAAAAAGAAACTCGAAAGCTCTTTTGGTACATTAATGCCAACACCAGGAGCAAGGTGTTTGAGTCAAAAATATTCAGTGGGATGACCCTTTCATTCAATACTTATTCTGCTTTAGAGAATTCTCCTATAAGAGTTGAGCGAGTTTTATGAGCCCCAAAAGGCAAAAATCTTCTGAGTACAAGAGTAATTCTTTACCAGTTTCAATGACATCTTATATTTTAAAATTTATCCTGAAACCTTCTTGAAACTGAATTTAATTTGTAATCCTCAAGGATAGTTCACAACTGATGTTGTTTGAAACGCATTTATGTGTGTAACAGATAGCATTAATTTAATTTCAGAATAGGAAAATTCTCTTTCTTTGCTATTTGACTTGTCTCTGGAAAGTCCGTTTTCCCCCTGTGCCTTGTGAAAGATGGAATTATTAATTTTATTTATTTATGAACTCATATAATGTGTTCTTTTTCTCTGTGGAGTAGAAAGTCTTTTACAAGTAATGCTCCTAAATATAAAGCTATAAATCCTTCCCACAATACTGAAAGCCATTCTCACTATATTCAGTTCTTGTTTCAAGTCCTGTTCACCAGATCTCCCCTTGACCCCAAAAACACAGTGTGAAGGGAATGGTTGAATATGAAGATTCTCTGACTTTGTTCCAATAGGTAAAGCTGGGCACAACGACACCCATATGTGTGCATCTAGAAATAGAGTATAGTAAATTGAATGCAAAGGAGTAATTACTCTGACAGGAAATGATGCTCCTAAGTAATTCCTTAAAGGCTAAAGGGCAATTATATGACAGGTTGAGGCTTCCAAGTCAGTTACTCTGCCACCATCCTGAAGAATGTAGTGGAGTCATAACTAGGATATAGTGACTGGGACTTTTGTCAAAGATATCAGAACTTAGAGGCCACTCTAGATAGTGCTTGTACTCTTTCAACAGATAGAAACCACCTAACTTAGCACCTAGCTACCAAGAAAAATCGTTGACCATAGGAAAGTAACAGATGGCTCAGTTCTTTCCCCTATTAGTCATGACCAGAATTAATTCCTCATGACCTATCCCTGCAATACTTGGTACCCTGACAGCAACCTCCCTAGCATCAGCCTGAGGGCATCTTGGGTTCTATGGGGTTCTCTACCTATGGTGTTCATGGGGTCTCCATATCCCTAAATGGGGGGGTGGTATCCCTTAACTTTTCCCCCATGAGTGATTCTGTCCCATAAATTGAGGTTTTACCTCCAGGCTGTTCTCCCATTCCCATAACCTTTTTCCCAAGGTCTTTCTATGACCCCATTTTTTTTTTTACTTAACTAAGATTACAGAATTTTTATCCAAAGCGCTTGAATAGTAAGAACACCTATGGTATGTATAAATCATTCAAGACATTTGTCTACCTGAAACTTAAAGGAGGAATAAGCTAACATTATCTTAAGTGTGAAGGAAGTGAGGATCATTATCATAAAATTATCCTGACTCCCTTTTCTTCTTAATCCATTGAAAAGATGAATAGAAAGTGAGTACTTTATACAATATTTTTATAGGTTGGGAAGCTTCTAAAATTTTTTTCATGTGGTTCATGTATAAGAGTACTGGTTAATATGACCTAACATTACCATAAAGCAAATCAAATAGTCTCCCTTTAAAGGCATTGACATTGAAAAACAATCATTTTTGCATCTGCTTTACTCAGCCATTTTTCCCTAAATATATACAAAGATTAACCTAAGGAAGTAGGGCACTGAGAAGGAAAGGGAGGAGGGAAAAAATGATCCATCTTGGCAATGTTTCCTATAACTAACTTCAAGATATATTTATTAATGACTTGTTATCTACCAGGCCCTGTGCTAAACTCTGGAAATGCTGATAGAAAATAAAATACTACTTGCCTACAAAGAATCCAGCTCTATTGTAGAATAAGGACACAGAAAAATAAATGAGAGAGGGGGGGAGGGAGAAACAGACAGAGACAGAGAGACAGAGAAAAACTTACAAAGTTGGTACAAGCAATTTGAGAGAGAAACACTAGTATCTGGGCAGAGGAGGCAGCAACAGTGATCAAGATAGACTTTCTGTGGGATGTGAGATGTGATGCTGGACCCAAGCTTTGGATACTAGGCATCCCAACAGGCAAATCAGAAGGTATGCATCCTCAGCTTAGGGGGATAGGCTATACAATGGCATGAAAGTGGGAGATAAAGTGTTGTAAAAGTAATTTTCAAGAAGACTGGAAAGGTAAACTTCTGCAGAGTTGTGAAGGGTCTTAAAAATGAGGCAGAAGCATTTCTATTTTATTCTCGAAGTAAGAAGGAGCCACTGGAGCTTCTTGACCAGGAAGTGATATGGTCTGATCCAGTCTTTAAGAAAATCAGTTTGACAGCTTTGTGGAGGATGAATTGCAGAGAAGAAAGGCTAGAGGTAGGAAGATTTTGCCATAGTCCAGGTGGGGGAAGGGAAAGGAGTGACAATATACACCTGAACTAGAATAGCGGCTATGTGAATGGAGAGAAGGGAATGGATGTTAAATAGAACTAAGGACTTTTTGTCCAAAGTGGAGAGGTTTAATACCATTAATTGCTTATGGTCTCTGTACCACCTAGGCTATGATTCATTAGGCAGCTTGCTCTGAAAATGGAGGGAATATGTATAGCATATCCCCTTGGTGAACAACACTTTCCAGTCCTATTACGCCATCCATTATATGAGCATCTAACTTACTATTGCTAATTGCTTTCAGAAAGGATGATCCTGGACACTGCAGAGCAGCTGCTAAAGAGAAAAAGATAAGGTCATGGCTAGTTAATGGTTTATTGCAATTTTCAGGAAGTTTTATGGGGAGGATCAATTTTTCAGTAAGTACAGCCCTGATGAACATAGAAGATATCCAAGATTAAAAAAAAGAAGAAGAAACAAATGCCAGATCAGAACAAGCCATTAACTGCTACCATATTTTAATTTGTTTAGTTACCATTATTGTTGTTATTATTATCATTATTGTTGCAAAAACTTAAAGAAATGGTAAAAATTGAGAGATGAGAGATCTGGGCTCACCTACTGGCTCTTCTACTTAATATCTGTGTGTCTTTGAACCCCTTAGCATCTATGACTTTGAGTTCATTCATCTGTAAAATGGGTTGAGTCAGAGTTAGATTATTTATAAATTCCTTTCCAAATCTAAAATTTTATGAATCTTTGTTTGCTCCATGACTCCATACCTTTGTTCCTAGAGAGAAGATAGATTTTCCAAGTCTAGATTCTCATCAGTTAATAATGACCTTTCCACTATTCAAATTCACATAGCATTTTTTTATACCTTTCATAGTTTCATGGTTTGAGTGTTGAAAGGGATCTTAGAGTTTATCTAATCTAATGCCCTCATTTTTACCATGTACTATTTTGTATTACTATTCTGTGCATATATTCCATATAGTAGCTACTGTGACTATTGCTATGATTACTGCTACTGCAACTATTCTTTTTTTTTTAAAGCAATTGGGGTTAAGTAACTTGCTCAAGGTTACACGGCCAGTTATTTCTGTGTGTGGTGCTAAGTATCTGAGCCCGGATTCGATCCCCAGGTCATCCCGACTCTGGGGCCAGTGCTCTTTCTCTCTGTGCTGCCTGGCCGCCCCTACTGCAACTATTCATACTACTATTCATTATCACTATACTCACCATCCCTATTGCCACCACTGTCATGATCGCCACTACTACAAACACTTTCCTTTAAAAACTCCATAAGGTGAGACACCATGTCTTATACAAACTTTATATACCACCCTCTCCTGAGCACCTGGTTCAGTGAAGCATAGTAAGTACTTACCAAACATCTGCTATAGAAATTAAATCATGGTTAATCACATTTTAAATATAACACTAATTGTCTCTTTTAAAAATAATCTTCTTCTAAGTGGAAACTTCTATCTGATGTCCTTCTTCTTACTAGGAGTAACCGAGGTACTGTAGAGTGGTTAAGTCTTCTGTTTCCCTAAAGATTTGGAAAGATGGATGATGAAGGAAGGCTGAGCCAGAATAAAAGGTTCAAGTGAATGATCTCTGTCTCTGTCTCTCTTGGTCTCTTTCTTTGTCTCTGTCTCTCTGTCTCTCCATCTTCCTCTCTGTGTCTCCCTCCCTCCCTCTCTCTCTCTCTGTCTCTGTCTCTGTCTCTGTCTCTATCTCTGTCTCTCTCTCTTTCTGTGTGCATTTCTCTTTGTCTTTCTCAGAAACAGAGACAGATACACAGAAACAGAAAGGCAGAGATAAAAAGAAACAGAGAGACAAAGTCAAAGACAGACAAAGAGAAAGAGAAGAGAATAACTTTAACCAGGTATCACATTGGCTATATGGCAAAGGTCCAGGTACAGCTGGGCACAAGAAAATAATAAGCAAGAGAAGAATAAACAGTTATCTCCTCCTCAACCCTTTATAAATAGGGGAAGGGGGGAGCTCTGAGATATGTGAATTACATTACACACAAACATATATACATACGTGTACATGTTAAGCTTGTTTACATGTATTGTGCTTAAACATGTATTGTTTACATGTTAAGCTTGTTTACATGTATTGTATGTTATGACAAAACAAGCTGAAAATAGAATTTAGCTCTGTGCGGTTGCTTGGGCATCTTCATGATGAGTGCATATAGATTTCTTCTATGCCTTTTGTACACTCTTTTGACCAACATAAAACCACACTGTGGCATCTGTGGCCCAAACATAGAATCAATCTCAAAATATAGCAAAGTTTCTGGATTGTTGTTTATGGAGCATTTGATTTCACTCTATATGGTGAGTTCCAGGACTTGAAGCATTCTATTAAAAAAATGAAAGAATGGTTGCTTATTTTCCATGGTGCCATATCAGCTAGGTATTTTTCTAATTAATACTAAAAATATAAAAGAAAAAGATTGAATGGTGAGGCATTGAGATCTGATGGATTGTAGGAATTATTTCTAAGTTCATGGTCACTCAGCTAGTAATTTGGAAAAAAAATATTGGACAGAATTTGAACCCAAGTATTCCTGACTCCAAATAACACCATCCACACTATGCCATGCTGTCTCACCCTCAGCTGACTGAGATGGTAGAAAGAAAGCTAGCTAATTCAACTTTAACCATTAAAGGATACATCAGGCTCATCCACTGCATGAAGTCAATGTTCATTACACTTAAGGATCTCAGGAATCCTTTCTGAGGTTTCCACTATTGTGATTAGGAAAAGGTTAACAATACAGACTTTTAAATTTTGAGATTTTGTGACTATGGCACTCACTTGGTCCAATAGAAAGTGTTAAAATTATATAAACCTTTCGTGTATAATATGTTACTCTTCAAAGTATGTGTTTGCTTTCTATAGAGGAGCTGTCAGAAAAATTAATGTAATTAAATGATTCTCCTAGCAGATAATTCATTGTAAAACAAACAAAGATTGGCTTGATCATAATGGGAGATTTGAAAAGAAGGTCCTCACTTGGTCTAGTTAGTTTTCAGTCAAAGATTTTTGCTTATCCCCAAGGTAAATAAAAGGTAAACAAGCTCATACATATTAACACATAAAATGGTTCTGTCCTCAAAGATAAACCCGAGACTGATAAATAGAGCAGTGAGGTTCTATGCTGATATTGCTTTATTTCCTGCCTATGTGTGGTCTGAAGCATGATGCTATAGTAATAGCACACAGGGTTCTTAATTTGATTTTCCAGTTCTTTGTCCATTAATGGATAATTTCACAGCAAACTGCTGAGGTGGCCGAATCTAGTAATAGTGTTCTGCCCTGTTTTACCAGTCTTTGTGTGGGTTTTTTCCTTGGTATTCAGTGGTATCTGATCTTATTCTTTTCCAATAACTTTGGCAATGGAATACTGAAACATTATAGAGCATTGATCCAAAAAAAGCTATTCTCAGTCTATCCCTCTGTAATTTTGGCTTTCTATGCTCAAAGTGTGAAAGTGACACCAATCATTACAGATAACACTGACTTCAATCAGCAAATCTGCATTTATCATCTACTAGGTGATTATATATTTTGCATGCAGTTCTGGATACTGAGGAATATATGTTTTGCATAAAGTCCTGGGCACTGAGGAAGAGAAAAGCTAAGGAAAAATAAGACTCAGTGTCTCTCTTCAACTGATCTGTAATTTAATAAAGGAAGCTGCAATCCTTGCTACACTTGGTCCATCACCTACACCTTAGAGTATGCAAGCATGCAGCAGATTTAGGAGATTTATAGATTTGTATGCCAGCAAATTGGAAACATTTCCCCTCGTCAGAATACACTTGAGTCAGTGAAAAACAAAAATAGTCTAAATACAAAACCAGGAATTCCATGGTCAATAAAGTAACACATTCAGGGACTAGAAAAGAAAATAGTGTAAGCAGGGTGAGTCCTCAATAAGTATCTCAAATAGGTGTTTTGTCTCAAATAGTAACATGGGGGGGAAGGAACATAGGGTGCAAGGTGCGATAGAGATCCATCCAAAACTGGGTTAGACAATCAACTCAAAGAAGGGACCATTGTTTTGTTGATGACTATTTGCTTCCTGCAAAGGCAATATCCTTTAACACCAAGGATTGAATTAGCCACCTTTCCTCTCATCATCTCAATTAGCTGGAGTGAGCCAGCATTGTATCCTGTGAGTAGAGTACTAAACTAGGCATCAGGAATATCTAGGTTCAAATTCAATTTACTCTCCTCCCAGATTATTAGTTGAATGTCCATGGGCATGGTTGGCATGATTATATCAACTGAAGATAGTGTGGTATACTGGGAAGAGCTGAATTTGAAGTCAAAGAATATGTATTTACATCCTGGCTCTGCCATTTGCCATTTATGAAACCTTGGGCAATCATTTGACCTCTGTAGGTCATTGTTTCATTACCTGAAATGAAGACAATGATTCTTATAGTGTCTACCTCAGAGGACTGTATGAGGTAACGTACAGAGCTTTGCAAATATTGAAGCTATATAAATGGCAGGTTATTATTATTGCTGTTTTTATTAATAATTATTATTATTCCATTAGTTTGAAAAATCGAACTAACCCAATTGCCACTCAAAGAAATTCAACTAAAGGAAAAGACTGGTAAATTTAATAGAGTTGTTTGTCGTTCATTTTCAGAAAGGACCAGTGACATCAGGAAGGTGATGTCACTTGCAAGCGAAATAAATTCAAGTGAGGCAGGGCTGTGCAAAGTCACCCAGCCTCACTCTCTCCTCCAGAGACATCTGGGTACAGTGGCAAGATATAGATCAGAACAACTCAAATTTAACAATATACAAGAAATGTATGCAGAACCAATTCCCAGGAAACCAATCAATTCTGGAGATGGGATAACTGAATATTTATAGCGTCTGTCTTCTACACACTTCAAGCTTTGCCTGTCTCTAAGCCCAACTTTTGTATCAAGAGAATTGTGGTTCCACTTAGAATTTGTTCCAATTTTCAGAGATCATTTTTGAATTCCTGATTGTCACAGGGCAGTAGAGGGAAAAGCTGAGGAGGTGTTGATTGAAACAGGAAGGCAATTTTTTAAAGTGCACTGTGTTTTAAAAATATTCCTAATTTTTGTGCAAAAACTGTGCTCTGAAATTCCTTACAATGTGATTTGTTTACCTTTGATGTTGGTCCTCATTTTGTGAAGAAATGGCCATTTTGTTGTTGTTGGCGTTTTGTTGAGTTTGTCCAAATAGACTGGTTACCATTACCTTCCGAGTCTAGCATACAGATTAGCCAGGAATGGCTTGGCTGAGGTTGCAGCCCTTGGTGACCTGTGCCTATACTTGTCCTTTCTGGGTCCTTGAAGTGTGCCCTGTGTACATTGCTTTACAGGTGCCTGACTTCCCAACTGGGGAGTTAGTTTCCATGATGCTTCATTCTACCTCTACCTTGTATTCCCAGGGGAAGCTTGTACTTGTGGAGTTGATAATAATAGAACTGGTAATTGCTTTGAATTGTAGGGTTTTCCCTGGGGGAGAGGAAATGGAGTTGAAAACAACAACAATGAATCCAGTGTACAAACATGAATAAGGTATGGAACAAGTACTCTATTTCCACACAGAAAAGGGAATGGTAAGGAATAAAGAATCATAGAATAATAACAGAATTCAGTAATTTACTACTACTACTACTACTACTACAAACTACTGGAAAGCTTAAGAAGTGCTGAAACACAGTGTCCTTGAGTCTGCTAATGAGCCATTTTCCCTTTCCCCTCTGAACTGGTACCATCTGAACACCAAATGGGATTTCCTTCCCTGGCTTTTCTCTCTGATGCCCACACTTTCCATCTTGTAAACCCGCTCCTGCTCCTGCTGCTATGACGGCAATCCTCTGGTAGGTGCTCTTATTGCTATCAGCTGAATAGCTTCTAGGATCTTTCAAGGTTCGCAAGGTCTATTCTGGAGAAAAAGAACCACAGGAGAGGGAAGGCAGTTAAAGGCCTCCCATATAAGCCAAGCTAATTGAGTCTCCATTATACATAGGAAGTGGAGAACCAAAGGACTTGCCATTATGCTGGAATAGGAAAGGATAGCTCCTCCCTACAAATACTTCTTCTTATCCAGCAAATGAAATGCATCATGTCTTCTCCAAGAGAACCATGAAGCAGAAACCAACTCTTCGTCTCTTCTATGTGGTACCAGAACTGGCTTTCCTAGCTCAATAAGCAGTTGGATAACTCAACCCAGCAATGAATCATAGATATCTAGAAAAAGAGAATCTATACTTGATTAAGTTCAAGCTTGTATGGAATCCACTGGGGAACACCAGAATCTATTTGCACATGATCCAAGAAGGGGATGAGTCCATGGACTTGACTAGAATGTTCTAAAATGGGAAGGGCAGCAACAGTAGAGCAAAAATTGAAAGAAAAGAAAAAAACATGAGTTATGCTTAAAAAAAAAAAGACATTGAGGGGCGGCCAGGTGGCTCAGCAAGTAAGAGCACTGGCTCCAGTGTTGGGATGACCTGGAGATCAAACCCCAGGCTCAGACACTCAGCACCACACCCAGAAATAACTGGCCGTGTAACCTTGAGCAAGTTACTTAACCCCGGTGGCTTACAAAAAAAAAAAAAAAAGACATTGAAAAATGACTGAATGTAGCCAGCATAAATAGAAGGAAGTGAACCTTGCAGCCAAGCCCACACAGAAGTAAAGTAGATCACACTGAGTACAGAACTAGCGGACTTCAGGGACTGAACCAAACTTCAAACCATCTGGCCATCCCTAAATGACCAAATTAAGCCTTCCTTAGTGACTGAGAACATTTTATATGTAAGTTCCAAACCTATTTTGAAAACTAATAAAAACAAAAAGAGAGATCTAAGAAAAACTAATGAGCAATTCTATTTTACACTAAAACCAAGGAAAATAGAGATCTTAATTCCAACTTGACCTCTAATGCTGGTCCTTTCACAGTCCCCTGAGAGGTAGTTCTCTGTACTTGTAAGCAAAACATAAGAGGGCTACAAAGGTCTAAACATAAGTACAAATCCTTTTCAAGAGAGGAAATGGAAGATTTCTCCCATAAGCATTTGTACTAGAAGGGAACACTTCACTGACACTACATTAAAGAGAGCCCATTCTTAATGTTTGGGATTTTCTCAGGAGATTAACTTTTTCTCACCCCCTAAATTCACATATTTTCTTCAGAAACTCAGGTTTCTTGGAAATTTTATTAAGAATCAGAGACATGACATCTGTTATTGGCATATACCACAGTCTGTGCTAACACTCAGATTTATGGGTAAAAAGAATACTGATTAGATGGAGTTGGTCAGCTGTCATTACTGCTTAATCTGTAGCACCATAAATCATGACAGATAGAAAGAAAAACCTTGGGGGGGGGGGCAGAGGGAGAGAAGATAGAAGAGATTTGGTTCAAAAAAGATACAGTATAGTTTGGAAATATTTCCTTTTGTGTATGGGGGGGCGAGTATTGTGTGTGTGTGTGTGTATCTGCATATAAATCACTCAATGTCTTCATAATGCATAATCTTAGGGTAGTGAGATTACAATTTAAATAATCAGACTTTTTTAAAAAAGATCAAGAGGTATTACAGTGTTATAAATCAATGGTAAATGTTTATGCATCCCTATCAGACCCATAAACTTTGTAACAATTAATATTAACTGTTAAAAAATGTTACTACTTTTTTTTTGTTTGTTTGGGTCTTGGTGAAATATAATGCAGAGAAATATGTGAAACTATTAAGTTAGAACCCTAGCCTTATTGCTACATAAAGTAAGACACATGTATCCCAATGACTAAGCCTCTGGTAATTAGTATTTTCGTATTTAACTTTGGATGAGTGTGTCACATAGACACACACATATCTACATATAAATATACACATATATACACAGACACACTGGTGACCCAAACATCTTAATGTCGTTTTAAGCTTTAATACACTAAAACTGTACTGTACTGACTTTTGGGATACTTTATGTATATGAATGAATGAAAAAATGATGAATTTATGAATAACTATGAACCCAGCACTTTGTAGACACTAAGGATATGAATAAAATAATTGACACAGTCTGTTTCCTCAAGAACCTCACAGTATAATTCAGGAGTACGCGAGTGGATAGAAAGACCCCAAAGTCCAAAAAGTAATAGAGAATGTCAAAATCCATTGGGTGCATTAGCAAGTCAGCTGGCAATGCCCAGGGGGCTAGACTATTTATTAGGAAGGTAGATGGCAAGGATGTAGCAAATTATTAATAATGATTATGATTATGATGATAACTAACATGTATGTAGCTTTAAAATTTGTAAAAAGCTTTACATGTTATCTCATTTAGGCTCTACAACAGTCTTGTGATGTAGGGTAGGTGTTATTATTATTATTATTATACAGTTGAGGAAATTAAGGCATAAAGATGTGAAATTACTTGCCTAGGGTCACATCTAATACCGTAAGTGTCTGAAACAGGATTTGAACTTGAGACTTTTGATTCCAAATACAACATTAGTTACTGGATTTAAGAGAAAAAAATGTTTATTCTCTTTTCCTGGGCAAAACCTGAGGACCATACTTTACTTAAAATATTTATTTTTTGCCTTGCCGTTTTGCCTTCATTTTGTAAATAAACATCAAGGATTTTATCTTTTTTAAATTGTTGTTGCTCTTGTCCAATTGTTTTCAGTCGCTTCTGATTCTTTGATACCCCATTTTAGAGTTTCTTGATGAAGATACTGGAGTGATTTGCCATTTCCTTCTCTAACTCATTTTACACATGAGGCAACTGAGGCCAGGGTTAAGTGACTTGCCCAGGGTCACACAGCTGGTGAGTGTCTGATGCTGGATTTGAATTCAGGTCTGCCTCCAAACCCAGTGCTCTATCCACTGTACTTCCTAGCTGCCCCATTATTTTCATAGAATTGTTGAATTGTTAGGGACCTCAGAGGTTAGCTAGGGGGGACCTTGAAGTGAAGCAGATAATTCCCTTCCAACACTATTGACAAGTGGTCATGCAGCTGCTGCTTGATGTTTTCAACATAGTATGCAGAGAAAAGAGTAATGGATTTAGAACTAGGAAATTGGAGTAGGCATCACAGCTCTACTGCTTTGTATTAATGTGATCCTCTGTAGGTCACTTAACTTCTCTGGACCTAAGTTGCCTCATTTGTAAAGTGAGTGTGTTGGAATAGATTGGGGGTTCTTAACCTCAGGAGTTAGTAACCTTTGTTGTGTTCTGAACCTTTTTGTCCATCTGGTGAAACCTAGAATCATGTTTTTAAACACATAAAATAATATAACATGAAACATATAGCATAATAAAAGAAACCAATTGTATATATACAAAGTTGTATTTTGTTTCCCATCCAAGTTCACAGAACCCCTGAAATCTATACACACGTTCAGTGGTGTGTGGGCAAATGTTTCACAACCTACTGGGGGCTGGAGACTGGGGTGGAAAGGGGACACCCATCTCTATGCAATCAAGAAAACAATAAATTAATCATTGATTTCTGTTATTTTCTGATTTTCAGGGCATGTTGAAAATTCATATTGAAAATTTAACCTCAACTCTCCTGAGCCAATGGGAGGTGAGTGCAGCACATCCCATAGCTCCATGAAGCTCAGATTAAAAACCTCCAGGCTAGTTTATCTAAAAATCCCCTTCTACTTAAAAACAAACAAACAAAAATTTACTACTCCTCAAAAGCAGCTCAGACCATTTTTAAATAGCTCTAATTAGGAAATTCTCCCTTAACCTGAAATTTGTCTCCTCATCCCCTCCTCATTCAGTCTCCCAGGCAAGTAAAATAATCTGTCCCTCATCACATGCCTAGAAGGTGGCAGAGCTCCACTGAAAGCCAGGTCTCAGAAGCCACCATTTAGACCTCTTACCCTGAATCATTATGCCTTCTCATACACAAATGTAAAGAATAAGAAGAGACTTTATCTCAAGATCTCCACAGTTTAATAATGTGTATTCTATTTTAGTTCAGAAGCTGTGAAGCAAATCGAGTTTGCAGGATTATAAAGTCAATCAGCACTAAGTATGCTGTAAATATTTTGAGCTGTCTTCTCACCCTAACATTAGTTAACCATGAAGTGAGAATTTGTCCCATTTTAAGTATGCAAATAATACTAAGGCACATTGCTTTAAATACATGTATATTATACCAAAATATTCAGAAAAACACACTTTTCAAACACATGTATCTTAGAAGTAGACAGAAACTTCAGAAGGCTAAGTATAATGCACCCTAATACATACAAGGCAGATGAATCTTATCACTATTTTTAAAATGAAAGATTCTACAATTTTTCAAAAATCTCCAACAACATATAGCAACCTCCTACTCTTAAGAAGTTCTTTCCTATGTCTAACTGAGATTCCCCCTGTTGCAATTTGCATCATAATGTGTTCATCTTCCATATAATAACTGATTTTATTTTTATAATGACCCTTCCTTAGAATATTTTTCTATAATTATATTGAC
The DNA here is from genome assembly GCF_028583685.1 of Petaurus breviceps papuanus. Classification (NCBI taxonomy): domain Eukaryota; kingdom Metazoa; phylum Chordata; class Mammalia; order Diprotodontia; family Petauridae; genus Petaurus; species Petaurus breviceps. The sequence continues at coordinate 17,315,218 of NW_027186304.1, forward strand.
ATTCCAGAGTCTCTCTTCAACGTTCCACATCTTTTGGGTTGAAAGTTGTGGAGCACAAACCAGAAAGAGTAATAACCATTAAGGTAATACTTCATCCAAGTGCAGAAGTAACTCTTGTTTCCTGAAGGCTATGCCAGTTTAACACACTGTCTGGTAAGATCTATAAAGTTGGAATGACTGAGTACAGCCTAGGTGAATATGTATGTATGTATGTGTATATATATATATGTGTGTGTGTGTGTGTGTGTGTGTGTGTGTGTGTGTCTGTGTCTGTGTGTGTCTGTGTCTGTGTGTTTGTGTATATATACACTGTAATGGGAATGTAAATTTAAAGATCTTCCCTGCCCCTAGGCTAAAGTGCACCTGGAGCCTGGGGTGGGAGGCTTGTTTTTCAGTAGATACTTTTTGATCCAGTGGGTCCAAAAGGTTGTCACATTCTCTGAGCCAGGAGAAGGCTATATAAGCCCTGATGTGAGGCTTTGTTTTGGGGCTTACTTTGAGAAGTGTTCTGTGATTTGATATGGATTCTGGGAAGCCGTTGTCCAGAGCCCCCTGGCTTTGAAAAACCCAGATGTTGAAACCCAGATGTTGATTTGGTATGGATGTAATGGTTGGACAGTTTGGAAAGCTGTCTACTTGATCTGTTTCTGTCTTGATACTTCTGCCTGTATACTTTGAAGTTCAGGGTGGCGACCTTTTTCCCCAAACGAGGTAAATGATATATGTTTGACTGATTAAAGTAAGCTTGTTAACCCATTTTGAGTTGCTTTCCTTTAACAAAGCAGATCCAAGAACCTGTGTTGGCAGCAAACCCTGAGGACACTTGGGGTGCTTGCTGCTATACACACACACACACACACACACACACACACACACACACACATACCTATATCTATACATATTCATATAAACATAGACTAGCCTAAGTCAGGAAAGACATCATCAGAAGGTTAGCCACTAGGTAATAACTTGTTCTTACAATTAATTAAAATCTTCTTCCAAGACATAGAAAAAATGTTTTACTTTACATTGATGTAGAAAGAATCAACACTGATAAAATCAGCAAAGATAATTGTTTGCTTCCTTAGAATATATTTTCTTCCTTTGCCTGAGACAATAATTGTTATAGTTTCCATTTATATAATTCCTTGTATTTGACAAACTATTTTTTATTTATGTTATGATTTAGTCCTCTCAATGTCACTTTGCAGTAAATTGCACAAACTTTAGTATCCCCATTTCCTGATGAAGAAACAGTCTCAGAGAGGTTAAATGACTTGTCTAATGTGAAAAGGGGGGAGCGTGGAAGGGACTCAAACTCAGATCTTGCTAATCTAGTCCTCTTTCCACCATTCATTGTCTACTCTTAGTGTTGTTCACAATTCCTTTTGCTTCTTGTGTCTCCTGTTTTGCTGTGTGTCTTTCTTCAGATACCCAATACCTCTCATTATATCCCTTGATTGCTTAGTCTTCCATTGCAGTACCTTAACTTGGCCTATCCTGCTGGACTAAGTCCCACCAAGTCTGTTTCTTTCACTCTTTTCCTAAAAAAGTTTATCTGTTCTGTGTCCTCTTCCCTCACAGCTCTACTCTCCAGGCTGATACTAATTATTCTAATAAATAAATCCTTCAAATATGCTAGTGGGTTAATTGATTTCTCCCCCTAACAAAGATAATTGAATTTTTCTATATTGCAGGGATCATCATACAAAAGTAGAAATTTTGAGAATGATAGACCATTTAAATGGAGAAGCAGACATTACAGAGCAAGTAGCAATGTTTGCTTCTCTAGAATTGGTTAATTGCTTACTTACTCTAACTCTTGGAGTTAGCCCTACTTTAAATGAATGTTTGGATGGGTGGAAATCATTTATTAATCACCTAATAGGTACTAGGTAAGCAGCTAGGTTGCCCAGTGAATACAATATTGCGCCTGGAGTCAGGAAGACCTAAATTCAAACACAGTCTCAGACATTTCCTAGTTGTGTGACCCTGGCCAAATCACTTCACCCTGTTTGCCTCGGTTTGTTCATCTGTAAAATGAACTGTATGAGGAAATGGCCAATCATTATCTTTGCCAAAAAAAAAACAACAACAAATGAGATCACAAAGAGTAGGACACTACAAAAAAAAAAAAAAGACTGAAAAACAATGTGTTGGGCACTGTGCTAAATGCTAGGGATGAAAATAGAAAAGAGACATAGTCTCTGCCCTGAAGGGATTCATAGTCTAATTTGGTTTGACAAAAAATAATGACCAAAGAAAAGGAGGTGTTATCTAGGCCTGGGTTGTTAGTGGAATGATTGGGAAATCAACTGACATACTCTTGCCAGAAGCAAAAGTAGTATTACTCTAACTGTTGTTTTAAGAGCAAGGGAGGAAAAGGGAGAAAGAGTGTGCATGTGCTGTCTTGCAGGGAGATGGACTGGCAGAAGCATGGATAAGGCTTTTAAGTCAACCAGATGTAATGATCTATGAGCATTATTCAATCAGGACAGAATAATTCCAGAGCAGGAAGTGGCTTAGCTTCTCCAGGATATAGATGGTCAACCCAATCCACATAGGGAACTAGGGATCCTTAATTGTCCTGAATCCATTGGAGTCCCATAGCAATTACTAATGAATCATTTCCTTGGGGAGAATTCCAAACTTTAAGGAACAGTCCAAGACCAGTGCAGAAATGAAGAAATAGCTATAGCTCTAATTTAATTCATTAAACACTTATTAAGTGCCTACTGTGTGCCAGTCACTGTGATGAGCACTGGGGATACAAAAAGAGACACAAGACAATCTCTGCCTTCGAGGAGATTACAATCTAAAGGGAGAGATAACATGCAAACATATACAAAGCAAGTTTTATACAGGAAAAATAGATGATAATAAGAGTAAGAAAGCACAGGAGGTTTCCTGAAAAAGCTAGGAATTTAGCTGGGATTTAAAGGAAACCAGGGAGGTCAACAGCCAGAGAAGAGGAAGAACATTCCAGGCATGTGGAACAGACAGAGAAAGTGCCCCGAGTTAAGAGATGGAGTGTTTTGTTCATGGAAGAGATCCAAGAAGACAGTGCCACCGGATGGAAGAATACATGTGAGGGAATAAGACGGGAGGAGAATGACAAGGCAGGAGAGGGCTAGGTTATAAAAGGCTTCATATACCAAATAGAGCACTTTGTATTTGATCCTTGAGGCAATAGGGAGCCACTGGAGTTTATTGAGTTGGGGTCTTGGGGTAATATGGTTAGTCGTGCATTTTAGGACCATCATATTAGTGACTGATTAAAGAATGAATGGGAGTTGAGAGAGATTTGAGGTAGACAGACACCGTTCCCCCCATTTCCCCCTCCATCCCCATCCTTCCCCTTGCCCCAGCAGGCATTTTAAGCTCTTTGCCTTTTTTTTTTCTTCTTTAAGCATTTTTTAAAAGGGGGTTCATTTATTATCACTTCCAAATGTACAAAAAAAATTAGAAAATAACCCCCAACTCAACTCCCCTCTCCCTTCAATATTCCCTCAACACAAAGAATCCTCCCCACCCCTACCCCCCTCAAACAAATATCAACTTGTCCTGGTGCACCTAAAGAAACAGCTTAGCGAAAATTAAACAGGATTCAAATGGCATCCACGCTGTCCACTCATCCCTGAGGCACTGAATGCCCCATTGCTGGTAAAAGAGTCCTTATACAAAGTGGTGGTTTTGGCTGCTACTTTAGAGATCTTCCTCTGCCTTCTTCTTTTTGGATTTTTCCTACTGGATCACAGGAGGATTTGTAGCTTCTCTTTGTAGGTAATTAATAAAGTCAGTAACTTCACAGCCACCTTCATATTTCCATGGATTCTGCTTACCGTTGGCTGGAGAGAAGTAGATGGTAGGGAAGCCTCTGACTTCATATGGAGAAGGCACATCATTGGCTGTAGCATCCATCTTTGCTGTGACAATGTCGGGATCTTTGCTGAGCTTTTCCCCCAATTCTTTGTACTTGGGCTCCAGGTTTTTGCAGTGACCACACCAGGGAGCATAAAATTCTATGAGAACATCTTTGTCAGTATTCACAATTTCATCAAAGTTCTCAGCTACCACTACCTACACAGGTCCATCATTACTCTCTGCTGTCGTGCATTTTAAGACAATCATATTAGTGACTGATTGAAGAATGGATGGGAGTTGAGAGAGATTTGAGGTAGGCAGACACCCTTCCTCCCATTTCCCCCTCCATCCCCATCCTTCCCCTTGCCCCAGCAGGCTATTTCAATAGTCCAGGCTTCATTTATAACACTATTCTGTACTCCGGCTTTTCTCTCAGGTACTTTTTTTTTTTTAACTGGATAGTGAATTCAGAGGTAGCAAGCAGATTTAAAAGGGGGAGGTGAGAGAAAATAATGAATGAACTTTGGTTTGGTGAATGCTCTTTTGCATTCATTCCAAGAGGGATAAGCTTTCTTTATTTTTGGTGGTTCAGCAGCGAACACTTTTGGAATAGTAGTTGATCTGGCATCTCCAATTTTGATTAGGGAGTGGAATGGAGAAGAATATTTAGATGAGGTTGAAGGTCAAAACGTTGAAAAGATACAGTTTTCTGGGAAAGTCCTATTAGGAGGCCCTGCCTATGGCAATTCTCTTCCAAGCTGCTCGGGAAATGACAATTTTTACCCCATACTGTCTCCAATATATAGGCTTATTACAGACTTATCTTTTATGCCTCCTGTCTATGCTATACTTGACATATGGGCATGGTCATTTACCACAAATTTACTCAAGTCTTCCCCACTTAAAACAACATTATTTCTCCAAAACAATGAGTGATGATGGTTGAGTTTTAGGTACTAAGGAAATGCTGGAGTCAAATTGAACCTGACAAGCAGATACTGCCAGAAACGAAGTAAGAAACATGCTGTGGCCAAGGGTTAGAAAATAAACACAGATGCACCAAAACAGGCGGCGGAAGGAAAATAACACCAAAATAAAACATTTTTTTTTTCCCAACCTAGGCTTAGAATCTATTCTCACACGCCAGGAGAAACTAATTAGGAAAGGAGTTGCAAACCAACTTGCAAATTGTTATGAACTGTGAAGAAATACATAGTAATTTGAAAGGGACTCAAAAAAAAAAATGCCCAAGCTGAAATACAACAAAAGAAATGCTCTAGCCAAATGAATTTCACAATAATGAACTTCATTGGGCGATTTCCACTTAAATCATACCTGTGCTTTAATTGTCCTATGATACTTCAGATAAATCACTAATAACTTGTGGAGAAATTAATTTAAGCGACAACTTATGGTTAGAAATTCAATTCAACTTTATATTACTATGTGCCAAACCCTGTACAAAGCACCGAGCATAGGAAGACAAAAACAAAGCAGTCTCTGTCCTCAAGGAGCTTATAGTACTGTGGGGCATAGTGGAGTTCCCATACCTTTAAATTCCTTATGAAAATGGTTGGGGGTAGGAGAATGGGTGTTTTCTAAATATTTTAATTTCAGTATTTCCTCATTTCACTTCTCATTACCTCAATCGCACCATTTCATCCACTTCCAAAAACTATCTTCTCTCAGCCTTTTCCTTGGCTAATTCTAGCCCAATAGCCTTCCCTATTAAGACCAGGAACTATAAACACTTTCCCTGGTAGCATTCCTTTGATGAAATGCCCAACCCATTGACGTTCAGCTAACAATAGGAAATATCTCTGCATAAGGAATTAAAACTTCAAAAGCAAGTGATTATTCATTCAATAATACCAACAAAACCATGCCTTGAAATAGGAAAAAGGAAGGGAAAGGACAGGATTTACCAGGTTGGCTTTTTAACAAAGTAATTGAGTTAACTGAATTTAGGCTCAGTGTTTACATCTAGAGTATGGACATTTTATTAGCCTTCCTTAGGATGTATAGCATTCTAGGTAAAACTCAATATTTAAGTCTAAAAAAGCTTTTCACTCTTAACAAACGCCCTGATTTCAAGAATGATTACCATCTCTTGTGGCAAGTTTGCAGTGTCAGCCAGTCCTCTGAAAATATAAATAGACAATTCACAGAAGAAGAAAAAAAGTTTCCCCAAACTTCTTATATTACACAATGATGGCTATAATAGGATCCCTAATGGTCCTTATCCTTAAAGCCCATATTCAGGACTTTTTCATTGAATATGAAATGCTCAGGTCACATGACTCTTTACCTCTGGAAAAGTTGGTCACATTCTGAAATGGTTTTGTTTTTATCACTTCTTGACAAAGAATGAATTATAAAGTTGAAATATGAGTAATTTCTTGACACTACTGATACTTCCTGATTGTCTTCTATAGTTACAAGTCTACATTTTGTCACTCTTCACCTGATAAGCGGGCTCTCTACCTTCCTGGCTCCTGCTATGCAGTCCATAATAAGATAGCTATCAAAATCACCTCCTCAGCCCATCACTTTGGCCCTGCTACTCCTCTCCTTGTGACACTAGATGATCTTTCCACTTCTTGATAGATTAGGACCCTCACTCTCATAAATCAAACCTTTTACCAAGGAGCTATGACGCTCCCTTTTCTAATTGTTTATTTGGGTCCTCCTTTCCTTCTGTTCTATTTTACTCATGATCCCATCAGCTTTTGTGGTTCTATTGTTTCTATTCTGACACACAGGCTCATATCTCAAACTGAAAGTCCTGTAAACATCTTAAATTCAACATGTCCAAAACAACTTATTACCTTTCTCCACCAAATGGTCACTCCTTCTGAACTTCCCAGTTACTCACAAGGGTGGCATCATCCTCCCAGACACACAGGCCCAATTCAATCTTGTCAAGTTCTGTCAACATCCCCTGCACTCCTCTGCTGCTCAAGCACAGATATGATCTTGTTGCAATGGAGCACTCATGTGTGTACACACACACACACACACACACACACACACACACACACACACCCCCCAGACTCTAACCCATAAACTCTGATGGTTCCCTATCACATCTAACATCAGATATAAAGCACTCTGTCATTGAAAGCTTACTACAACTTAACCTCTCCTTTCTTACCAGTCTTTTTACTTATTACATGCTTAACCCACCCCCAGCTATTCTGTGATTCAATGACACTAACCTCCTTGAAGTTGTCAGACAAGACACTTGATCTCCATACTCCAGGTATTTTTCACTGGCTATCCTCCCATCCCTGGAATACTCAATCCCCTCATCTCTATCTCCTGATTTCCTTCAAAATCTAGCTAAATACAATTTTCTATCTGTTCCCTCTTAATTTTAGTTCTTTCAGTTGATTATTTTCAATTTCTTCTGTACACAGTTTTTTTTTTTTTGTAAATAGTTGTAAGTTGTTGTAAATAGTTCCATGTTGTCTCCCCCATTAGAATATGAGCAGGGACTGGTTTGTTATTTTTTTCCCTTTCTTTGTATCTCCAAAGCTTAGCATAGTGTTTGGTGTATAGTTGATGCTTAATAAATGCTTATTGAGTGACTCAAGTCACTCTGTTTTCATGAAGGTGATTTAGAGGTGAATACAGTGCTGCTAATCCTAAAGTTTTTTAATCCTTCTACCTCGGTAGAGCAACTTTGTCCCATGTTCAGAGTTTGAGTCAATGTCAGGGAAGTAAGTTATGTCACAGCCCTTCACCTGAAACAGAAAATCCCTAGGGATGAGGGTGGGGGGAGAAGGGGAAGACAACAATAACTTAAGAAACAGAATTTCAGAGAGGTAGGCCTTCTGCATTCCAGTCTTTGGTCCAATCTTTTATTTTAGTCTTACAGCCACAGAAAGAGAGGAGGCAGTGTAGTACAGTGGAGTCTTGAATTTGGAGGCAGAAGACCTGAGTTCAAATTCCTGACTCTGCTCTTACTACCTGTATGACCTTGGGCAAGTCACTTAACTATTCTGTGCCTTAGTTTCCTCATCTGTTAAATGAGGGTGTTGGTCTTAGATGATTTCTTAAAGTCCTTTTCAGTTCCAAAACCATGAAGTCTTATGAAGCTCAGAGAGAGCATGCTCTCTGTTTAAGATTACATAAATAATATTATCAAAACTATAACTCAGGTTCCTTAAATCTCACCACATCCTTTTTGCTACAGCTGTTTGTCCAAAAGGTGTTACTGAAATTGCCCAAATATAAACTCTCTTTTCAAACAGATGTTGAAAAAAAGACAAATCTCCAACAATAAATTAACTGAAAAGAAGAATACATCAGAAGCCTGGACACAAATTTATAACAGCATTCATTAGATGGGTATCAAATCTTTTAGTTAAGCATTCTTATTTAAAGCCAATTTGCATAAATAATGAGAAGCTATTTCACTGACATAAACTAGAATTGACTGGAAAATCTGCGAAAGAGCCCACGTGAGCTTCTGAGTTTCTCATAGTGCTCCCTGACTCCAGGCAAAAAAAAATTAATCATTTCTCCCCCTAAGGTTTGGGCAGCTTGGAAAAGGAAAATCAGAAAGAATATATTTTATCCTTATAAAAAAGTCATAGAAAAAAAAGAAAATTGTTTTGCTAAAAAATTGTTTCTGTAAAATTGATATAAGAATGAAACTGGAATTTCCTTTTTTTTCCCTTGCTAGTAAGCATGCTAAGATTTTCTTTTGCCTTCTCTTACCATTTACCAAATATCTATATAAGGCATGTTACATGTCCTGCTGCTGAATCCTTGTCACTCATATTACAAGCATGGGTTCTTTAGTAAATGAACCCTCTCAAACCATGGATTGTCTCTGGTCACTTTCAGTACCGCAATTTATTTTCTTTAGATGGTCTCTGCCCTTGATACATTGACATTAAAACAGCCTTACAGAGAAGCATTTTTTAAAAATATGGGAAAATTCCCATTGTCTGTAACATGATAAACAAGCCTAAAATTCTACCATAAAAAAGAAAGCTTTCATCTGAAAACATAAAGCTTTTAATGTACTAATATAGATTTAATAACCACATAATGCATATACAAGAATTTTTGTAGATGGCCTCTGACATTACTGTCAACTTAGATTCTCCATGATTCTGTGAATAACCTAGAATGTCAAATGTTAGTGAAGACCATTTTACCCAAACTTGATTTGGTTGCCTGCCTTCTGATTGATGAATGGTATAATGGTTGGTGTGATGACCTGCCTTTTCCCTAGACCTAAAGTCCCTTCAGGACTCAGAGCTAAGACTCCAAAATACTAACCATAGCCTGATGCTGGTTCTATTTTGCCTTTTTATAACATTTCTAGGAACTAGATTTTTGCTTCATGACTTTGTCCTGCCTTTTCCCCCGCTGCATTCATTGAATCTATGTCTTTCTTGGTCTCCCAAGTCTTGATATCCTGCTTGAAACCCCATCCCATTCCCTCAGGACCTAGTTCTTTGTTTATTTTAGTCCTGTTAAGATGTGGAGTTTTGCCCTAAATCCCACTGTTAAGACTCTGCTATATGTTGCCATGTCTCTACAGTACTGGCTGTCTTACCATCTGGATCCCCAATTATTGCCTGCTCCCTAGCTTATCGGGTTAGCATAAAAACCTTAATATTGCCAGCTATGCACCATTTTCCTGTCAATGAAACCTTGTTCCATTGCCTCATCGTGGCATATCAGTGCTGCTAAGTTCTCATAAATTGTACTCTACCGAAGAAGCATAAATTTGGTAGGTTTGATTTACCAACACTGGAAAGTTTTCAATTTTGAGCCCAACAAAAAGCTATGTTTCTATCAACAACAACAAAAAAACCCAGCTAAGTATGAAAAGTTGGTCATTAGGTAATGACTTTTAGGGAGGACAGGACAACTTATGAAATATGGTGGGGCAGTGATCAGAGTTGGTGAAGAAAGTACTAATGCTGTTAAAATCATGCATCTTTCAAAGTACCAAGAGTTCCTTTGTCTCCTGTGTTTCCCTGGGGGAAGGAATGTCATATCTTTAGTAATATGACTATTTTCAGATTCCATATTCTGTCATGATAAGAGAGAATATATTTTGGTTGATCTATTTCAGATGTACCAGTATTACCTGTCTGCTTGATTTAGATCACAAGCCCCCATAGACAGTTCTCATGTTTCATTCTATTTTCTAAGCAGTATCTTTACATGCTGGTCCTATTCATTTTGTGGTAAATTTTCTTCTTTATTATGCGCAATTCTCTCCCTCACCCACCCCCAAATATATGCTCCAATATGAGACAGAAGAATACTTATTCTATCTGTACTGACAAGGAGTAGTGGAGCTTTCCATAGTTCTTTCATTATAATGACACCTCATCAGTCCTCTCCACAGTATCTTCTCTTGACAGCATCCTCAGAACTGTCCTTTAAGCTGAACCCTCTTATCATGGCATGGCTCTTGATCACCTTGATCCTTAGCATCTTTCCTTCACTGACTGCTGGTCCAACACCCTCTCTTAATAGCCTGAAATCTTACCATGTTTAGGGGGTCGAGAGAGTGGAGAGCTTGTATATTGCATGGGATGTCTAAGGACTAAAAATCTAAGAACCGTGGCTTGCTTTTTCAAAGAAAAAAATAACATAAAATGCTATCCTCTGCATTTTAAACAAGTTTTTCAGGAACATTTTTTTTTTTATTAAGTTAACATTGTTCCAAATCCAAGAATTTCTTGCTTATACAGAAAAATGTCTAAAATGACAGTCTCCTCCCTACCCTCAGTGTTTGCCTCCAGGCACCTCTTTACCCCACAACAATTTTAGTTAAGGTTTATAGGAATCTTGACCAAGGAAAAAGGTCACTATATTAAAATGCAGCTTGGGAAAGATATTCTGGAACGATGGTCACTTAATCTCAAAATAGAACTATCTGATTCCTTCTTTGACCACTCCACTCAAGGAGACTTGCTCCTTTTAATCAATATTTTAAACTTCTCTGAATGAAGAAAGGTGGCTCACAGCACCAATCACTTTAAAGGATTGAAAAGGCAAAGATCTTAAGTGGACAAATGATATCTCTCTTTTTATATTAGCGTTTATTTTTGACCTCTTCCACATTTTCTGAAAGGAAAAGTCTAGGAAAGATTTTAGGCTGAGGAAGATATTGTTTCTTAATATTTTAGATGAACTAAAAATGAAATTTTTAATATGTGTTCACAGGTTTAAAGAAACTTAATATCTTTCCCTTTGCAGCAGGCTTCTACCTTCACAGAGAGCAAGCAAGAGGATTCTTTTATAAAGTACATTGATAGTCTCCATTCAAGAGAGTATGGATCTGTATGGATAGTACTGTAGAACACTGAAGAAATCCAAAGGTGGTGATTGGAATTAAAATGGGTATACCCAAGGCAACACACACACACACACACACACACACACACACACACCCCAAAAATAAAAACAAAAAATACTCCATAATTTTTTTTTATCACTTTAGTAACTTTCTGGTTCTATTGCCTAGAAGAATAGGAAGGATTTCTGGTTTGTTTGGGTTTTTTTTTTCACATATACTGGTTCATTTAGCTTGTTTTCATATTGAATTTATCTGTTTAATTGACTTTTAAAACCTATATTCAGGATTTTATGCTTATCCCTATCTCGTCCTTTTCTTTTGTGTTTAAAATATTTTAATGTGTTTAAAATTCTACATTTAAATTTGATAACATTTTGTTCTCTAGGATCCAGAGTTCTCTAGAAATATACATAGACTTGGGCATACATAGGGAATAAAATAATCTTTGCTTCTAACTTTTCTGAAAACAACCCAAGAAAATATATCTCTATCAATATAATATTGGTAGATAGATAGCTTCTCCTATCATTAAAGATAGTATAGATGACTAAAAAAAGAACAATATTTGTTAGCTATGGGCTTTCTCCAGTTGTAGGTAGAGTTGGGACTTAAATAAAACCTTAATTTTTTTAGCAGAAGGACCAGATAAAGAGCTATAGAAGAATGGGCATGTTCATCAATATGCCATAGTATTTTTCTTTTGCCACCTGGTCTTAAAGAACAGCCCACATTCTAGTTCTCATCAGAGAAACTCATTTAAAATTATCCCTTTCGTTAACACACTGAAATTCCCACTGAGAATATATTCTACCAATTAAGTTAAAAGGCCTTGTCCAACTCATCTTAATTTTCTTATTGAAATGAACACATCATTATACAAATGTGGAACCAACACATCATTTGAATTTCATTCAAAGTATGACATATCCTTTAAAAAAATAAAGGAAAAATATTTTATGCTTTACAAAAAAAATCAGCTAAAATATGGTCCATTACCATGTGTTGTGGGGTCTAGTAGATAAAGATGGGCAGAAAATGCTGAAAAAGTAGATCCTATTCCTTACTAAAATATTGACTGTCAGTATCCTTCGATTAGAAACTACTTCTTCAACTTTTTTTTAATTTATAAAAGGAATTGGAACCTCTCTAGATCCCAACCAATCCCCAACCCTGCTTGCATCTATAATTACAGCTCTGGCACCTGCCCACAGTGTTTATTGTTTCCCATTTACCAGTTCCATCATTTTCCTTCATGGTCTTGCCAACCCAATATACCAGTCCCCTAAGAAGTTGATGTCAGACCAGTTCTGACACTCTGCCAACAAACTGGACCTGACCCTGTAAAACAGAAAACCAGGGATGTGTCCAACACTAGTCCTACTGAAACCTTACAAAGATTCATTATATAAGGACTGTTTTAGCTATTTATAATAGTCTGTTACATCTAAGGCAAAATTATTGGCTTAATATTTTGAACTTGAGGCATTTGACATGTGCATGATATGCTAGCAGGCATTTTGACATAAGTAGTTGATTTATGATCATTCTGCTATAGTCACCCAAACCAGTTCATTTCACTTTTCCAATCTGAATGATCTTTGCCAATTGGTAATTTAGATTTCAAAACAGATGTCACATAAGCGTAGCATGAATACTTTTTCAGGTAGAGGTTAATTTTGTGCTGCAGCATATAGAGGTGTCTTGTTTAAACTGCAATATAGCACCATAAAGAAATCACTACTATATCTTTTGGACAAATGGTAGCAGGCAGTGCCTAACATTTACTAGTGGTTTTTATTCATCTGGGGTTATTTAAAACAGAGATCTCTTACTCATGTTCATCAATTTTGGAAAAGGCAGATATTTCCATATTCCACCTTGGTCATAATATCATGGCACGGTGCCAAATGGGCCATAGTGACCCAACGAAAGGCAGAAGTAACTAGGTTTTCCTTTCCCTTGGCTTTTTTCAAGATACCCTCCAACCAGAATTATTGTGACAAGCTCTTGGCAAACTACCAAGATGAAAAATACAAATTTTAACAGGTATTTTTTTGTCATCCTTCTTTTCGTGGATAAGATAGGTCAGATTTGAAGTGCAGAGGAAAAAAAAGCACAGAGACACTCTAAAAAGAGGGCTACTGACCAATGCACAGAGCGGAGTCCAAATAAATATTGTTTACCAAATTTGTTTTAGCTGTAGGAAAGGACTTGAATTCAGATTTCAAACATCTCTAATAAAAAGCAAAAGGAATAAAATGCCACATTAAAATCCAGTTTCATTCCATTCAACAAGCATTTCTTAAAGACCTATTTTGGGTAAGACACTATACAAGGCACTAGAACAATAGTCTCTGACCTAAAAGAAGAATGAGGGAGGAAGGGGAATAAACATTGAAGTGCATACTATGTGTCAGGAATTGTGTTAAAACCTAGCAATTGAAATACAGACAAAAAAAAGAAAGATAAGCTCAGCCCTTAAGAAACTTACAATCTAAGGAAGGAAGACTATACAGAAGAAGGGACCTGAAAAGGGGTAAAAGGGAGGGGAATTAAGATACTCCAGAATCGGGCCAGGGGGGGAATAACTATAGACCTGTTTGAGCTACTTCACAAAATTCAGGCAACAGGAGAAACCCACAAATGGGAGGAAGGGCCAGAGGCAGGCTTTGCAGGGGAATGTTCCAGGGTGAGCAGACTGTAAGTATGGTAGGGTGTTCTAGACTATAGCGTGACTAGAGCCATAGTGGGGTTTTCCAGAGTGAGCAGGGTATGAGCATGGTAGTGATGGGTGCTTGGGATCTATGTCTGTAAAATCAATTTGTAACCTCAATGTGTAATACCAATTTGTAACATCAGTAATGATGGGGTGCTTGGGATCTATATTTGTAACATCAGTCTGTAAAACTTTGTAACATCAATTTGTAAAACCAGTTTGTAAAATCACATTACCCCGCCCCAGTCTCAGAGCATTAACTCTTCCCCTTCTCCCCCTCCCCTAGCTTCAGAGCAATAACTCTGCCTAGCAACAACTATCTCAGCTTGGAACAATAACAAACTATTCCTATGAATCCTTCACTAAAGTATCTATAAACATTCCAGCTTAGGCAACTATTATCTCCCCCTTGCATAGTGTCCTGCTGCCCCCATGAATCCTTCAGTACCCTATCTCTAGGTTGACTCCTTGGCTGCCTCCGTGAATCCTTCAGAGCCCTATCTCTGGGTTAACTCCTTAGCCTATTATCCCTTGAGTCTCTGGTTAGCCTTGGTTCCCAGATATTAATCTTGTCAAGCATGACACTGATGGGTGGCAGACTGGGCACTTTCAGCCTCACATCAGCCCTTGACCACTCGCTGACTTAGTGACATTTCAAGCCTAAAACCACCCCTCTAGGTAGCCCCCGCCTTGGGCTTTTTCCCAGTGAATCATGGGTACTATGCAGTTATATTATATAAAGCTTGCATGCCCCTTTAAACACCGGGCCCACCTTAACTCCTCCCTAATCCCACCCTTAATCACCTAGTTAGCATAATTGGCACCGGTTCTACTATAGATGATTCTATATAAATCTTAATTCTACCCTTTAATGTTGAAGGTCCCCTAAGGATCATTGCCTGCTGTAAGTCGTATAATAAACTTTTACAACTCTGACTCCAAGTTAGCCTGGGCCTACTGAATTCTTTGCAGACTGAATCGAAGGCTTTCTGGTCTTAGATAAGATCAGAGTTCCTGCTGAACCTATTGGGAGCCATCCCTCATCAGTAGGATGATCCAGGGTGAGAAAACTTCCAAAATGAGACAAGAGTAGAGACATGATTTTGAAGTCCAGAAAAGTTCAGAAACAGGACTGGGGAAAGGAGAGGGGAGTGAAAGGAGACCAGTCCAGGCCCCTTAACCAAATGAAGGCTCTAGGAGGAACTCACCCATGAAAGACTGCAGCTAGGACTTTCAGAGGGATATATCAGAAGCTTACATTCTTCTAGAGCAAACTACACATAGATAAGCAAATGCAGAGTAATTTGTAGGGAGAGAGTTACAAACAAGTCAGGAGGGAAGAACAGGAATAGCCTCCTGTATGACTGGACAACTGACCCAAGGCTTAAAGAAATCCTAGGGCACAAAAGTCAGAAGTAAAACTACTAACTCATGGGGGACAGTCTATGCAAATGCAGAGTAATTTGTAGGGAGAGAGTTACAAACAAGTCAGGAGGGAAGAACAGGAATGGCCTCCTGTATGACTGGACAACTGACCCAAGGCTTAAAGAAATCCTAGGGCACAAAAGTCAGAAGTAAAACTACTAACTCATGGGGGACAGTCTATGCAAATGCAAAAAGGTTGGAGATGAAATGTCCTGTATGAGTGAAGCAAGTAGGTCAGTGTGCCCATTGGAACATAGACTATGTGAGGAACAATAGAAAGAAAATGTCTCGAAAGATATTTCTGAGCCAGATTTTGAAGGGCCTTAAATGACAAGCTAAGAAATTTATCTTTTATCCTTGAGGCAGTGAAGAGCCCCTAGAGTTTCATAAACAGAAGAGTGACTTGAGAGATTGGAAGCACGGAGACCAATTAAGAGGATTTGGCAATAACCCAGGCAGGAGGTGATAAAGACCTAAGCTAGAGTGATGTCTGTATGAGTAGAAAGAAGAATACAGATCTGAGAAACTTAACACCTCTTAGGCCAGAATACTGTAATTTGGAGGTGGAATTTACATGACTTAGAGATGGATGGGGGTGGGGAGAGGAGGTGAAGAGAGCGAATAATCAGTGATGCCTCCAAGGTTGCAAACCTGAGTAACTGGGAGGGTGGTGGAATTTATGACAGAAGTAATATAAGCAAGGTACAAGAGGTAATATAATCTAAGGGAAGAGATAATGAGTTCCATTTCAGACACTGAATTTGAGAGGCATATGAGTTAGATGAGGACGTACAGCAAGCAGTTGGTGATTTGGAACTAGAGTTCAGGGGTGAGTGGAATAAAAAAAGTGAAAACTTCTCAGGTAACATTCCAGAAATATGAACAGAATTGTAATAAAGCACCAAAGACTTAGCAGCCTGAGCTGGCAGCCCAGTCCTTGCTTTACTTCCCTGGTCACAAGTTGAAGTTTTTGCTAAGCTTAGCTAATGCGAAAGAGGAGAAAGCACAGACCCTGCAAATTTAACCACAGGCCCAAATGTCCCAGACTTGTTTCCATTGACCACCATCTGACCTGTACAAATGTAAAACTGGAAATCCTGTTACAAAGGTCACTCTGACCTAAGATTCATGAAATATTGTCTGCTCTCGCATCTATATTGATATTGTTAGAACATTCATCTTCTGCTTTCATATCTAAGTTGATATTGATGACATATTTTGTCTTCTTTCACATCCATGTTGATATTTAAGCAAGATTTTTGTGGTCGGACTGTGTGCCTAAGTTTCCAATTAAAGGGAACAGGACAGAACAATGAAGAGGGGAAAGGGGTGGTCTTTTGGGTATATAACCAAGCTTTGTATTTTGTATTTTGCCTCTCCTACCAGACTGCCTCTGGTAGCGACACCACCCTTCTTGAAAGAAGACATAACTAAATAAATCCTTCCTGTCTCTACTTGGAGATATCTCTGCTTATTTTATTTTGGCCTACACAGTTCGAAAAAAATGAAACCTGGACATATGGTTTTGGGAGTCAGAAGCATAGAAATGATAACTGAATCCATGGGAGCTGGCGAATCACCAAGAAAGAGAGGCTAGAGAGAGAAGAGGCAGGATTCAGGAAAAGCCCTACAATTCACTCACACAGGAAGGAGGGATATCAGTAGAAAGCAGTGTCACCAAAAACAAAAACAAAACAAAACCAGAGAGTTACTGTTCGAGTTAAATTCTGCTACTGGGAATTCAGAGGAAGGTGGACTGTTTTAGCTTAGGAGTTCTGAGCTGTGGTGTGCTATTGGAACTAAGTCAGGAATCCATATGGTGAATCCCTAGGAGTGACAGGCTGCCAAGATGCTTAAAAGGGTGAACTGGCCCAGAGTGGAAATGGAGCAGGTCAAACATACTACGCTGATCAGTAGTGACTCTGTAAGCAGCCCTTCCAGATTGTATGAGATGGGAGTCTCAGTTTGAAAAAAAAAAAAACTAATCAAAAAATAAAAAGGGGAGAGAATATCTCGGAGAAAGAAATAGTTAATGTTAAAACTGCAGAGAGGATGCAGAAGAATGAAGGCTTAGGAAAGGCCATTGAATTTAGTAATTAAGACAAAATTCCTTGCCTTGGAGAGAGAGAGAGAGACTTCAGAGTTGGAAACTAAGGGGGTTGAGAAATTAGTGAAAAGTAAGTAAATGGAGACAATGAGTCCTGATTTTATCTAAGAATTTGAAGAGAGGAGTAGAGTTGTAGGGTAATAGCATGAGGGCAGGAGAGTAAAATCTGGGGAAAGTTTGTTTTGGTTTGGTTTTGAAAACAGAGTAGATTCAGGCTTGGTTTTAGGCAGTTATGTAAACAGCCTTAAAATAAGGAGGTAGAGACCAAGCCTTTTCAATAAACACCCCTCTCTAAACTTTTCAATCTGTCTTTATTTACTGACTCCTTCCCTACTGCTCACAAACATACACTCATCTCTCCAATCTTTTAAAAAAATATTCCCATGATCCTGCCATCTTTTTCAAGCTAACATTGTGTATTTCTCCTCACTTTCACAGCCAAATTCCTAGGGGAAAAAAAGCTGTCTAAACTTGTGGCCTCCCATTTTATACCTCACACTGATTTCTCAACCCTTGCTATTTGGCTTCTATCCTCACTACTTGACTGAAACTGCTTTCTTCAAGTTGGTATGATGCCCTTTATGGCAGGGGGAAGGAGGGGTCTTAACTTGGGGCCTGTGAACTTGTTTTATCAATATTTTGATATTTGTATTTTAGTATAATTGGTTTCCTTTGTATCCTGTCTGTTTTATTGTATGCATTTGAAAACATTATTCTAATATGGTGATCGACAAGCTTTACCAGACTGACAAAGAAGTCCCTGATGCACACATGTTAACAACTCCAAATCTATGGAGAATCTATGTAAAAACATAAATGGGAATGATGCAGTATGAGGCAGCACAAAATGGGTTACACTTTGTATTCCATTCCTTTGGTGACGCACAATGATGAAAGCTTGGGTCCAAGTATTTAAATTCCCATAGGTAGATTTGAGAAGCATTTATTTTAGTAAATGATTTCAACCTCTTCCTTCCTTCAAAATTCTGTACCCGAATTGCTATCATTAGCAAAAATGACTCAGTTTTGTTTGTGCCTCTTTTCTCCTTCCTGGCTCACTCTAAAGTAGAGATGCTGATGAGAAATGGATACAAGGAAGGGGGCGGAGGGAAAAGCACAACTCTATATACTACATGTCTGAATATAGGCCAGCCTGGAATATGGGTCTTTATCCAAAATAAGATCTTAGTTTTTAAAAATTGGTATCTTTTGTTTTTACTTCACTTTCATTTCCAAATATATATCCTTTTCCAAATATATCCTCCTCTCTCCCCACCTTTGTCTTGTAAGGAAGAATAAAAAAAGAAAGAAAAAGGATATTTTGTGAAATAGCTCATCAAGTCTGAGAGTGTATGCAATGTTCTATGGATAGGCACCCCAACTCCCTAGCGTAAGAAGGGAGGTATAACATCCCATATCTTATTCAAGGCCACCCTGAGTCATTATAATTAGAGAGCACTTAAATCAGGTTTGTTTTTTTTTTTTTTGGTGTGATTTTTATTCTTTACACTTGTTTTGCTATAGTCTTTACATATATTGCTATCTTGGTTGTTTGGTTCATTCATCACAATTTTATATTTTCCCAAGATTTGCTATATTCTTTAGATTTGCTGTTTCCTACGAATCAGTGATATTCCATTATATTGATGTACCCTAATTTGTTTAGTCATTCCCCAAGTGATGAGCATCTAGTTTGCTGAGATTTTGTGTGTGTGTGTGTGTGTGTGTGTGTGTATGTTTGTTCGCTCATGCTCGCAAGAGAACTCATTACATGTATTTTATAGCTAAGTGGGCTCCAGTGGATTGTAGTGCTGGGCCTAGATTCAGAAAGTTTGTGTTGTTCTACAGTCTTTTCAGACTCTTTGTGACTCTATTTGAGGTTTTCTTGGTAAAGATGCTGGAGTGCTTTGCCATTTCCTTGTCCAGTTCATTTTACAAATGAGGAAACTGAGGCAAATAGGGTTAAATAACTTGTCCAAGGTCAAACGCTAGTGTGACTTAAGTCAAATTTGAACTCAGATCTTCCAGATTTTAGGCCCAGAGTTCTATTCACTGTACCACCTATCTGCCTAAGCAAGTAACTCAAGGCCTTCAGAGATTAAGTGGCTTCCTCAATGTCATACAGGTAGTAAACCTCAATGATTGAAACCAGCTTCTCTGACTTCAGAGTCAATGCTCTTTTTTCACTGAAACAGTTTCGATTTGGATACTCGATATCCAAAGCAATCAGCAGGACAAGAAAATACTTCTCTTACACACTGTTCCTAGAATGTTGCTGTAGAGGATAAAATACTTGTAACATTCAGAGAGTCACAGAGGGCCATCCTCATCCCCATCCTGCACAGCTGTTGCAACCCTTGGTATTAATAAAACAAAGAAGATATGGAAAAAGTCACCAAAAACTGAAACACAACTGATTTAAAAAAAAATGTTTTCCTAGCCCTTTCTTCTGAAAATACATTAATCATTTTAAAATTTTACTTTAATTCTTTTTTCTTACACTTTAAGTTTTGAATTATCTCCCTCTCTCCCTCCACACTCTGCACTAGAGAAAGCCATCATTTGACACAAATACATACATATATGCATACACACATGTAAATAATAAATGTAAAATTAAAAATATTATACATACTTCTATTTATCAGTTCTTTCTCTAAAGGTGGATAACATCTTCATAGGTCCTTTGTAGTTGATTTATGGATTTGTAATACTCAGAATAATTAAGTCATTTACAGTTGTTCATCGAACAATATTGCTGTTATTGTTCTACTCATTTCACTCTTCGTTATTTCATGCAGGTCTTTCAATGTTTTTTCTTAATAGTTTTTTTTATTTTTTTTCTATTTATTTCATTATTTATTTTTCTATCTTTACATGTAAAGATAGTTTTCAACATTCATTTTTGTAAAATTTTTAGTTCCAAATTTTTTCACCCTCTCTCCCCACCCCCAGACAGCAAGCAATGTTGTTTTTTTTTTTTTTATGAAATCAAGCTACTCATCATTTCATACAGCACAGTAGTATTCCATCACAATCATATACCACAACTTGTTTAGCTATTCTCCAATTGAAGAGAATTCAAAATACATTAACTATTGAGGGTAAAAAAATGATTTTTTAATCTAGCTTTTGTGGTGTTGGTGCAATGTTGTGAGACTGTACTATGGAGAGATAGATCCTACAAATATCAAGTTCCACAACGATGGGTCTTTTCTCACTGAATTTGGGCCCTTTATATTATGACTGGAGGCCCAATGCCCTTCCTGCTCTATTCTCTCCTCTACCCCCACCTCTGATTGGCTGTTACAACATGACTAAAGACTAGTTAAGACCTTCCCAAGGTGTCTTGTTAAGGTCTCTTAGACCTCTTAGGGAAGTGATTAGTATCAGAGGAAGAAATTATATGTAACCACCTGTCTTTACCATTCTTCTTCATTTGGGTTGAGAAATAAATGAATGGGAAGTAAAGGCAGGACCAGCACAGTCCAAGAGTTGCAGAAACCTCAAAACACTGTTTTTCCTTATTACTGACTTCACCTTTGAAATTGAATTGAAGCAGAGCTAGATTGAGGGTAAGTGACTAAAGCTGCTCATTTACAAAACAATTACAGATGAACACTGTTATGAGATTTAATCTGACACTTCAAATTAGCAACAAGCATAAGGTTCAGTGGAAGGGATAACATTTTAAAAATTAATTGAAGATTATAAACAAGATCACTTGAATCTTCCTGTTTCTTGAGAGGCTGTTATTGTGCAGGGGGAAAAGTATTTGAAGTTAAAAGACCTAACTTCACAACCCAGTTCTTCTACTTACTCTTTGTATGACCCCCTGTTATGGGAATGGGAATTTAAGATCTTCCCTGCCCCTAGGCCTTTTGATTGGCTTAAGTGCACCTGGAGCCTGTGGCGGGAGGCGTGGTTTTCTGGAATGCCCACACCTTGGTGCTCTGTGATTGGGCAGTGGGTCAAGAGGGCTGTGACATTCTCTGAGCCAGGAGAAGAAGTCTATATATACCCTGATGTGAGATTTTATTTTGAGGCTCACTTTGAGAAGAGTTATGTGATTGACCAGACAAGCCTCTGGGCAGCCATTGAGCTCCCTGGCTTTGGAAACCCAGATGTTGGTGCTTCCCTCTCTGGTAGCTGTGACTATGTATAGATGTAACGGTCAGACAGTTGGAGGCCTGTCTGCTGAAATGTTTCTCTGTCTTCTTGTAATTTCTTCTTATAACATGTCTGTACACTCTGAAGTTCGGGGTGCTGACTTTTTCCCCTGAACTAGATAAATGATATGTTTGATTGATAAAAGCAAGATTGTTAACCCATTTTGAGTTGCTTTCCTTTAAAAAAGCAGATCTAAGAACCAGTGTTGGCAGCCACTCTGGGGACGCTGGGGTGTTTGCTGCTACACCCCCAGAATCCTCATCTGGAAATAAGGGGGTAGATCATAAGCAGATTATATGTAATGTCCTTCCAGGAGTAGATCCTGTGGACTTATGGAATTGAGCCATGTCTGAAAAGGGCTAATAGCTCAAGATTTGTGGGTCAAATACAAAAGACACAAACAAGAAAATTAAACCCTATTTCCTCCCTTCCTCCCTCTCTTCCTTCCTTCCTTCCTTCCTTCCTTCCTTCCTTCCTTCCTTCCTTCCTTCCTTCCTTCCTTCCTTCCTTTCCTCTTTCCTTCTCTCCTTCCTTTTATTTCTAGAGACAAATACACAGGAAAGAAATTAAAAGAAGGTTGAGGGAGTGTGGTAAGTATGAATGTTAGAAACACCAAGGTGACTCAGTGGACAATATGCTGGACCTGAAATCAGAAACACCTGAGTTTAAATCTGGCCTCAGACACATACTACCTGTATGAACCTGGGCAAGTCAGTTAATCTCTTTTTGCCTCAATATCTTCAACTGTAAAATTGGGATAAAAAGCATCTACCAACCAGGGCTATTGAGAAGATCAAATAAGATTATACTGGTAAAGCATTTTTCAAAACTTAAAGCACTATACAAATGGTAGCTATTGTTTTGACAAACAGAATCGAACATCATAGAAAAATGGAGAAAGATCAGACTCAAGAAAAAGATATTGGATTTAGAGAAAAGGCAATGTCCTTCACTGCTAATCTTTAAGAAAGTAATTTTGGTATAGTGTAGGGTTGGGATAGGGGTTGTGGGGCTTAACCTGGTATAACCAGATTACAAAAAGCTAAACAAGGGAGAGGACATAATAGTTGGTCTAGATAGCAGGTCCAATAAATGAGCAAAATCTTGCTGTTATTTACTACATCCTATTTACTCTTAAAAGGGGTATTTCTCTATACAAGAGGATTCACAATATTATATCCTTAAAAGACAAACTAGAATAGATATCTGTATCATAATTCACTAAATTTACCAAAACTTATTTCAGATAACAACATTTCAGGAACCCATTTCTTGAGTAAAATGAGGAATGCCAGTCTAGAAATACAGGGTTTCTATAATATACACAGATATTAAAAGAATCCCTGGGGTAGAAGGCATCACTAAGGATATCTCAGATGAGGTCTGTCCACACAGGAAATCCTTCACCACCCACTGGACAATTCATCAGTTGACCTTTGGTTAAGACCTCCAGTGAGTGGGAGCATGGAACACCCAGGGACAGCCCATTACACTTTTGGATAGGTCCATTTGGGGGCAGTTTTTCCTTAAATCAAACCTAAATTTACGTCTTTGAAGTTTCCACCAATCTCTCCTCCAGTACTTCTGCTGTTTAGAGTCAGGCAGACTGTCTTTGAAGGTGACTTTGATGCCTACCTCTTCTCAAAGCTTTCTTTCCTCAGATACCTAGGTCCTTCGACCATCCTCAGAGCATTATCTCAAGGCCCTAAATTTCTGTACGTGTCCCTTTACTCTCCAGTTTCCATTGTCCCTACCAGAAGTGAAGACCACCTGCAGACGTGTTCTGACTCAGGTAGTAAACAGTGGAACCATCATTGTTCTTGTGCTGGAAATCTCATTAGCTCTTTTAGCTACTAGATCACACTCTTTGCTTTTCTTTTGCCTCACCATTTGCTACCTCCAAACCTCACCCCACCCCCACCCCAACCCCACACTCCCCATCACATACACACACTTTTTGTTGTTGTTGTTGTTACAAGATATTGAACAACAGTACTCTGGCCAGGAAAAACCTTAATTTAAGGTTCAAAACTTTGACCAAGTTGACATTGTGGTTTATACTACTAGGGCCTTCCATAGACCACAAGAGACAAACAGAAGGAAAGGAGCTATATTGTTGACTCCTATGGAATTTGTAGTACACTAAAAAGACCAGATATTTGTTTTCAGATTTCTCTTTATTTCTCACCTGATTTCAATACTTTGAGACCTCTCCACTGATTTCTTTACATGGTAGAAAAGGTACTTGTACCTTCTCATCTTTCTTCCTTACCACCCCAATTTCCACCTTTTTGTGTTTTATTGTCCCCTCTTAGTAAGTAAGCTCCTTGAGGGCATGGGACTGTTTTAGGTGTGTTTGTACCCCTAACACTTAGCACAATACCCAATGTAGATGCTTAATAAATATGTATAGACTATTGACTATTCAGATGAGCTGGAACCTATCCATTCTTCCCATTTTGGATTTGCAAAGTTGATTTTTAAACCCATTCTCAACATTTCAGATTCATCCATTGAAAAGTCTGTCACATTAGTTTCAGACCAAGTTTATTGACTGTCATTTTTTCTTTCAGGCTCTGATTGTATGATCTTTGTCATCTAACATGTTAATTACCTATGCTTTCACTTTTAAGTCATCTAGAAACTTTTAAAGCATGTCATTATTCCTATATCTGAGTCCATGATTTTTTTTTAATAGCACAGTACTAAGAATAGAGCTATTAGAGACTTCCTTTCATATTGAGAAAGAAAAACATGAATATTGCTCTTTGGGCGCAGAGTATGTAGAAGGTAGAAATGTGCAAGAAGATTGGAAAGGCAGGAAAAGGACAAATGAAAATTTTAAGTGACAGAGGAGTTTATATTTTGTCCTAGAAGTAGTATGGAGTCACTATAAGCAAATGACAAAGTCAGACCTATGTTTTAGGAAAATCACTTTAGCAGCTGTGATTGATAGGATGATTGGAATAGGGACATGCTTAAGGAAGGGAGACCAATCAGAAGGCTATTACAATACTCTATGTAAGAGAGATAAGAATAAGGGTGATAACTATGTAAGCGGAGTGGGGTATACATGTTAAATATTGTGGATGTAGAAATAATAAGATTTGGCAACTAATTGCATATATTGGATGACACCAAGGAAGGACTCTCAACAGAAATAGCAAACCTTGGAAGAGAGGTTGTTTTATGTGAAAAGAAGTCATAGGAGGTTTTAATTCTTTTTTAATAATCATAGCTTCTAGAAATTTGCTAGAGATTGCTATTTAATAATGGCCTCCTTTTTTTTTTTCTGGAAATCAACTCAACTTAGGGTCTGGAAACTTCATTCACTTTCCTTTGTTGAATATTGAGATATTTACCCTTCCTTCAATCCTGTACTACCTTTCATATTCAACATTGTCTTTCAAATATCTCTGCCAATGGCTCAAAAATTGGACAGTCCCCTAAACGGACATTCCTTTACAGCTGATGAATTGAACTCATTAAGAATCACTTAATAGTTTCCTATTTATATGTTTTAAATGTTTTCTTGATGTTTTAGTTTTTGTAGAACATCACGTTCATTTTCAGATTCCTCCCAATTTCAGTACCTCTAGAACAGAAACTTTCCTTGTAACAGCAACAACAAAAAGTTAAGCAAACACAAATAATACAGTGACTGACAAAGTATGCAATATTCTGCTTGAGAATCAACCCTCTTCTACCTCGTTTGCACTTTGAAAGCAACATCCAATTTCTTTTTCCCTTGTCTACTTACCTTACCAAGTGTTTTTAACTACCCTGCCTTACCAAGTTTCTTCTCCTTTAGTCTTTCATCTTCTTTCCTTAAGAGCTTCTGCTGAAATTATTTTTCTCCTTCCTCCCTACCTCTTCCCTTTCTTTTCACATCCTCCCCCAAATCATCCAAGTCACCCTGATAATTACATGTACATCTTTTGTTCACCTTCTTCAGCTTGTCTTGCTTTTTCTTCTCACAATCTGGAAAAAGAAATTCAGCTGATGGAAATCCAATATTCTTACATAAAGTTAGTTCCAACTGTCTGTTTTAAAACATCCATCAAGTAAAGCAAAACTTCTTTAAATAAAAGTTCACTAAAATTTTTCACTTACATCTTTAAATCATTCTAAAGTGAAGCATTCTCCACATAATATCAGAAAAAGTTTCTTTGGAAACACATTTCCTAACAGTCATGATAATCTACATTCTGCTTTATATCATGCACAGAAATATTTATATGTTAATACTTATTTTCACTTACAATCTGGTTTAACCAGCAAATGGCAAAACTGGTTAAAATGAAGGAAATGGATATTTGAGCAAAGCCACAAACAATAACATGGGAAATGAAAAGTGATAGTAAAATCTTCTATCATTTCTTGGTCTCTCAAATCTGGATAATGGATCCATAAAGAAATGATTTTGCTACAAACCACAAAGCTAATCAGGCCTACAATTTAGTCCTCTTAGAGCAACAGTTAATTGGCCTCACACCTAAAATGGCCTCCAGGCAACTCAAATATTCAAAAGAAAATTAGTGCAGGAAACAAACAATATAATTCTTAACTACCTCAATGCCTAATATGCAAGGCAGGAATTTCCCTCTGAGCTCTATTTAGCCTAAAAGAATACCCTAGTTAAAGACCACATTTAATTCATCACAGTGTGCATTTTACACTTGGGGACAATATCATTAATCTGTTTAGGGTTTAGCAGTTAATGGAAGGATTTTGGTGTGTCAGTCAAGCTGAATACCTCTTTAAATTTCACTATCTCTCAAATTTTAAAATCTCCTATTTAAACTAAAAAAACAAACAAACAAACAAAAAAAAAAAAACCCAACTCAGTATCAAAGCCATCTATAGAAAATGGAGGAAGAGCATCTGTTCTGTGAAACATTCTCCCACAATTGGCATGGCTTCTTTCCTAATTATGTTCTCCATCCGGTTTGGCTGCTTGAACAGTGTGAGGCTTTCATTCTGCGCTCCTGTTTTCTCTTTATAGTGAGGTTGCTTCCTTAGTAGTAATGAAGCCTATTAAAAAAAAATCAAATAGACATAAGTGCTTCTCAAAAATAAATAAATAAATGAAAGCCTAAAAATACTGAAGACCCAAAGCTTATTCGTTTCTTTTGTTCCCATTCACTCCCTTTTTAAGCATATTTCACACATATGGAAAAAGACTTTTCACTGTTTCTCTGTCTGGCTGTTTGAATAAGCAGTATTTATGTAGATTGTGACGATGTCTGACCCGGGACAGACTCCCAAGAGAAGACAGACAAGTGGTTTCTCCCACAGCTGGACAAGGGGAGGTTTAGACTTTGGCTCTAAAGAGGGTGATCCTGGCTCTTTTACCCCTACTTCTGTACCCCCTTCACAATGTATATATCCCTGCCCAACACAGTTTGTCAGTTTTTTAAAGAATACAAGATATCTTGCCACAGGCAAGGGAATCTTAGGATACCAATGGCCAAGAAAATACAAACTAAGTTATACATACGGCTCAAGCTTTTACCATGACCTGCTTTCCTTCTTGCTCACTCTTACTTCCAACATTAATCAAAAATCATAGCTACTCATCTCTTGTCACTAAGGAATATGATAGGCTAAGCAAGACCCTTTCCAGGTCTCTACCCTGGGATATTTGGTAGATTGCTACCCCAAAAGGAGTAAATGTTGTTTTATTGTCACAAAATTTGTTTAATATGATCTTAGGCAGCATGAAGGAAGGCACAGTGTCCAGGAAGCAGGAAATGATCATGCTTTTATACTCTGCCCTGATCTTTAGGAAGGACGGTCAAAACTTCAAGGTGTATTAAGGAGAATCAAAATGGTGCTTCATTGAGAGGCAAAGCCTCTTGGAAGCCCATGTTGCCCCGCTACTACCTTTGGTTTGAGAGAGAAAAGCAGAAAGGAAAAAAAGCCTCAACATCTGTTTATCTGTGAGTTCTGGTTTTTACAAGCTGATTGGTGGATTAGATACCTTGGTGAGGAACTAGCTGACTGGGAGTGTCTGCATTGCCTAGAAAGAGCTAGCCTAATGAGCTTTGCAGTTCTTGGATTTAAAAGAAACTGCCAGGCTAATTAAGAAAGCAACACTTTATCCACAACCTTTCAATGTTGCTTGTGAGTTGAAATTGTTGGTAAGTGCTTAGTCAGTTCTAGAGAAGAAGAGAAGATGATTTGCCTAGCTGGTGATCAGTGAGGTTTAGAAGGGAGCAGTCAGTCAGACAAGTGTGGAGCTGTGCATAGGTTACTAAATGGACCAATGACATCAAAGTCTACACTTTTGATTTACCACGTGGATTTTTTCCCCTCATGCTTCTTTGCTGGGTTTCTGTAAATATATAATCACTTTCCCCCATAGATGCTGAGATCACTCATGAAAGAGTGTGACCCAAATTTATGTTTGTGTTGAGATATATTTATAAAGGCTGTGAGGTGGTGTAATGGATAGAGCACTAAGTCAAGAGTCAGGAAGACCTGAGTTCAAATCCGGTCACAGACATTTGTTACATGTATGAATCTGGGCAAGTCAGTTAACCTCTGTTTGTCTCAGTTTCCCCAAATGTAAAATAGGGATAATAATAGCAACTTGTGAGGATCAAATGGAATGCTATCTTTAAAGCACTTAAGTGCCTGGCATATTGTAGGCACTATATAAATGCGTATTCCCGTTCCTCTTCCCCATTGTTCTTTTTTTTTTTTTGCTTTTTGGAGGGGGGAAGGCAGGGCAATTGGAGTTAAATGACTTGACAAAGGTCACACAGCTAGTAAGTATTAAATGTCTGAGGTCAGATTCAAACTCAGGTCCTCCTGACTCCAGGGCCAGTGCTCTATTCCCCTGTCCCACCTGGCCTCCCCTTCCCCTGTCATTCTTGCCATTTGCTTTAACATATAAGTGCTGCTAATGTTATCATTTATTTCACTTTATTGTAAATAGTTATGTTTATGATCTAAAAGTGTCATCATTTAGAGTGACTGGCTTTGAGAAAATGAAATCACACCAATGGATGTCCAAGAACTATAGTGGTTTGTAGGAGGGTTATATTACCTTACAGTGGGATTACTCTTAGCAACACAAAAGAATTTGAGTCTAACCATGTGGTGATAGTTCTTTTCTAGGAACTGAGGCTTGACAGGAGAGAGTGAGCAAACTAGACCAGAGTGGGAAGTGCAAGAGGTGTGAACCACTACAGGGTGGGTGAACCTCTCATGCAAATATCACAGGAGTAGACTGTCAGATGTTTGAGGCAGGGATATTTATGAGCCTAGCCTAGTGTCCAGAATCTAGTAAGTACTTAACAAATGTTTATTGAATTTAATGGAGGAAAATGAGATGGGATGGGATGGGATGGAATTGACTGTCAAATAGAAGAGAAAATAGACTTGCTTGCTTAAACTCAAATGGAGAACAAGTAGCAATGGATGGAAGATGAAAAAGAGAAAAATTAAGTTTGTTCTAAGGAAAAAACTTTTAAATATATATTAGTTTTCCCTCAATCACATGTTAAAATAATTTTTAACATTTAAAAAAAAGTTTTGAGTTCCAAATTCTTTCACCCACCCCTTTCTGAGACTGTAAGCAATAAAAATTAAAGTCATACAAAAGTAGAATAGGTTGTCTCCAAAGTTAATTGTTTTCCCCACACTGGAAGTCTGGGTAATCATTTGTTAAGTATGTTGTAAAGGGAATTCTTGCTTAGATATGAGTTGGACTAGATTATTTCCAAGGTCCCTTCAATTGTTGAAATTCTGTGATTCTTAAATATTCTCAGCTTTAATCTATAGACATAGACATGCAATTTTTCATGCCCTCTGCTACCCCAACTCGGGTTCTAAACAATTGACTGCAATCAAATTGTGTGGTTTTAATTAGTTATTTTTCTTTATGCATTTCAATTTTGAGAATTTCTATCAAAATATGCAACAGGATTATTGAATAGTAGATTCCACTCTCATCTCAAACTTTTCCACCTCCAAAATCTTCAACTATGAAGGTCAGATCATAATTTCCTCTGATCTTTCCATACCTCCCACTGTCTCATTTTTCCTAAACCACTCAATTTTTTTCACTATAAGCTCTAGTTCCCCAATCCTTCCATATCCTTCCAGTCCATTACTCATTCTGACTTCTTTTCATAATCTTAACTATTGTTAACTAGTCCAACAATGCATTGTACTCTAAATATCCCTTACTGCCTTGTATTTTTCAGAATCTGGGCCCTGAGAAACTTTAACCCTAAATCACCCCCATTATCAGATGTCTCTGCTATGTAATGCTGCTGAAAGAAGTTATAAAATCACATGGATTGAGTTAACTAAAGATTCAGGTGATCTTAACTAAACCAAAGATTTTAAAATGGCACTATTTCTTCTCTCACAGAATCAGAGGAGTTACAATATGACAGATACAGGGATAAATACCCAGGTAAAATGTGATGGGAGAGAAGGAGATATCTAGCCAAATCATACTAGGAAAATGTGAAAAAGAAGAGAATAGTTTAAGCTAAGGGATGATGGAAGGAATGGGTGGGAGGAGGGGAGAGGGTGGCACTGGGGCTCTGATGATATCTAGGCTGAACCCTGAAGGAAGAGAAGGATTCTGGAAACTAGAAATAAATAAGGAAGACATTCTAGAAAGGCACATGTATGAATATGTAAGAGTAAGTGCACATTGAATTTGGCAAATAGTTGGTAGTTCAGTGGTCATAGGACATAGTGTATATATGAAAAGGAATAAAATGAAGTAAGTCTAGAAAGGGATGGATTGAGTTTATGGGGTGGCATTAAATGCAAGGTTAGGGAGAGCCTATTTAATCATACACACAACAGAGAGCCATTGAAGGTTTGTGAGGAGAGTGACATGTCTGAAGTATACAATTGGAAGATTATTTTGACAATTATGGGGAAAATGGCATTATAAACGGAAGTGACCGGTGGCAGGGAGTTCAGTTATGTTAGTACAATTGAGAGGTGTTGAGCACCTTAACTCATTGCATCAAGTGACAGTGGCAGGTGAGAAGATAGAGATGAGGTGTTTTGGAAGAAGAATACAACTGATGACTGTGTATCATGAATGCGAAGAGTAAAAGGTTTTTTTAATACTAAATTAAATTCATTAAAAATATATTAAATGCCTACTAGGACTTGGATGCTAATTTAATAGAGGTTAACCAGCCAATAGTGGACCATGTCCCCTAAGCCTGTGCAAATTAAGCAACCATATGAAAAACTGTGGGAAGATGGGAACATTGAGTAGGCAACTCAAAGTAGTAATGTCTCATTTCTCTCTGTACTGGTGTCCACAGAGCCTTGCACCATGCCTACACATACTTATTGATTGTTGAGCCATTCAACAAACATTTCTTAAGTGTCTTCCATGTGCCAGGGACTGTACTAAATGCCGGAGATACAAAGAAAGACAAAATACAGTCCTTAATCTAAAGAATCTCAAAGAATAATGGGGGACAGAGAAAGAGGAACAAATGGTAACATAAGATATAAAAAGATAAATGGAGGGTGATAAGCAGAGGGAAGGCATTTACATTCAGGGGGTATGGGAAAGGCTTTTTGTACAAAGTGAGATTTGATCTGAGACTTGAAGGAAGCCAGGAAACAGAAACGAGGAAGGAGAATTCCTAGAATAGGGGATAACCAGTGAAAATGCCCGGAATCAGGAGATGGAGTGTGCTGTATGAAGAGCAGCAAGGAAGCCAGTGTCATTACATAGCAGACTAATTGACGGGGAGAGAAGTAAAGTAAAAGAAGACAGGAAGGAAAAGGGAGCCAAGTTATAGGCTTTGAATGCCAAACAAGATTTGACAATTGATCCTAGAGGTAATAGGGAGCTACTAAAGTTTACTGAATGGGGGTAGAGGTGGATATGGATGGTGACATGGCCAGACCGGTGCTTTGGGAAAATCACTTATACCACTGAGAAGAGGATGGCTTTGAGTGGAAAGGGAACCAACAGGCTATTGTAGTAGTCAAGGTATGAGATGATGAGGACCTGCTCTAAGGTGGTGGCCATGTCAGAGAGCAAAAGAGGCTGTATTTGAGAGATGTTACAATGGTAAAATTGAAAGGACTTGCTAATATGGAAGCTCAACCTTAAAGAATGAATAGAATTTCCATAAGGTTTGAGGAAAAAGGGAATAGAAGTGGAATGATGGGGGCGGCTAGGTGGCACAGTGAGTAGAATGTTGGCCCTGCAGTCAGGAGGACCTGAATTCAGATCCGGCCTTAGACACTTAATGCCCACAAACAAAAAACCTAGCCGTGTGACCTTGGGCAAGTTACTTAAACTCAATTGCCCTCCAAAAAGCAAAAAAAAAAAAGTGGAATGATGTTCTAGGTTGAGATATATTAGCAAATATTTACTAAGCCCACCCAAACACAATATTAGTGCCATGTAAAATCTTACTGAATTATGGTTTCAATAGCCTATCAAAGTTTATTTGATTTTTTTAATGTTCAAATCCCCTTTAAAAAAGTGTTTAATTAAAATATTTTAAAAGTTTAATATTATCACAAGTTTAGAGACAGGAAGTGCTTTAGCTTTTATTGAGTCCAAACCCTGACTCTCCCCCTCTCCCCTCCTCCCCCCACCGGTTTTGAGGTGAAGAAGCATCTGTTCAGAAAGGTGAAATTATAGACCCAATTCCTCAGGTAATAATTGAAATAACTGGAACTTGAACTCACATCCTTTGACTTTAATTCCAGGACTTTTTCCACTATAACACTCTGGTTCCAATGTGGAATTCAGTAATTAATGCAAATTAAATTAATCTTCCATAAACCCTCTTGAGAATGCCAGAAATGCCTATTTTTCAAAGTGTCAAGAGTGTAGTTTTCTATACAAACAAGTTGTCCATCTGACTGGCTTGCAGACATCTATGTATAAAAATAGACAAATCCTAATGTGATGAAACTGTAGAAATAACTATCTAAGTGATTGGACCAACTCTCTGCACTTTAATTTCCTCATTTGCAAAATGCAGATGATTTCTAGGCTCTCTCCTGGCTCTACTCTTTGTTTATTTCTGCATAATAAAAATCTTGTAGCTATTCCTATCACTAGAATGAAAGGTCTCTGAGTTATTCACACTGTGTACTTTTACAAACCCCCAAAGGATTCAAACTCCTTTTAGATTTTATTTTAAATGTGTAATGATTGCTCAGAATCCCTTCAACCTAGGCATTATTATTTCTCATCCTACAAGACACCTAGGGTCAGAGAAGTGATATGACTCACAGAGGTTAGAAAGCTAGTACAAAGCAGGATTTGCAATGGAATCTGTGGTGTCATTACAATGTTTTGTTCAATATATTCTATTTGATGATGTAGACAAGTGTAAGTCATCAGCCCCTTCAAAAAAAATCTAGGAATTTGAAAGCAATAGTTAAAGAACAATGGTTTCTTTAGATTCCTGATAGAAGATGCATGATATGAATACATAGGAACAGTCTAGATCTTGTCATTGGCTAGTAAATGATTCCCTTTTAGAGATTTACTGAGTCATCAACCAAAGAGATGCTCTATAGAAGTTGACTCTTCCTTTGCTCTGAGTGACATACTAGTCCTAGAAATAGAGCTGGATTTCAAGTCAGAATTCAATGGTTCTAGTCCTGGCTCTAATATTTATTGTTTGGGTTGCCTTCAACCAGTTACTCCCCTACTCCGGGCCTCAGATTCTTCATCTTTTTTTTTTTTAAAGGGGGTTCAACAAGATTACATGTAAGGTCCTCTTCATTTTAAAATACTGAAATATTTTTTTTCTGTCAGCAACCATAGATTTAAAGCCAAAAATAGATTTTAGAGGTTATCTGTTTCACTAGAGAGGAAATTAAGTTCCAGAGAGGGGGAGTTGCCAAGCTCGTAAAAAAGCAAGTGGTAAAGCTTGGATTTGAACTCAGATCTGCATGGATGCAATTGTTCTTTCCACTGTACTACATCATACATGAAAAGGAAATTATATCTAGAAAAGAAAACAAAACAAAAATCCACCTAACAATTTGCTGTCTTAACTTTTGAACTTTAAAGCTCAAACATCCCCAAAACCGTTAGCTTGAATACCTGTAATCACTCCATGTTAAAGGAAAACTCATTGACCATTTCATAATAGTTGGGGGGGGGTAAGGAAATAACTTATAAGTGATAAAGATGCTGATAAGGATACCAAAAGAATAAAGCTGTACCTTTCTGAACACACAACATAATGAGTAGTGACTTAGTAACCCAAAGAAAGTTTCTATGAGAGAATAGGTCATAGTACTTGAAAATTTTTGTGGGGTTTGATTTTGGTTTATTTTTTTGAGAAATGAGGAAACGAAATTTATCCATTTTATTAATCTTTCACTAAGAAAGCCTATCTTCGCAGATGAAAATTCACATCAAATCATTTTGCAGGCCAGTGGAAAGCTAGACATCTGGTTACTCAATGCCCATTCTCACTCTCTTAGCACTTTGTAATATGACATATTGTTCAATAAAAGCAAAGGAAATCATTTTTATTGGACTGTGCAAGAAGAGATTTCAAAGAGGAAACTGCCACTGCTCAAAGTTATATTTCATAGAGTTTAAAGAGAGTTGGGGCTGGGTATGGGGACCAAGGTTACCCATGTCTCTCAGGAAAATATTGAAATAGGAATCATTCACACGACTCCTTTGTAATCCCTTTCCATCTTCTTACTAAACTGTCCACAAAGGTCTGCCAGCTGCTCCTAGCTATATACCCTCCCTCCCCTTCATTGGTAGGTTCCATGGACTACCTTTCTCACATACCCTCATACCTATTCCCTTGGCACTCTGCTATCTAATCCACAAGGTGACAGCTAGTTATTTATGGCAAAGTTCAGCGGTGCTGGGCCTGCAGTAAGGAAGACTCATCTTCCTGAGTTCAGACATGTACTGTCCTCAGACATTTACTAGCTATGTGACCCAGGCAATCACTTAACCCGCTTTATCTCAATTTGTGAAATGAGCTCATCTGTGAAATGATCCAGAGAAGGAAATAGTGAACCACTCAAGTATCTTTGCCAAGAAAACCCCCAATGGGGCCATGAAGAGTCAGATAACAAGTGAAATAATTGAAAAACAACAAAAACAAATAAAAAACACCTACATGATTTTTTTCTATTATTTATTACAAAGAAAAAAGTTTTCTGATATTTAAAATTAAGAAGATTTTAATGGCAAATTATATCACATAAGTATTATTCAGCCTACACAGACATATTGTTTTTGGGTCCCTTCAACTCATACCAAATACACAGAATGATCTGTTCTTTCTCTGCCTCACAAAGAACCAGTATAAAGAACTGAAATTCCAAGCAGAGTTCTATGCTCTTTGCCTCATATACCATCCACTGCTAGATCATGAGTTTCTTGATGACAGGGGCTAAGCTTTAATAGTCTTTGTATCTCTCTCAGTATTATGAATATTTCTGGGGTAAAGGATGACAAATATAACTTGTCTCCCTTTTCTAGCCTATAACTTCCAAGGTTTTAAATATTTGGCTAGTAGAATGTTGGAGGTGGGCCCAAGGATGTACAGAAAAATATTTAACAATTAGTCATCAGGAAAAACAATGTATGCATAAAATATGTAAAAGTTAAATTTGCATTATTAACATTTTCTCCATTCTACTTTTTCCCATTAAACATTCTTAAATTTGAACAATCAACAACAAAAAATAAGGTTCACTGAAAAATTTAACAACATTCTGTCGGAGCTTGCCAAAACCGGTGCCAGCACACACCTTACTGGGCTGGATCTTAATAAGACATATACTCCTTTCTTCAAGGGACAGAAGTTTTTCACTAAAACTAGCATAGCAAACATGGACTTTGGGGGAGGAGGGGTAATTCTTGATGTATTATATATGTTATGTATTATTATATGTTATAATATATAATATGTAATATTATATATTATACATCATAATATATATTATATATGTATATGCTATATTATATATATATATTATGTATAGTTTATATTTTTAAAACCATACTTGTGATTTCATTGCTTCCATTACCCAAAACAAACCAGAGCCTTCTCTGCAGTGCCTGGAGCACAGAAGCATTACTTGAATTATCTAGGGGCTCTTAGCCAGGGCAACTCAGTTTCCGATATGGGACTCGAACCCAGGTCTTCCTGACTCTGAGTTTGTTGTGTTTGTCCTTAGTTTTCTCCATGGCATCAGGGAGAGGATGACATGACTTGCAGTTGACTTGGATTTGAGGGAGGGAGGGCTGTGCAAGGTCAGTAGCCTCACTTTCTCCTCCAGAGCCATCTGGATCCAGTGACCTGATATTCATCAGGATGACTAGAGATGAACCAGGATAAAATGGGAGACCCAGGTCTTTTAGGCTAAGGCCTTTTCACATACTCACTTAGAGTGAGGTAACACCCATTCAGTGAACAGTCCTCCTTAAGAAATGAGTCAAGGGATGGCCCCTTTAATTAAAAAAAAGAAAAAAAAAATCAAGCTGAGAGGAGAAGACTGTCAGGGTTGCTATTACAAAGAGAAACAGTTACCTTCAACATTCACTGCAAGCCAGGATGGCCCAAAATACAGCTATTAAGTGGAGTTTAGGCAGGGACCTATTGTGGTCCAATCTATGAGCTTCAGAGTGAAATGGTTTTAAAGTTTTAAGAAAGGGAGGGAGGGGAGGAAGGAAAGAGAAAGAAAGAAAGAAAGAAGGAAGGAAGGAAGGAAGGAAGGAAGGAAGGAAGGAAGGAAGGAAGGAAGGAAGGAAGGAAGGAAGGAAGGAAGGAAGGAAGGAAGGAATATAGCCAGTAAACCCCAAGTTAAGTGGGCAGCTTGTGGTCATCAAAATTCACCTTCAGTTCTCAAACTATCATGGTAGGCTTATGGAGGAGAGACAAAGACAGAGAAACAGAGAGAGACATATAGAAAGAAACTGATGAAAGAGACTGACAGGCAGGCAGACAGACAGACACACATCCACACAGAAACAGACAACAAGAGAGGGAAAGAGAGGGACATAGACAGAGAGACAAAGAAAGAGAATGTAGGCCAAAGAGGGATTGGGAAAAAAAATCAGATAGGTCAGAGAAATGTCTGTGTCACTGATTTGGTCAACAAAGAGAGAAAGTCTTCCTTATTTTGCTTTTATTACTTCCTGTCTAGTCAAGTCATTTATAACAAAGTATAACAAAATAAAACAAAGCTTTTAATATGCCTTCTTGCCAGCATTTCTATAGCTCGAGAGTCGAAGAATACAAAAAGCATAACATCTTGAAGTTTGGATTCAGTCAAAGGGCCACAGTTGAGAACCTAGAGGGCCACAGGGAGGCTTGAGGTTGCAGGTTCCCCACCCTGGGTTAAATAATTCAATCATAACTGCTACTGTTTTGCTGATTCGTTATTTATGAGAGTTTCGAAAGAGAGAGGGAAAGTGAGTAGACAAGGTACATAGAAGAGAGAAAAAGTGAGAGAGAACATGGACCCTCTCAGACTGAATTATTGGAATCTAATTGGGGGATCTGGGATAATGTGAGAGATAATTTTATTAATTTACCTTAATATCCAATAAGAATAACATAGTAAAATAAAAAAAAGAAAAAGAGAAAGAAAATACAAATTGAATCCTTTTCCCCTGGGTCAAAACCCAAGACAAAATGTTAGTGTCCATGGAACAGTCTAGTAGGGGAGCAATCTAGTTGTGGTTATGGGAGCTTTACCTCGCTGTTCTCCCCCATGTATTCATGGAGCTTTGACCACTCTGGATGAAGCCAAAGACGATGTACATACTATACAGTAAGAGACAGACTAGGTCAAGCCTAGTTGGAGATTAAACTGAGAGACTGGAATAGACTCTAATGCTCACATTCTAAAACTAGGGACCAGAAGAGAAGGGGCAAGATTCCTACTCCTTCCTCTACTTCCCCATATCCCATCTGGATCTCTCAATCATATCTTCCTTCCTCAAGAAACCTATCATTGGGAAATCTCGTTATGCTGCAAGATTGAATCTACCTGATATTTACATCTCATTGGTATCGTCCATCCTCTGATGAGACCTTATGACTGGAGGGCAAGGTTCTGGACTCTGAGGCCTAAGTTCAAAGAAGAGGCTTAACACAGTTTTTCTCCCCATTTCCCAACAACTACACATCTTTTAAACACCTCTGAAATCTCAGTCATCTGGAATACCTTCCCCACCCACCACCACCACCCCTCCTTTTTCAGCTTTCTTCTGTGCATTGTCTTCATTTCAGAATAAAAACAGTATTGTTTTTGTTCTGCAGTACCTGGCATGTAGTAGGTCTTTTATAAAATGTATATTGACTACTGACCAGTTCAGCTACTTTTTTCCTGTCATCTATGAACTATCTTATGGATATACTATTACATGAATGTCAACCTTCATACTAGATCTTATTTTCAAAGACTTCATTAAGAAAGTGGCAGGTAAATCTATTTTAAATCAAAATTTTATTTTATTATTATTAATATTAAATCTATTTTAAATTAAAAAATCCTGAATGTTAAAAACAAAAATGCCTCCTCTCTCAGATATTAAAGTTCTGGCAAGAGGTAGGGGAATAGAAACAGAGATTAGGGAAGGTTGTGTTATCATTCTCCCTCTAAGTTGCTGGAGGAAAATGAGTTGTAAATTGATCGTTAAAATATTAGAGTACCCTCTAAAACTTGTGTGCTATACTCTATATAGTACTTTGTACCAAGTATAGGTATCTAATATGTGTAGGTACTGAATATTTGTCATTTAAATTGTACTATGTGCACTTATAACATTCAACTGCTTCCCCTAGTGAAATCTTCATTTACATTCCTCCTTAGTAGTTTTCAATAAGGTGAGAAAAGAATCCATATGCAATCAACAATTGAATCCCCTTGGTTCATTTAATACCATAATCACATACATTCCCCTTTGATTCTCTCTTGCCCTATCCCTAACCATTTCTGGAGATGATGCATACTAGGAGAACAGAAGGTGGGAACACTTTGTACATTTTACTCAGAGGTCCCCTATTTAAAGTTACAGATATGGGGGTGGCTAGGTGGCACAGTGAGTAAAGAGAGTAAAGTGCTGGCTGGAGTCAGGAGGATCCAAGTTCGGGCCTCAGACACTTAACACCCACACAGAAAAACTAGCCGTGTAACCTTGGGCAAGTTACTTAAACCCAACTGCCCTCCAAAAGGAAAAAAAAAAGTTACAGGTATTTGGTTCTTATTCCTGTGGTGTATGGATATATAAATATATATATATATATTATGTATGTATGTTCATATGTATGTATATAATTTTTTTCTGTGTTAATAGATTGTGTAGATAGAAAAGTCAAACAAGTTGCTTCAGGGGTTCAGGACTAAATTATTGTTAGACCTAGCTTAGATCTGTCCTAGGTAATTGCTCAAAAAATCTTTCCAAATCAAGAACATTCCAATACTAAGAATTAGCCTTCTGGTGATTTGCAGATGCTAATATGTTTGTGTGTAGGAAAATTCTATTGGTTCATCTGCCTGGATAATTCCCAAAGAGGTGCCTGAGAAACAAGCAGCTCCTTGTTCCTAGAAATAGGTTCTCTTCCTGAGGCAAAGAGAAAGGACATTCATCTCCTCACTAAACACCTGACTTGTCCACCCTGGCTCAGCAATGAAGGCTAAACAGTAAAATGGCAATCTTTCCCTAGCTGAGAGCAAGAGACTTCAGGGTGCTACAATCCCCATTACCCAGCATCTTCCCAATGCTTAAATTAACCCCTGGGGCTAGTCCGTACAGTGTGAACTGCATTATTCTTATAGTGAACCAAGTAATACCCTTAATAGTCTGAAAAGATTCTGATGAGTATCCAACTTGTTCCCAGTAGAATCACTTAGTGACTGGGAAGAACAAAGTTTATTGTTTTTACAAGCTACTTTCCAGATTTGAGAAAAGACTTTCTGGGTACCGGAAAGAAAGACTTCTTCAAGCAAAAACAAAAATGCTCGAGACTTTTCCAGCTTTTATTTACATATTTATTAATACTGGATTGTTTGTAAAAGACTGTTATTTTGGAATCACCCAGCTGTTTAGATAGAAGTTATGGGC
Organism: Petaurus breviceps papuanus; assembly: GCF_028583685.1. Classification (NCBI taxonomy): domain Eukaryota; kingdom Metazoa; phylum Chordata; class Mammalia; order Diprotodontia; family Petauridae; genus Petaurus; species Petaurus breviceps. Next base: position 17,354,924 of record NW_027186304.1, read on the forward strand.
CAGAATGAATCTACACTGAAATGCTAAACAAAACGAAGGCATGATTCTGAAACTGGAAGTTATTTCTTGAGAAAAATGATTTTGGGAAGAGGGACCCAAGATCAATGAGAGGAACTATGACTTTAAGGGTATAGTATGTGTAGATAAAGTCTGAGGTAACAACAGTAAAGGGAAGAATCTGTATGAACACACCAATGCAAAGCCATTTTATTTTCCCTATGTGTACCTCTCCCTCTAGCTCATCTTCAATACTGATAGTATCTTATTCTTCAGAAATAAAAACATAATTGTGACAATTCCTATAATATATTCATGAATATTTATTGTTGTTTTCAATTCTTGATGTTGATAACACTGCTGAAAGTGTTACTGACTCTCTTGTCAGGAGGGCCTAGTGATGGATTCAATGAACTATTTGTCCTTCTTTAGGTCAAAACACAGAAGTAACAATATTGATGTCTTATTCATTAATAGCCTTCACCTTTAAGAATATCCACATCTACCACACCATATGAATAGGAAAAGTATCATGATTCTCTCTTAACCTACAACCCCTAAAAGATTCCATTATTCTTTAAGAACAAACAGCCTTTGATTATCTCCCCCATTATGGTTAAAGAAGAACAATTTCAAAAAATACTTTGTCTATATGTAGTTACTAATGGACTATGACAAATTATTTTTTCCCCAGCCTCCAATTTCCAGTCTGGGCCATTGCTCATCGAGATTTTTACATCAGCTTCAGAGATTTCCCCCAAATGATTCGGCCGTTGTTACAGATTGAGGAAAGTCTGCAGTAGGCTGATGGTAGCATACACTATTTACTGGATCTGAAGGGCTATCACATGCAGACTAAGCTGAGGAATGAGCTCAATGATTATTGTTATTAAACAACCAACGGTTGCAAGATTCACACAATATATAAAGGGGAAATACAGGATTAGGTGGCTTTGTTATGAAAATCATTGTAAAAAATTATATACATTGAATTCCAATCTTCCCCCATCATGGTCTCTGATTTTGTGGTAAGTGTGCATATATTATTCTTCCCTGGGGTACATTCAGTTTAATTAAATTTCACTATTAAGAAAAGCATTAAAACCCAGTCCTTCATAATCCTTGCAAAGGCTCAGCTGTAGAACTACATCTGCTCTGTCACACATCACCAAAAGGTTTTACAAAATAGCCTGCTGAGACTTTGGAAATGAAATCACCAGTTCCCTACCTAGGCTGGCTAGAGAGATGTTCAGTAAGAAAGGAGGGCTGCAACTCCCAAAGTTTACTCTAATCCTCCAATTTAACCAATTTCTCATAAACACGAGAAATTCAGAAACACATGGAAAGACTTCTATGAACCGATGTTCAGTGAAGCAGTCCCTAGGGAGCATTATATACCATTACTATAAGTGTATGGGAAAAGAACCCAGAAAATAGATGATGAAAATACCTCCCTTCCCTTCCCTAGTTGAGGAGAGTGGAGGGAGAGGGGCAGAAGGATGTCTAGAGGTGCAGAAAGTAATAGATATTGTCAGTTTTTTTGTCAATGCTTGGGTTTTACTCAGCTGCTTTCTTTGTTACAGGGGAGCATCCATATTTGGAGAGGAGAGGTGGGGAAATGACTGTGGTATATAAACAAAGGCTCAATATTTTTAAAAAAGAGCATTGGCGTAATATCAGAAAACCACGTTCTGGTTCTAGTTCTGTGAGATGATTACTAAGGTATCATTTTTTTTTTTCACCTCTTCTCCAAAAGGGAAAGCTGCTTATGTTGAGGGAATTGTAGAAGAAAGCCAGAGGGCTCTATAAATGTATTTTGCATATCAATGAACTAGCACACCATCTTTCTCAATAATTACTTTTTATTTAGCTCACATTTTCCAGTTTAAATCAAAGTCTGGCCCAGAGTTGTAAAACAAAACAAAGCAAAACAAACAAACAAAAAACTATTACCAGGCAAGTTTATCTTCCCGACTTGTTTTAAAGAGGTTGGAAGGGAAGAGCATGATTTGTCTCAACATGAGAACCATTTAAACGAAACATTAAATCATAAAAAAGTCAAACATGCATATTCCAAAGTAGTTATAAGCTTCTAAGAGACACACAATGCTTTGCGTTGCCTGAAATCATTGGGCCTGGTTCACGGGGTGCTTGGTTTATCCTGCATTCCCTGATCATATACAAATTTGCAGCACGCTGCAAAATAAGAACACAAAACAGGAAAAAAAAATATCGTACAGTTATTCTGAAGTGCTAATCAGAATGCAGGAAAGTACTCCAGATACCATACATCTGAAACAGAGCAGGGCTTTTGAAAACTACATTTCATGCTGTGTTGTCATTAACAGTGTGTCCATCTGTAGCTAAGTGTTTTGCCACAGGTAATAGGCTGTAGTTATTCATAATGTTTCTCAAGTGTGCTACCAAATGAATGAATGGAGGACCATGTCAGACCAAAGATGTGTTTGTTTCATACTGTAGTTGGCAGTAGAGACAGTTTTGCCTTGTGAACCGGATTGATGTGATATATTTTTAACAGTTTTGAGGAAAAAAAATAATATCTAAGTAAGGAGGAAAATGAAAGAATGGGCCCAAGACACCTTTAAATACACAGACCCCTATGGTGTTCTAATGCTACTAACTCTTCCTGGCTATTACTCAGAAGCTCTAGAGTGTCTCCTATAAAAGCTTTAACCTTGAGACTTAGGATAACGTATGTAGAACTGGGACAATCCATTTTATACAGCTAGGTAAATTACAGGTGTGTGGACTCATTACTCAAGTAAGCTTAAAACAACAATTGGTCATTTTCAATTTCATAGATTTTAGAGTCACCTCCAGTTTCACTTACTATTTTCACCCTTGTTTCTAGATACTGAACAAACTAAAAGAGTTGAGAAAGTTCCTTTTCTGACAATCGTGTTGGTGGTATAGAAGTTAGTAAGGTCTTTTCTGTCTATTGTGATGAGAAAATGTTTGTAAAGTGCTTAGCACAGTGCCAGCATGTAGTAAGCACTCTATAAATTCTCCTTGCTTCTCCTTCTCTCCCTCCCTCCTTGCCTCCTTCCTTCCCTCCTTCCCTCCCTCCCTCCCTTCCTTTCTTCGTTCCTTCCTTCCTTTCTTCCTTCCTTCCTTCCTTCCTTCCTTCCTTC
>NW_027186304.1:17358082-17402374 GCF_028583685.1 Petaurus breviceps papuanus
CCTTCCTTCCTCCCTCCTTCCTTTTCTCCCTTCTTTCCTTCCTTCCTCCCTCCCTCCTTCCTTTCCTTCCTTCCTTTATCCCTCCTCTTTGAACAAATCACTAATCTTTTCTTGGCCTTAGTGTCTTCATATAGAACATGAGGAGGCTGAACTTGATGCACTTTACAATCCCTTCTGATCCAGATTCTAAATGACCTTTCTGGGTTCAGAGCCTTGGGTAACTCTTCAAGCTTCCAAACCATTTTTAGCTGACTCACCTCTTTCATGGGCTCCTAAGGCTCCCAATGCTATGTTGTCATTCTCTTTCTGAGTCTTAGTGAAATCATACTCTTTACTCTAAGCCTAGCTTATACTAATCAGCCTAGATAAGTGACATTTTGGTTGTCAGTGGGGATTCATCACAGATTTGTAAGGAGTTCCCAGAGATGAGATAAATGTATGAAATGTTGAACAGGTTTTTTTCGTGGGTTCAGTGTGTGTGTGTGTGTGTGTGTAAATAGTCATGTCTTCTTACATTAAGCTAAAAGCCTTCATAAAAGAGGTGGAGTTTCAAGAATGAGAAAAGGAAGTGGGATCTGGGGAAAGGTGCTTAAGTGCTGAGGGACAGAAATGAAGAAAATTCAATACTTCACAGGGAAGAACAGGGAAATGGAAATCCATGTCTAAAGCAGGAAGAGAATAGAATAATTAAAGGGAAGGACCTTTGCATCCATGCTTCCAAATAACTATGCATATTTGCACTGTCTCGCTGGGGAAAAGCTGACCTTATATCAATCAACAAATATTAATTGAGTAACTGTTATGTCAAAGTCTCTGTGCTAGGTCTTTTGGTACACATAGAAGTAGGAAACTATAAAATGATGGTAGTAATTTGGAGGCTGTTCAAGACAAAGATATATCTGTCCAAGGATCTGATGAGTTCAAATACTTTTTCGTTAGGACCACTTTCATCAATTTCTATTCTGCCACATTCAATGATATCACACTCAGAATAGCCATTCGCCAAAATGGTGCAGAAGCTATTATCTCCCCTTTCAGAAGCCAGGATTCACTTAAACTGAATCACAACATTGCAGAAGAAACTTCACAGTTAGAACTAGTCGATCCCATACCTCAATAGTAATTCCCCTGTACAACATTCTTAACAAGTATCCATTCTGCCCCTGCTTACATACTTCAGATGATTAGAAAGTCCTTACCTCCCCAAAGGAGTGTATTCCAGTTGGGAACTGGTGTAAATTGAAGAAAGTTTTTCCCTCTCTAACAAGCTGAAATGCGCCTCTCAGCAACTTCTACACATTGTTCCTGAACCTGTCTTCTTGAACCAAATAAAATTAGTCTAATCCTTCTTTCAAATGACAGTCTTTAAAGACCTGAAGACAGATAGCATGATCCCCCTGTGTTTTATTCTTCCTACTAATGATTCCTGGTTCCTTCACCTGATCCCATATGGCATGATTTCCAGTCCACACACCATGTCAATTACCCTCCATTGGACATGCTCCAGCTTGTCAATGTCCCTCCTAAATTACTATGCCCAGAATTGCATGAAATACTCTAGATGTCGTGTGACCAGGATAAAAGCTAGTGGACTAGAATCTCCCTTATTCTTCACACCAAGTTTCTTTTTTTATTTAAAATTTTATTTTTAATGTATCAAATAAAACAAGCATTTACATGATGGTGCAATACAAATTTCTATTAATGCAGCTTTTCATCTCACTAGGTGTGCTTTTGGCTATTCTGTTTCATTAGGAGGCAATGTGTAATAGCGCCTCTAAAGTCAAAGAATGTAGATTCAAATCTTGTCTATAAGGCTGAAAACCTCTTTCATCTTGGGAGGGTGACTTAAAAAGAAGCTATGTGTAATAGATATTTACTGTTTCATGTGAAGTTTTCTTTATATGTTAAAATAATCATGTTTAAGTTCTTAATAAAGAAAGAAAACTTTAAAATAAAAAAAAACTAACGTTCCATGGGCCTCAATTTTCTCATGTAGAAAATGAAATGGTTGGATTCAGTGGCCTCTAAGGTTCCTTTTAGCTCTGTACCTATCTACAACTTAATTTTCTTATCTGTAAAATGAGGACATTAGACTAGACATGGTCTATTTTCCTTCTAGTTCGAACTTAAGATTCTCTTGTCGTTGACTAATAATCATTTAAACTTCATCTTAGTGTTATTTTGTACATTTTGTTTGAAAGCAAAGGCATTCTATCAGTGGCAAATGGAGGTGAGGATAGCTGTAACCCAGAAACTAAGGGCATCAGATATAGAATGAGTGACTTAGAAGAAAGAAGATTATCTTGTGAGAAAGGGGTGCGGGGTCTGGGAAAAGGTGATGAAGTGCTGAAATATAGACATGAGGACAAATGGGAAAATAGAAATTCATGTCTAAAACAGAAAAAGAATGAAATAAAGAAAAGGAAGGACCTTTGCCTCCATGCTTCCAAACAACTATTTATATTTTCACAGTCTCACTGGGGAAAAACTGACCTTAACAGCTGGGAGATTAGGGGATAAGGAGAGGTGAATACAGGGTCACTAGGTAAAACAAATCAAAATCTTCTGAATTGAAGGGCAACTTGAAACATTGAAGTTCTATTGCATTGGATAAAGCCCCTAAAGTTCAGATGCCAATCAGTGTTTCAGCTTGTAAAACTAGAAATTTCAGGGGCAGAATGTTGACAAATTGCTGGCATTTTATTTTTCAGGTTAGGCCAGAATGTCATTGAATCAGTTGTTTCTTGTCTTACAATAGCATCCAACCTCAGCACTGACCAAAATAAGGGCATGAAAAAATGTAGGAAAGAAACAATACATTATCAAGGGGGGGAAAGAGTGAAAAAGGAAAATAACAGCACATTGCATTTCTGTACTTTACAATACATTCCAATATGCATCCAGATACATCATTTATAGGTCCTCACAACAACGTACTGAAGTGAGATGCTTTAAGGTAAGATGAAATGAAGTTTGATCTTGTATGGTTTGTTGGGCTAAGAAGACACACTAAAGGAAGGGTCACAAATTAATGGAGTTTGGAGGGAGATTAAAAACCATTTGATTTGACAGAAGAAACTAAGACACACAAAGATTACTCAGGGCTCATAGCTAATGAGAAAAAAATAACCAAGAGAAAAGAAAATGCATATATTTGTGTTTTCATTCATGAGAATTGTGTAAGAAACTGTTAAGTTCATTGTTCACAAATTTCATCAGTTGAAGTGATAAAGTTTTCAATATAGCTTAATGAATTATTCTGAGGAAAGTGAAAGAGAACATTGCATGTCATACTTTTACGTTTTAGTATGCTATTGAACTGTTTTGGACCATACTTTGATACTTTACCATCTTACTAAATTCAAGATCTCCACAATGGGAATACTTCTTCGGTCCACACATATTGTAACCCCGTCATTTCTTCTTCTCCTACATAATTCTTGTCTTGATCCTCCTAGGGAACCTCCAAAGAGTTTCTCCATGTCACGTAACACGTCTTTCTCTCAGTCCCCTGACATTTTATAGGTTCCATTGCAGCAATAGGCTGACTGAGTGCTTGATCTCACTCCCTCTTACTGCATGACTAGCCCACTCCTTTTATGATGACTCATTTTCTAGGTGAGAGTCTTGAAACTACTTTTTTTATATCACTCATCACTAGTAATATGTTGCAGCCTACTTACATTATAGAGTGCTAGATTAGGCGGCTAGGTGGCACAATGAATAGAGCACTGGCCCTGGAGTCAGGAGGACCTGGGTTCAGATCCGGCCTCAGACACTTAACACACACACACATACATACAAACTAGCCGTGTGACCTCGGGCAACCCAGTTGCCCTCCAAAAAGGAAAAAAAAAATGACCTGAATTCAAATCCTGTCTCAAATGCTTATTAGCTATATGACTCTGGACAATATGACACTATAATCTATTGATTATATGATCAATCTATTGATTATATGATATATTGATTATATTATATTAAGCTATATGACACTTAATCTGTTTCCTCAACTATAAAATGTGAATAATAGCACCTACTTCTCAGGAATGTTATCATGATCGAATGAGATATGTTTTGTGACAGTGCTCTGACATAAGAGAATCCCTCTTGGGAGAACGTAGAGTTTCCCTATTGACCCTGGCTTTCTATACCTGCTCTCACAGTGTAGATTGGTCCATCCATAGGTTAAGTTCTTGTCCAGTTACCCAGCATGAGTCTATGGAAGGGCCTGTAGGCCAACCAGGGAAGTCAGGGAAGATGACCTTTAAATGAGTTCAGGTGCTGAGAATAACATGTAAAACAATGGGAATTAGTACAATGCAAAGATTTATTGCAAGCAATGGGAAAGAAGGGGAGGAGGTAAGAGTTAAAGAGGAGCTGACATACAACTCAAGCACACACATTAAGAGCATAATTGTTGGGTGCAGCACTGCATTGGGGAGCACAGAGACATGAGTGAATCCATTCAGTAGGAAAGGGATGGCCCAAGGGAAAAGGCATGCTCTTGTGAGAAGGTGTGCTCCTACTGAAAGGGAAGGTGTGCTCCAAAGTGCCTTCTGAGAAGGGGTTCTTATACTCTGATTTTGGACGATCTCCTGGAGCTGGCCAAATTGTGTCTCAGGGGTCAGGGTGATATATATTTTTGGGAGGTTTGTATCAGGGAGGAAAAAGCCAAGCTTGTGGCAGACAAAATATCCTTTGGGTGGCATAGTAGGATTAACCTTCACAGAGTCATTGGCAGTATTTCTCCATAATTATATTCTGTAAGATTACAGTTTAACCTTAATGGGAGACTATCATGATGGCATCAAGACCATCAAGCCTAATCTTATAACAATGATTTTGATGCTTAGAATTGATAAGCTACAGCCTCTTTGAGACCACCCATGACTAGCATACTGGCAAGATGCATGGTGTGACAGTCCCTTTCAATAAGTAGGACTAGAGGCAGCCTTGCATTATAAAGGAAGGAGATCGTCTTAACCTAACTTATCCTAGTCTAATGATTTATCCAGCGTCCTGGAAGGTCCTATGACCCAAGTGGAACCACACTACTTTAATTCCTACCACACACAAGATAAAAAGAATAAGAATCTCAAAAACTCTCTGGAACCAAGTCCAGAGAACTCGCCAGTGAGGACCCAGGCAAATGTCATTCACTGGGCCTAGAGAGATAAAATAAATCTGAGTTACGATCTCACTGGCCTGGGTCCTCATCCAGTGAATTCACAGACCTTTTGGAAAGCGTCTATCCACCTGCAATAGGAGGTGTTCATGAGGGCACAAACTCTCCCCTCCCCATCCAAAAACAGATAGTCTAGGCCCAAGTGGTAGTCCATAGCAGGGCAAATTGGGGGACATATTTTCTTGCCCCTTCTCTATGCTAGGAGGTGAGCAATGTGGTCCTTTAAAAAGGCTGCTCAGGCACCCAGGGTCTGCTGAATCCCACTGCTGTTTTAGTCTAGTGAGAAAATGACACCATAGCCTGGGCCACCCGTGTGCAGGTTGTGTATCCAAACCTGCTGTTTTGTCACTTGCCTGTAGCCACAGAACTTCGAGGCAGGTAACAATAGCAAAATGGTGTGGGTGATGTCTGACTTATGCATAAAATAAACTTAAATAAGGTAGAAAAGTGGGAAGCAGGCCTCATTCTCTCTTCCAGAGTCATCAGAGTCCTGGAAAGAGAAAAGTTAAGATGATTGGTGATGGCTAGGGATTCAGTCAATGTCCTTGGCATCTTTAATGTCTGACCAAGGTCTAAGCACTCCCCATGGCCTGCTTCTGCCTCCTTCATAGTCATTGGAGCAAATTGTTCTCATCTGTCCATTCCAATGGGGGTGTCTTCACATGCTTGGGGTAGACAACACCCTGTTAGCTCACTGAAGGCTCTGAGTAACCCTCAGTTACCAAAACCCTTGAAGGGTCTTGGTAACCCTCAACCTGGTTTTAGCCCATCTGCTGGAAGTTTACTGGGGTGTAGCTGCTACTTGTAGCCATAGATAAGAGTTGGTACTAACATTCTCTGAATACCTAAACACCCCACTCCATACACCCAAGTGTTCCCCTCCCCCTTTCCAACTTCCTTTTGTTTTCTCTTCCCTTATTAGATTATAAACTCCTCTGAGAGCAGGGACTGTCTTATCTCGCTCATTCATATCCCCATGCTTGGCACTGGGCCTAGTACATAGTGGGTTCTTAACAAATGGTTACTGAACTGAATTAAATTGAAATTCTTCCCTAATTATGCCTATTTTACCTCAAGCACTAGTATTAAAACTATTTAACAAAAAACTTCTTGCTTATTTAGTTGTATTGTTAATATTTTCTTAAATACATACATCAAAATGATGCAAGTCCTTAAAAGATATAAATTCAGATAACCTTGTTCTACCACTCTTTTTCCTTATAGGAATTATACACAGTTATCTGGTGCAGTGGATACAGCACTGTCCTAGAGTAAAGAAGACAAGCTCAAATTCAGCCTTAGATCCTTAAACCTCTGTTTGCTTCATTTTCCTCATCTATAAAATAACACCTATCTCTCAGGTTGTTGGGAGAATCAAATGAGACAGTGTTTTGTAAAACACTAAGCACAGTGCCTTGCATATAGTAGACACTATATAAATATATCATTAATTATAATGATGATTATTATATGTGATTATATTATTAGTTATAATAGATGCTAAAGTTTATGCCTGTGAATGACTTTAATCAGGTTGCATCAAATCCCAGGATAGTGCAGATCCTTAGACAAGATTTATACCCATTCAAAAGAGGTGAAGCTAATTATCCTTATGGGACAAAACAAGATGGTGAAGAATGCCTATAATCCTGACTGTGGCATGTAGAGAGACAGCCAGTTTCTAGAACTTATCTGTCTCAGGCCCTTCTGGGGCCTGAAACAAGAGGACAATAGATTGAATTGTCTTTTGTGGATTGCCTGGAAACTTAATCATCATTACAACATGGTTTCTCAAATAAACCATATTCCAAATTTCAAGCAACCAACTCAATTTTAGATCACAGCCTGTTTATAAGTAGTTGTTGTTCAGTTGTGGCCAACTCTTTGTGACCCTATATGGAGTTGATGCTAGAGTGCTTTACCATTTCCTTCTCTAGTGGATTATGGCAAATAGAAGTTAAATGACTTGCCCAGGGTCACACAGCTATTAAGGGTCTGAATCCAGATTTGAATTCAGTTCTTACTGAATGCAGGCCCAGTACTCTATCCACTGAAGCATCTAGCTGCCTCATTTGAAAGTTAGGGCTTACTTATAGGGACAATATAGAAATCGTTTAGTCAAGAGCCAGTATAGAAAGGGAAGATATATTTTCAGTCGAATATAAAGAGATGATAGTGAAAAGTTTCTTTTATGTAAAAGGATTTGTGATATGATTAGTAAACGAGGTCCATGCAATTTAATTTGATTCAACAAGCATTTGTTAAGCTTCTACTGTATGCCAGATATTGTTCTATGCACCGAGGACACTAAGTCCCAAACAGAAACAGTCCCTGCTCTCAAGGTACTCACATTCTGCTGGGTAAGAAACAACACGTACAGAGATGAGTAAATATTTAATACAAAGTAATTTTTTGAGGGAGGTGCAGTTGCTAGCACTTTAACCAACTGGGAAAGGTCTCCTGTAGGAAATAGCATTAGAGCTGAATCTCAAAAGAAGCTAACACTTACAAGAAAAGGAATCTTTGCAGAGATGGAATGGGGAGTAGTCTTTGTAAAGGCACTGAGATAGGAGAGGGGACCTGGAATGTTGTGTGCTTGAAACCAGAAGTAGGCCAGGTTGGCTCTTGACCTTAGAATTGAAGATAAGTTTTAGAAATGTTTACACAGAGAAACTTTCAACTGTCCACTTATCCACAGAAGGCAAACATTATATTTCAAACCATTCTTTTTTTTTGTTTAAAGGACCAAAAATATTTCCTCTCTCCTTAAGATATGTTAGAGATCAGACAAGGATGTAAGTTGCCTTGAAGTGATTTTCATAAAAGCAAACTGGGTCTTTAAGGACAATATCGCTTAATAATACAGACACAAATGTCTCAAGACGCATTTTCTGGTGAAGTTATTAGTCAAATACACACACCTATGAAATGGTGGCTAATTCAATTCCTCTTGAAATAGCTGGTATTAATAAATACTTCCTCTTGCTTTGTTCTCTATTACCAAGATGAAAAGACACAAGGATTAGACTATCAAAAGACTCTTCTATTTCATACACCCTCTATATTCTCCTCCCCTTCCCCCAAAGAAAATTTAAACCAACTACAATGGAAATTTAAGAAAAAGGCAAGCATGCTAAATTCATTTCAAGCTCTGACTATGAGTTAGTCTGCTTGGTTGGAGGCAAGATTAGGTGTATGAAATATAGTGAAATCTAAAGAAGTGAAATATAGAGCTTTAGAACTAGTTTGTGAAAGTTTTAAAGAAAGAAACAAAAGCTAAAAGAAAAAAACTTGACAGATTTCTGGAGATGAATGGTAGTCATTGGGAGCACTTGAGCATGGGATCATTCTGTAGGTATTTATCAGGCCAGATTCTTCTCTGGCATATACTACATCCTGGTTTGACTAAAGCATTTTTGGAAAAGGCAATGAAAGCCATTTGGTGCATGGAGGTGCTAAATTGCACCCAAACAGCTTAAAAGTGTTACTTTTCCTTCCAAAAAGCTGTATCTATTCCAAGGTTATAACTTAATTCAATACACATAGTATCCTGAAGCCACTCACAAAGTTTGACTTAGAAGTTGGTTTTGTTTCCATATAAAGTTATTGCCTAAAAAACAAGATACCAGGAAAAACGCATACTGTACATGCACTGTGACACTCCAGAAAGGGAAGAAGGTCACGTTCTCTTGACATGACCCCATGAGGTAATGTCCAAAACATATTAGTCCTTTTACTCAAAAATAACTCATATGCTTCTCATGTCAGCTGGGGTAACTACAAAAATATCTTGCAAATATGATTCTACAAAATGACTCATTGTATCATGAATACAAGTGACCTTCTTTGCTACTGGAGATAGTATAACTTTAAACAACTGCCAAAGATTTTTAACTTTAGGGATCTTAGTTCTCAGTTCCTTTCTTAGCCATTCTGCCCACTTTCATTGACCACACATGATATTTGTCTTTTTCATTTTAATCAATGAGTTTGATACAGATATAGACAGCATACTTATCAAATTTTCAGATAACATATAGCTGAGAGGGGTAGCTAAAACACCAGAAGAGTGAGTCAGGATTCAAAAGAATTTGAACATTGGATCAAATCTGGTTAAGATGAAATTCAATTGGGATAAATGTAAAGTTGGGTTCAGAAAATCAACTTTACAAGTATAAGATGGTGGGGGTGGGAGTCTTGGCTAGACAGTGCTGCTATTCCTCTGAAAGTGAAGATGGGAGGCTTGGCGATTTGATGGATGGCAAACTCAATAAGAGTCAATTGTATGATATGGGAGACAAAAAAAGCTAATGCAATCTTTGGCTGCGCTAAGAGAAGCATAACTTCCAGGAATAGTGAGTTGGTGGTGCTATTGCACTGTGCCCTTGTCAAACCAAATCTGGAGGAAGTATTGTGTTCATTTCTGGGAACCACATTTTAGGATTGACATTAATGATCTGCATAGCATCTGGAGGGGGACAAGTGTATAAATGGCCACAAGTCATGCTTTTTGAGGGTTGTTTGGAAGAACTAGGAATATTTAGCCTATAGAAAAGAATTTTAGGGAGAACATGCTAGCTGTCTCTGAAAATTTTAAGAGCTGTCACCTGGAAGAAGAATCAGATTTATTCTGTTTAGGCTCAAGGGCAAGAATAGGGTAATAGTTGCAAAGAGGTAGATGATGTAAGGAAAAACTCCTAGCCATTAGAGTAATCTGAAAGTGGAATGGACTAAAGTAGCTTCCCTCTCATAGCATTTCTTCAAGCAAAGACTGGATGACCACTTGTCTGATATAAAGGGAAGAGGACCATTTTCAGGTATGTGTTAGACTAGACAGCCACTGAAATTCTTTCTTCTTTGAAAATTTTATAATCCTATGATTCTGAAATCCTAGAGACAAGTAAATAAGTGAGTTTTGGAAAAAAAGATAACACACAATTCAACCTTTCTCCCACCTATTGCTATCTATAAAAACCAACTCATCCTTAACAGCTCACCTACAGCAATCCAAGGCCTCTCATAACCATCTGAGAGGTCTTTATGATCCTCCTAACCACAAGCAATGGTGCTAGTCCAAGGAGATCTGAATGAGGTATGCACCTGCATAACTTATGAAAACAAGCAGGATGAAGTAGAAGGCTATTTAGTACATTTTTCATGTGCCAAAGTACAAAAATTCAGCATCTTAGATGAAATAATTTACCAAGGGTGTCCCAAAAGTCTTAATGTAGTTATAAGCTTTGACTTTTGAAACACTATAATATATATTATACAAAGAATACAAAGGAGGCATTTTGAAAGGATAAGGTGAGGTCCTTATTTTTTTTTAGTTACAAGGAAAAGGGAATCTATCTATCTGTCTATCTATCTATCTACCTATCATTCTACCTATTAAACTAGCTTCTATATCAGCACTGCCTTTGAAAGGATATCAAAAGACTAAAAAAATACATGTGTATAATTATTACTCCATTTCCTTGAAAGAAGGGATTTTTTTTTCATTTTTCTATTTGTTATCCCAGGACCTAACTCAATATGGACTCTTAATAAATACCCATTAATTAATTGATTGATGGCAAAGTTAGGTATTGTGAATTTTTCCAGTGCCTGACACATAGTGGATACTAATAAATACTTGTTGGTTACTACATTGATGATAAAGTGAGGTTCTATGATTATTCCCCCTAGAGTTCACACTGGTACTTCGTGATAAAGCAGATGAATGGCCAATATTGTGACTTGTTTTCTGGTGTCAGATCCCTGAGTCAGTAAGACCAGTGTGCTTGGTTTACAGACAGCCCTGGAGTCAGGTGGAACAACCTTTACTTCTCCTGTGGAACTCTTTTGTACTTGAAGGAAGAGCCTCACAAGGCAGAGCTCCAATTTTCTTCCTTTTGCATTCAATTAAATGGCATGCTATGCTTGAGTAGCTTTGTGGGGGTGGAGAAGAGCCCCACGGAGAAGACATGAGTTTAGTCCACAGCTCATTACTTTATCTATTATAGCATGCTCTTTCTATAAAGCAAGAGAGGGCTGTCATAAAACCCAAGAAATCCTGTTGCTAGTAAAAACAAGTATATAGTAAGTATAATTATATGTAAAGAACGTCTTCTTGAAAAATATATATTTCATTTCTTTAGAATCAGAGGGCTACATTAAAAAGAGAAAAAACCCCAGAAAATTCCTATAATGCAGGCTGCCAGACATGATTTCTCTTTATATTAATGCCTAAAGCAACATCAATAATGCTAAAGCTATACGTTTGCTTGGACTTATCCATGTTCACCAATGTCCTGTGTATATTTAATAAGGAGCTATCTATCCTGAGCAACTTTTTTTGTTTCCTTGGCAGTGTTCATGCTGTCTGACTGACAGGCTTTAGCTGTATAGAGCAGACTTTTTAAAGAAAAGAATCATATAATTCTTGAGCTACAGGGTACCTTAGAGATCATACAAACCTATCTTCTAATTTTTCAGATTAGGAAATTGAAGCCCAGATGGCCAAGAGAATTGCCCAGGTCACACAGCCCATCAGGGACAGAACTGAAATTAGAGTCGAGGCATTTTTCCCCCTTTCCACAGTTGGGATGGATTGTCTAATAACATTAGGGAGTTCTTTGTCACTAGAGGTCTTCAAGCAAAGATTGAATGACCACTGTTAAAGGAGGAGGTGTGGGGAGGATTTCTGCTTTGGGTAAGGTGTAGGCAGACTGATC
This sequence comes from Petaurus breviceps papuanus, assembly GCF_028583685.1. Lineage (NCBI taxonomy): Eukaryota > Metazoa > Chordata > Mammalia > Diprotodontia > Petauridae > Petaurus > Petaurus breviceps. Next base: position 17,369,990 of record NW_027186304.1, read on the forward strand.
TCTGATGTTTCTTCTCACTTTTTAATTCTATGAGTCTATATTGTTTACTGTAGACTTACATAGATTTAACTTGTGATAGAAGACTAAGTATTCATAAGTCATCATAAAAAAAGAGAAGAGATGATAAAAGTAAAGGAGAAAAATCTATTATTAGGATCAAATTCTGTCTATAGATAAACATTATGTTGTTCAACCACAGTACTTGGACTAGGAAATGAGTACCTGACACATTGTATCAAACAGAAGGTTTTCCTCTTTTTCCTCACCTTCCTACCTACAACCCCCTTAATAAGGAGTTCTTCCATTAGCCTTCATCACCAATGTGATAGAGCAGGGGTAGGGACCCTATGACCTTGAGGCCACATGTGGCCCTCTAGGGTCTCAAGTGCAGCTATTTGAATCAAAACTTCACAGAACAAATCCTCTTTAAAAAAGTATTTGTTCTGTAAAACGTGGACTCAGTCAAAAGACCAAACACAAGGATCTAGAAGGCCATATGTGGCCTCAAGGTTGCAAGTTCCCCACCCTGCAGTAGACCATGAGTAATGTGGCTGGGTTGTGACAGAACAAAGAAAGAAAGGTTAGAAGGGCTTACGGTGTAGTGCAAATACTCAGCCCAACACTCTCAAGGGAGACTCAAATGAGATGAATATGCAATTGGGAAATGTTTAACAAAACAAATTAAAAACAGATAATATTACATTGAAAACTATGTCAATATGAAGTCCACAGGGATCTGTATGTGTGAACTGGGGGCTCTTGTTTCTATTTGTATTTGACATTGCTGGTATATTAGAAAAAGGCACTCTGGACTTGGAGTCAAAAGATCTGGGTTTGAATGCTAACTCTTACTTTTCATATGTGGGCATCCTTATGTAAGTTCTTGGCCCCATCTAGGCCTCAGTTTCTGCATCTTGAACATGGTATGACACCTAAGATCCCTTCTGTTTCTATGATTCTAGAGTCTAGAAATGGACTGACAGTCAATCGAGAACAGCTATTGTTTTCATAGTTTGGAACGACATCCATCTGCCTCCTCTCTTCTACTTACTGAGTTCAGGATCTTCCTTCATTACACACCGTGCTACATCATCATCATCATCATCATCATCACCACCACCACCACCATCATCAACACAACTAACATTTATATAGTACTTACTACATTCCAGGCACTGTGCTATTTGTTGTTCAGTCATGTCAGTTGTATTCTCCACTTTGTGATGCCATTTGGGGTTTTCTTCAAAAAGATACTGGAGTTGCTTGCCCATTTTCCTCCATCTCATTTTACAGGTGAAGAAACTGGGGCAAACAGGGTTAAGTGGGTTGCCCAAGGTCACCCAGCCAGAGTTTAATTCAGGAAGATGAGTCTTCCTGACTCCAGGCCTGGCACTCTCTCTACTGCACCACCTAACTGCCCTTGCAGGCATTGTGCTAAGAGCTTTACAAATATTTCATTTGAGTCTCACAACAATCCTGGGAGGAATATTCTATTATTATGTGGTAAATGTATAGGATTTAAAACTTGACCTATGGTTTTATTGGTACCAAGAATTTCCAGGTTAGGAAACTCCCCTACCGAGATAGGTTGTCAGCTTCTCTGAAACTTACCATCTTAGAGATTTGCCTAAAGCACTGAGAGGTTAGGCCAGTACATTCCAAGGTGACATTTTAAACCATGTCTTGGCTTTAATGTCCATTCTCTATCTGCCTCTAATTCTAATCTTAATCTGTCCGTGGGGTTTTCTTGTCAAAGATACTGGATTGGTTTGCTATTTCTTTAAAAGATCAAAGCAAACAGTAGTTTTCTATGGAGGCTAGTAAGTTTCTGAGTCTGGATTTAAACTCAGGTCTTCCTGACTCCAGGCCCAGCATTCTATCTACTGAGCTAGCTATCTAGCCTCCATATGCATACACACATGCATGTTTGTGTATATATGCACAGACATTCACATATATACGCGTAAATATATACACACACACATATATATGTATATATGCATACATATTTTAAGTTATGATTTCCAATATAATTTGGCGAGTGTGTGTGTGTGTGTCTTAGAAAGACTGATGGAAAGATGAAGCCTTTTCTTTTCGTTTTAAACTTTTTTTCTATTATTATTTTCATCATCATCAATGGCAAAAGTATTTGAACCTAGACATTTGTCCTCCTTATCTTTGTCAATGATATATAATTTAGCTTTGGTTATCCAGGGACAGATTACCCAGACTACCTTGCTTTTCCACCTTCTTGCTGCCCATCATTTTTTCCACCTCACTGCTCATTAGTCACCTCCAACAGATGGCAAGTGGGGAAAGAGGAAAGATGGTGACTTCCCTATTCTCCTGTTTGTCAGGAACCTTTTTAAAGGTCAAATGGAAAGAGTTTGAATTCAGTGGTTGAAGTGAAGTCAAGGATTGTCTACTCCAAGAATCAAGAACTGTCTGTAGTTAAATTAATTAGTGAACGAAAAGGAAAGAAAAGAATGGCTTTTTTTAGGTATGATGCAGAAAAAAGTGAACACTTTTCAACTTTACTTTTCTTATTTGTTCTTTGTGTGCACCTGAAACAGTATATTCTATTCTTGATTTTATAATAATCTAAATTTTGTTCTTTTTCACTGTCTAAAAGCTCCCTCTCCTGACGATATAGAGTAATACTTTATATGATAAAGACACAAGCACACATACAAATATTTGCATATGCACACAGATATCTATTAATTCTTACAAGGAATCTCCTTAGGGATAGAGGAATTTATCATAACATAAAATAAACCTTTTCTCCAAACCTCTGTCTGAAGCCACAATACATTTGAAGCTGATATTGAGCTAATTCTGTTCCAAAGTCATTCTCCCAGTAATTAGTACTGGTAAGACTATCTGAAACCATTGTCATCAAGTGTAATTATGTCATCCTTTATTTAGGAAGAGGGAGTGTGACTGACCAGTCATCAGTAAATCTTACACTGGGGGTTGTAATGCTAGTTGTGATCATGGATATACCTTAAGCCAGCCGTGTTATTTCAGATTGTTCTCTTTATGTGCATAGACACACAGTTGTGAAATTGGCTTAGAATTTCAGTCTTTTAATTATGACACAAGCATTAAGCTCACTGATCAATTGGAGGTATTATTTCCATGTCCCTGGCCTCCTGAGCACTCTTTGCTAACTGAGTTAAGGAGCAAAGCAGGTACATATGTGCAAGAAGTGCTGGGAATGATATCATCAAACCCCAGACTCCCTCTGTTTGCTGTGTACTTACAATCTAAATCAGGCTACATAAAAAAATAGATTCAAAAATGCATAGTAATAATAGTAAACTATTAACAGAATATAACAGAAACTACTTCCCAAGTATGCTATTAACAAAACTAAATTTAGTTGTTTTTTTTTTCAAAATCATAAGGCTGAATTGCCCCCAACATTCATTTTTTCATCATCATTCAATACCTAATGGATATTTGGCAGTGTACTAAATCCATATAAAGATAGGCTTCTTGCCTTCACGGAATTAAAGTTTACAAGAGGGACGATGATATTTTACTTTATCCAAACAGAGTCATAGATTTAGAACTGAAAGATACCTTAGAGATAATCTTTTCCAAATCCTTCATTTTATAAAAAAAACAAAACTGAGGCCTATGGAAATTAAATGAATTTCCCCAAATCACACAATGGTATAGTCAGGATTTGAACTACGCTATCAAAGCTCTTTTTATTGTTTTTGTTGTGGTTGTCATTCAGTCGTTCTCAGTCACGTCCAACTTTTTATGACCCTATTTGGGGTTTTCTTGGCAAAGGTGCCAAAGTGGTTTGCCATTTCCTTCTTCAGTTCATTTTACAGATGAGGAATCTGGGGCAAACAGGGCTAAGTGATTTGCCTGGGGTCACACAGCTAGTAAGTGTATGAGACTAGATGTGAGCTCAGGAAGATGAGTCTTTCTGACTTCAGGCCTTACACTCTCTCTACCATACAACCTAGTTGCCCTTTTCCTACTACAACACAGGTTTTTCATTAACTGGTAGGCACTAATGCAGTCTTTACCCTGAATATTTATAATATGGTATTGAATGCTTTGGATTTAGATTATCACTGACAAGCATTACTATAAGTCATAAATCCTGCATTTCTTCCATGTTTCTTGTTCCAGATTTACAATGATGTCACTTTCCTCCTTAAGACCCTGCAATGATTCCCTAATGATTTCTATGTCAAGACCAAATCCTCAATCTGACTTTCATGAATGTCTATAATCAAGTCAGACCCCACTTTATCCAACCTTATTTGGACTACTCTGATAAACAGTTTTTGCTCTAGGTAGATTAGCAGCATCACATTTCACTTCTACCTCCATGCTTGTGTTCTCATTATTCCCCTCATTTTCAGTCATCTATTCTGTCTTCTACGTTATAAATCTTCCCTCTTTTTTTTCACTTTTTGGAGGGGGGAAGGCTGGGCAATCGGGGTTAAGTGACTTGCCCAAGGTCACACGGCTGGTAAGTGTTAAGTGTCTGAGACCGGATTTGAACTCAGGTCCTCCTGACTCCAGGGCCAGTGCTCTATTCACTGCACCACCTACCCACCCCGCTTCCCTCTTTTTTTTAAGCCCACCTAAAAATCCCACTCCCTTCTTGAGACCTTTCTCAACTACTGTGACTCACACTCAGCTCTCTTATCCATTGACTCCTATTGTTCAAAACGTGAAGATTAAAACTTAGACGTTCTAAGTATGTCAGTTTTGTTTCCACAGCTCATTTGGCACTTTCTTGGAATCATCAGATTGCAAATTAGAGGCAGAAGGGATCTTAGAGGTCATCAAATCTAAATATCTTATGTTTCAGATTAGGAAACTGACACCCAAAGATGGACTATATGAATAGTCCAAGGTCAAAATGGCAGGTCACCCAGATCTAATTCCCAATCCAGAGCTTTTTAGGCATGTTTCATGTGTAAAACTTTTGTCCATACTACGCACAGCAACTAGGCAGAGAAGATAATGTAATTTGAGAATTTTATTCAATTAAATATTAACTATTAACTGTTTTGTATGCCTACAAGGGTCTTCTCTCTCACCTTTCCCTCTTAATTTCCCCAGCTTCCTTCAAGACTTAGAGCAATTCCATTTTCTGCCAAAGGCCTTTCCTTGTTCCCCACAAGTTCATGATGCTTTTCCCTTTATCAAATGAGATACCATGTGCAAAGAGCTTGGCATTACTTGGCACATAGTAGGCATTTAAATGCTCGCTCTCTCTCTTTTTAGATCACCTGTACATCCTCCATATACATCTTAAGAGCCCATACACAATTATTTCCATGCTGACCTTCCCATTTTAACATACGCTCCTTCGAGGCAGAGGCTACTTCTATCCCTCCTCTACTTGCATTGTCAGTACTTAGCTCAGTCGTTGCCACTTGGTGAGAACTTGATTAATTATTTGTTCATTGACTACTCTTTGCCAGGCACTGTGTCAAGCAATCATATGTGTCCAGTCCTGTACTGAGCAGTAAAAAATCTGAGTGGGTAATACTAGATAAGGGTAGCTAGATGGTGGAGTGCTTAGAGCACTGGGCTTGGAATAGGAAGATAATTTCCTGAGTCCAAACCTGGCCTCATACACTTGTTGGCTATGTGATCCTGGGCAAGTCATTTAACACTGTTTATCTCAGTGTCCTTATGTATATAATGAGCTGGAGAAGGAAATGGCGAACCACTCCAGTACTTTTGCCAAGAAAACCCCAAATGGGGTCACAAAGAGTTGGACATGAAAGAAACATCTGAATAACAATACCAGGTAAAAAGTTTAAAAATAATCATAGATTATACAAAAGGAGCAGAAACAAGCAGCCTTTTGACTTTTAGTAAACTAGTTTTTACTGACTTTTTATTTTGAAATGCTAATTGAATATTAATTATTAAATGGGCTAAACAAAGATATTAATCTTCAAATTTGATATGCTGCTGTTTCTAATTAGCTTTGGCAAAAGCCTTTAGTGGCAAGATGGAGATTTTGAAATCAGAGGCTCATTTTGCCCTGGATTTTCTGTTTCAATGAGCTAATGTTAAATATGTAATAGGATGCATAATAATAATATATACAACACCAATTTTGTTTCTTTTCAAATAGAAGGCTCACAGCCTGATTAGATGATGAAAAATACAACTTTGCAGGATTCATTTACTGTAAATTGACTGAAATTGAGTGGAAGAAAACCCAAACCTATTTGCAGCATAGATGCTATTTCCATGTGTACAATAATTATTTCTTAGCATTGATTTGAGTAGCTATAATTTGCTTTCACATTTAATCAATAGAGAGCAATATTTGGATCAGAAGCTTTCTTGAGTAATATCATAATTACTGAATTACACAAGCCTCTCTTCCTTTCCTTGCCACTACCAGTGATTTTAAAGCTTCAGCTCCTTCCATACTCTTTAATCCCTTTGGAATTCATGTGACATTTTACATGGAAAGAAGTGTAAAATGCCACTTACCGTGCTCCCACCCTATAAATTATTCATCTCTGCAGTTTATCAGATGACTTTGGCTTGTAGATAAGAAGTAGCCTCTCATTTATTGTCCATATCGCATAAGCCTAAACAATCAAAAATGGTATGCAACCAGCTAAGGGAGCAGGCAGGTAATCTAAGCATGCACATTTTGGGAGAGGGACATGCCCCCTTGAGGACAGACTCACTAATTTCACTGGCGGTGAAATTGTGGAATTGAGCTATTAAATCCCACTGCCTGCAAAGGTGAAAGATATAGAGCTCTGGGAGAGAATTGAGAGTAGAATATAAATTTTTACTTACTTTGCTTACTGTCATATTGAACAGAAAATGAAACCCTTAAGATCTTTGACCAAAAGGCATATTAAGAATTTTGCATTAACCAATAGCATAGGCTTGTAAATATGGACATTTCTAAATAACTAATAAGGGCAGTCAGGTTGGTACAGAGGATGTAGCACCAGGCTTGACATCAGACAGACATCTTCTAGAGTTCAGTCTGGTCTCAGACACTAACTAGCTGTGTGACTCTGAGCAAGTCACTTAACCCTGTTTGCCTCAGTTTTCTCATCTGTAAAACGAGCTGGAGAAGGAAATGACAAACCATCCCAGTACTTTTGTCAAGAAAATCCCAAATGGGGTCATAAAAAGTTGGATATCTTTTGCCTTGATTATAGATCTTCTTATCCTAAATAACATCACATACAAATTTAGAAACCTGTGCATTCTGCTCCCTTCAGACAACAGGCAGACTCATCCCCTATCATCCTGACTTTCTCTGTCCCTCTTCCCCCCACCAAGTTCTAATTCTGCAAAAGATATCCTCCTGCCCTGGAAACCTAGGTCATTCCAGGCTTTTAGCCTTACTTGCAGTCCTTTGGTGTCAGACATCTGAGTGGTCACATATAACAGGACAATTTAATATGGGAGATAGTCAGTTAATTTCAGAGGAAGCATTAGGGAGCTCATTCAGGTCCATCTTACTGGTCAACTACTCTTGAAGTCACAGACAGGAAAGTAGCAATCAAGTTATTTACAATGCTTCTTAAACTGTGAATGGAGACTCCATGTGGATCTTGAAAAATTTGACAATTCTAAAAGGTTTCTAGACATGCAAGACCAAAAATTAATTCAAAAAAAATGGGTAATGAAGCTGAGGTATTTCTGGCAAAGTTTGCCTGTGTTGTATCACCAATTTCACTGTAGCCTTCATTATGAACACAAGGCATGTGCACTTTGCACTTCAAATGCCCTCAGGCCATGCAACACCAACATACAATGCCAAAATGTGAAAAGGGGTCACCAGTGGAAAAGTTTAAGAAGCCTTGCAGAACTTCAGACAGGATCAGGGGGCATTCCTAAGAAGACACATGTCCAGAAATCCAGGGTGGGGGGATTTCTTCTTTTCTTTTCTGGTCTAGTCTAGTAACCTCTATCCTAGTAAGAAATAGATATTAGAATCACTCTGATTTCTCCTATTACATACATAGCCCTTAATTCAATTTAGTTTAAAATATCTGTTACGTACCTATTATGTGCAAAGTCCTGCTGTCAGTCTCTCTTGCCATTTTGTGTCGCTTTTTCTAACCACATCTACTGAAATCCAGCATACTATATGTTGGTGTACATGCATAATTAAAATTTCCTGTAGTGTGAGAGAATTCTAAGAGTCCAAACCATATATAGATTTCTGTTCCTTGACTTGACTCATTGAAATAATGCCTCTAGAGATATGACTAATATTAATGATGGTACTGATAAAAATATAATACTTATAATAGCTAACATTTATATAGCAGCTTAAGATTTAGAAAATATTTTGAATATATTATCTAATTTGATCTTCACAATGACTCTGTGAAGTAGGTGCTGTGATTATCCATGTTTGACAGAAACAGACAGAGCCTGAGGGAGATTAAGAGACTTGCCCAGGGCCACAAATCTCCAGTGTTTCTATAGTTGTGCTTCTCTACTATAGAGTGCAAGGACAAGGATCTCCAGAAATGCTGATGGAGGAAATAGATTAATGAGACACCACAGAGCAGGGAAAATTGGATGTGGGTATACAGTTCCCAAGGCTGCCTATTTCTCCATCCTTTGCTCTCAGAAAGGGACTTCTGGGTCTCCCATTTTATTTGGGCAGTGCAAAAAGAAAGAACATGTTATAGGAGGGGAACTCTGCTCTTGATGCAGTAAAATAGTACTGTACTTTGATCATTGAGCTTTTTGATTTACTGGCAGCATGGCCCAAATTTGTGGTAATCAGGAGCAGCATGTTTGAGACCTGAGATCCATGCCTGGAGAGTAGATATAAGCTGTTGGCTGAGCTTGTGGGAAGCAGTTGCCAGTGACAGAAAATTTAATATAAGGACAGAAATTGTTAATGCCAAATGTAATATTACTTGCCATTCCCTTAAATGAACCTAGTAATGTTAAAATTTCGGTAATGTCCTTGAATTCCTACTCTTATGTACTGTGGCTTAGGTTGAGCTGAACCACACCCTAAATCCTCCCACCCAGAGATTTTACCTGGTGCAGAAACCTACCTTGAGCTGGACCTCAGCTCCTGATGTCTTTGCTGGCTTTCATTGGGATTCATGGCATGAAGGGCAAAACAGCCAGAATTAAGTGGTTTTCCTTTCCCAGACTGCCAAGAACCACTGGGGTCTCATGACCTGGCCTTGCTACCTCACCTATCTCCTCCCCCTCTCCTACTAAAACTATAAAAACTTTTTCATGGGTCTCTTTGGTTGGGAAATCTACTGGACATCCCCTAGGGTGGCAGGTTTACTACCCTTTTGTCTCAATTAAAGATGATCTGTTCCTCAACTCATAGCTTTGATTTATTTCAGGATTTGACAGGGAGAATTCTAGAATGCCAGGGATTGCCAGCTATCACAGAGCACAAAGTGGTAAGTAAGAAATGGGAAATGGATATCCGCCCCCTGAGTCTCTCTGAGATAATACAGGTCTGGCATCCAGGATACACACACACATATATACACATTTCTTTTCCTTTATCCTCTCTTCTACAATCTGATAGTGTTAGGAGGATTTGCCAGGTATGGGTCTGGTGGGGTAGAAAGCACCTCTCCCTCAATACATGTACAAAAAAAAATTGGCTATAGAAAGAACTCTGCCTTATAAATATTTTCAAGATTGTGGTAGGAAATTTGCCAGATGTGAGTTGAGGGTAAGAATTTTTTTCTATAATTTTCTAATAATTTATAGCTGCATTTCATCTTCATACCCCAAAGTCAAAGAACCAACATTGCATTGTGAATAAACAGTTTGAGGGTCAGGGTTAAAATTCTCACCTCAGCTGCACACCACCTATGTGACCCTGGGCAAGTCACTCACCCTTTTAGTGTTCCAAGAAAAAAAAACACACCTTTTCCAAATTAAAGGTTGCAGAGCAAGCTCCAATTTGCTTTTACTGTAGGAGTTTTCTCAGTAGAAGCACCTTATGACACTGAAATTTCAGGTCTATTTTTTTTAAGACATCAACACCTAGGTCAGCATTTAATTCAAGTCTAGCACTCTCCTCACCACAAAGATCCATGTGGAACTTGGAGCAGTGGAAAGGAGAAAACTCTTAAGTATTTAAAATTTAAAGTATGAGAGTACTTAGAGTATGTGTGTACAATAGAGAGGCAGCCTTCTCAGATGAACTAGAGGACACTCTGAAAGAGCCATTTTACTAGTGGCTTGAGTATAGCATCATCTTGTGGACAAAGCACATATTAAACTCCCTTGGTGGGTGATTAACTAATTGAGTTAACAACCTGTTTTCTGGAGGCTCATGGAAAGTTGGACACAAGCAGTTGTGGGTACTTTAGTCACCAATCCAATTGTTCACACATCTTGTACCACTATGTGAGAAACACGCTTGTGGGGATCACAGGACTTCCAAGGTAGGGTCAGAGAGTTAGCCCAGATGAGCTTCTGCTGTCCACGGCTTCCCTGGGGACCCTTAGGAAGATCCTGTGATGTACCCCTTAATACAGCAAACCCCTTCTCACTGAAAGAACTCCAAGACAGTAGGCAGAGGAAGGCATTTATTACACTTTTTGTGAGAGGGCAGATGTGGCATTCAGTAGGAACACCCATACCCATACAGAGGCAGGAGTGAGGGTATCCAGTTCTACAATTCCTGTCAGAGTTAGGGTTGTTACCCTACATTCCCTGATGTAAATTATACTGATTGTGTAGGTGTGGTAGTGGTAGTGAAGACACTTGTAACTCAGGCATGACCCCTCAGGCTTAAACCTGTTTTTCCAGCTTAACCTTTCTTGTCCACCTGGAGCCAGGATGGCATCGTCTTAGCAAAATAAGATAAGTGAGCTTCCCCACAGCTACTGATCATCTCGCAATAACTTTTGTGGGGGCAAAACAAGGTACCATAATATGCCTTCTTACACACTATCACATACCCAATAATGTTTGTTATTGATCACATTAAAATAACACATAAACTTTTGTTAAGTACCTGATATTTTTTTTTTTTTTGCCTTTTGGAGGGCAATTGGGGTTAAGTAACTTGCCCAAGGTTACATGGCTAGTTTTTTTTTTTGTAGGGTCCTCCTGACTCCGGGGCTGGTGCTTTACTCACTGTGCCACCTAGCCCCCCCCCTTTTTTTTAGTGCCTGATATTTTCAAGGCACTGAGCTAGGTACTGGAGATATAAAACTAAAGTAACTCATTTCCCTCAAGAAGCTTATATTTTAATGAAGCTGCTATGGGATATAAAATGTGTATGGATAACATATAAAATGAAATAGGGAGTAGTAAGAAAAATGCAATGATTCAGACAAATCTAGGAATATAATGGATGGCAGAGTCCCCAATTTCTGTCCTTTGGATTCCTGTGACTTGTAGAAATGCAGAAGAGAATAAATAAGGGCGAAGAAGCTGCTTTCAGGTGTGACCCTGTCACTCATCTTGTTCCCTGCTCACTCTTATAGAATGTCGTTTGAAACTTCTAGCAGCTTGCTGCATTGCCCAGTTTACAAAACTTTATGAAAAAAAAATAAAATTAGACACAGAAGGAATACCTTCCAAGTAAAAGAATATTCAGTGGCACTACATTGTCTTCATAGGTTGAACCTGGCTATCTTTCTTGCATTTTGACTTAATACTCTTTGCTCTTCATTATGAAGGTCAGTTAAGAAAACTACTCAGGTCAAGTTTGCAAGTATTAATTTAGCACCTACTATGTGTCAGGCACTCTCCTAAGTTCTGGATATGAAAAGAAAGGTAAACAATGAACTAGGAGAAAGAGGGAGGGAGAGAGAGAGAGAGAGAGAGAGAGAGAGAGAGAGAGAGAGAGAGAGAGAGAGAGAGAGAGAGAGATTAGATAAATGACTAAATGAGTGAATCAACAAATAAATGAAGAAATGGAAGGGAGGGAGGGAGGGAGGATGTTCTTGTTCTCAGGGAAGTCACAGTCTAATAAAGGAAAAGTAGGCACAAAATTGTACAAACAGGATATATACAAGATAAATTAGAGATAATCTTAGAGGAAAGACACTAACCAGCATTAAGCAGACCAGGAAAGGCTTCTTGTAGAAGATAGGATTTATCTGGGCCCTGAAAGAAGTCAGGGAAGTCAATAGACAGATAAAGGAGCAAAAGAATCTCAGGCATAGGGAAGAACCATTAAAAATGCCTGGAGTCAGGAAATGGGGTATCTTATGTGAAGAACAGCAGTAGGGTGTGCTAACTCTGTTTTTACAAAATGGCTACATGCAATTTTAGTGGTGGAAAGTAGCTAGTGCCCTCATCATAGAAAGAGCTTTTACCATTTCTAGTTCCATAAATCAATTTTCTTGACTTCCTCTTCATGGTAACAGTGAGACTTTAGGAATGACATTTTTCAGGGGAACATTGGCAAACTTGAACATGTCCATTGAACATGTCCAATAAGTTGGTGAAGGCCCTAGAAATAATAGCCTAAGAGAAACTCTATGTGTGTGTATGTGTGTATATGTATTTATAGTTTCTCATATATGCATATATTATATATGTATATTATGTATAGTTTCTTATATACATGTGTATATATGTATATCCTAATGTAGAAATTATCAAGGAATATGATAGATACTTGTCTGAAAGTCCGACAGTGCTAGGATTAGTAGACAGAAGATACAGGGTTGGGGGAGGGGAATGACTTTTGTCATTGTCATGGTTTTTCAGCTGAAAAGATGGAGGGAGATCCTAATAATTAGAGTTGCCCAAAAAAGGAATGGTATGACTCAAGGTAGTGAGTCTCCTTTCACTTCTGGTCCTTAAGTAAAGGATATAGTATTTGTGTATACTTGTAAAGGTTAAGAGGCAGTATGTCATAAAGGATAGAATGTTGAATTTGGAGTAAAGAAAATTTGGGTTAAAATCTCAACTTTAGTATTTACTATGTGACTATGAGCAAATCACAATCTCTCAAAGGCTCGTTTTCCTTATTGGTAAAAGGATATTAATATCTAATACTAGAAACTACAAGTAGGTCAGAGTATGTGGAAAGGAGCAAAGTACGAGAGGACTGGGAAAAAAAGGGGGTCAGATTATAAAGAGCTTTAAATTCCAAAATAGGAATTTAAATTTAGTCCTGGAGGTGAGAGAAAAATCGCTGAAGCTGATAGAGCTGAGGAGCAACATGCTATGACCTACATTTTAGCAAAAATCAGTTTGTAAACAGTAAATAACTCTCAGGGAGCCAAAAGATACCATTCAGTGAATGTCATGCTCGACCTTAGATATTCCATCAGATTCCATTCTTCAATAAAATATAAGCATACCCATCAACTAGTTTATTTCCTTTTACTTATTACTGATGCTGGTTTGAATCTAAGATAGTGAAATCCCTTCCTGGGTGGTCCACAATTCTGCAATTTTAAGGGCCATGTTATTTATCCCATCTTAACAACACAAACATTTTCATGATTTGTGCTGTTTAAAACCTGACATCATTTCAAGTAGTTGTCAATTTCAATAGTAGTCAATTTCAAGCTGAAATTTGTTGAAACTCTCTCAATGGCATGTTTAACACTGAAAATTCCAGGAGTTAAACAGAGGCAGATTTATCAATAACATAAATATACAGATATTTAAATTTCACAATGAGCTGCCAGTTCTATTGGCAGCAATGACTAGGGAGAGAGTATTACTAATGATAGCTCAGTCCCCCCATGTCCCCAGCCCCCACCTCTTGCTTTGTACAAATAGAGCTTAAGAGCCTGTACACTGCTGTTACAGCCTTTTTAATATACCCACAGAGATGAAGCATTGTGTCTGGTGACTCAATAGGCATCTTGTTGTATTCTCTTTAATCTTCCTCTGGCATGACCTGTTCCTTGTACAGTTTAATCCTCACATTAATATTTTAATATGGTCTTGATTGTAGTGGGAGTGAGCAGGAAGATTCGCTTGAGTCTAGCTGAGATGATTGCTTGTGTGATTTCAATTTTGTATATTAGCATTCTAGTGCTGGATATGAATGTATTAGTGAAATATGCCTACCTCTGAATGAAATAGTGCCCTGCCATAATATAGTATAATGGCTATACTCTGTGTTCATTAGAAAAGAATTAATTGGTTCAGGAAAAAAATAAATAGACCCATAAATTTATTCCTGGTAAGGACATCCACACCTATTTTAAACTTTCTGATCTTTCAACTTCAATACACACACATACACACACATGCAAGTGCATGCATACAAGTACCCATGCCTGCATGTGTGTGCACATAGAATTATTGTGTGACTATTTTTGTGTTTCCAGTTTTCCCATATAAAATATCATAGAGCTGAACTAGACCTCTATGATTCTATTAAATGAATATTCCTTCATTCAACATTCAATAGCAACTTATTAAGCATCTAATGCTGAAAAAGGTAATAATACATAACATTTACATAAACACTTTAAGGCTTACAAGACGCTTTCATTGCAATAACCTAGTGAGGCAGGTAATAATAATAACTGATTTTAATATAGTACTTTAAGTTTTGCAAAATACATTTTATATGATCTTCCCAACTATCTAGTAAAGTAAGCTCTACAAATATTGCTCTCCCCATTTTAGAATTGATAAAGCTGAGGCTCAGAAAAATTAAATACCTTGCCCATAGACACACAACCAGCAAGTATCCATGGCAAGATTTGAACCCAGGTCAATCCTGACACCAAGACCATTATGCTTTTCATTATACCATTATACCATATACCATACAATTTCATTATACCATATACCTTCCTAAGTTCTCAAAGGATTATATCTATTGGATGTCGTTCTTGTTGTTGAACCCTTTCAGTCATATCCAACTCTCTGTGACCCCATTTGGGGTTTTCTTGCCAAAGATATTGAATTTTCATTTCATTCTCCAAGTCATTTTGCAGATGAAGAAATTGAAGCAAACAGGATTAAGTGATTTGCCCAGGGTCACACAGCTAGTAAATAACTTGAGGCCAGATTTGAACTTGGGGAGATGAGTCTTCCTGTCTCCAGGCTTAGCGCAGTATCCTCTGAGCCATCTGGCTACCCCATATCTTTTCATCCTATTCTATGACATTAATTCAGTCCAACTTCCTCTTTTGGAAGGCTGGACTTCAAGTCAGAAGAAGTAGTCACCTAGTTTTATTACCTCGTTTAATCATCTGTAAAATAGGGACACTAATGCTTTTGGTACTGTGTGGACTTCAGTAGCTGCCCCAACCTGCTAAACAAAGAGGCTGTAAGGTGAGGCTCAAATTCCTTAAGTCACCTGTTACATAAGGTCTGCAGTAACATCAACTAACAGCCAATTCACCAGGAGTCTCCCTGGACCCTCCCCATTCTCTATGGCCTCTCCCCATTCACCATCAATCAGCCCCACTTCCCAGACCCAAGCTCCTAATACTCTTTCCCATCCCCACCCACTTTTTTCCTGTAAAAACCCACAAATTTTATTACTTTGAGCGCACACGATTTTCCTTGGGAAAGATGTGCTCTTATTTCATCTCCTCTCAATAAAGCTGCTTTACTTTCTCCTTAATTACTGTCTTGCTCTACTTCTTATACTCTCTACTTTGATAGCCTGAACTTCCTCAAATGTCACTAAGACAACTACCTTATTCAGAGGATTGTTGTGAAGAAAATCCTGAGCAAACTTTAAAGTCCCGTAGAAATACTCAGTATTATTACTACTACAATGAGGCTACTGCTACTACCACTCACGAGGAAAACAAGGCTGAGAGCGTGCTCAGAGTCATTCAACTAGTTTCAGCAAAACCAGGACTAGAACTTTTAACTTCAAATTCTAATTTTTTTCTAGACTACCCAGGGAAAAATGAGGCTGTACCCCTTCTACAGTCAATTAAAGGTACAAAGTCCATGTAAAAATTGAACCTTTTCAGCTTTTAGTATGCGTATTTGCTTTTCTTTGACCACTACTGATTCTACAACAATCAAAAGACCTATCAAATATTACTCAGTAGCCTCATGCAGAATTGGTCCATGTTTCAAATTTGCAATTAGGCACAGCCCTTTTAATTGTCTACAATGAGAATTAATGAAGAAAAATAGCTAATACAGGCAATTCCACACTATTTATCCTACTGAGAATTCCTTTCCAAATTAGAATGCCAGAAGGAAATCTGATAGTTCTATTAATAAGAAAATTTATTTAGGCCTATTAATTCCTACCTTGGGGCAGTGTCTAGTCCAGAGGTAGGGAACCTGTGGCCTCAAACTCTTGAGTATGGTCCTGAGACCTTGGGTACAGTCTTTTGACAGAGTCCAAGTTTTGCAGAACAAATCCTTTTATTAAGGGGATTTGTTCTATGAAGTTTGAATTCAGTCATAGGGCCACACTTGAGGACCTAGAGGGCCATATGTGGCTTCAAGGCTGCAGGTTTCCCACCCTTGGTAATCCTTTATAAGGAAAAGGAAGAAACATAATACGGCACTAACCCCAGGTAACTTGCAGTTGAGAAAACAATACTACTATACACATATACATATGCATATGTAA
Source organism: Petaurus breviceps papuanus (assembly GCF_028583685.1). NCBI lineage: Eukaryota > Metazoa > Chordata > Mammalia > Diprotodontia > Petauridae > Petaurus > Petaurus breviceps. The sequence continues at coordinate 17,386,515 of NW_027186304.1, forward strand.
GGCATACATTCAAACATACATAAAATATGTCATACTATATATATAAAATATCATACAAAATTCGATAGTGAAAGGATAAAAATACTCCAAGGCAATAGTATAACTGAGCTCAAGATGCAGAATATGGTGAGTGCTGAATGAGTGATATAGACAACACTGGCTATGAGATAGGAGAAGAGAAAAATCACTGTGAAATGCGTGATCACAGATGGCTTCATGTTGGAGCATGAATTGAGCTGTCCCATTCTCTCCTCAGACTGTCAGTCTCTACTTCCCCAAGCTATTTTGCCTGGTATTCCCAAAGCTTTGAGGAAAATCCCTGAAATGTCACTGATTAGAGGATTTCTTAGGCAGATTCTTAGATTTTGAACTACAAAGAACACTTTAAAATCCCATAATATGGACAATGTGAATAGATTCAATATGAACAAAAGGTACATTTGCATCTGAAACATGAAAAAGTGTTAGGCAAAACCCAATATTACTTTTTACTATACCTAGCAACTAATTGAACTAAATATAAAACAAAAATTAAAGTTGAATCACTGTTATTTGAGTGGCATTTGTGAAATCGTTGCCCCTGGGGGAGGCTTTAGAAAAGATCAAAATGATTGGGCCTATCAAGTTTAGAGAGTCCCCCAAGATTAGCTAAATCAGTTTAGCTCCATTACTCTCAGATTCATGCAGGAGATAAGACATCATTCAGAAGGCTCAATTTGAGCTATTTAAAGCAGCCCCTCCAATTTAGTTGTTTAACATAATGCATTAGGCTATTGATTTTATCCTCACTCCCTAAAATAAATAGCACTTTCTCCCTAGGGAGACCAGTGTTAAGGACTTTATATTAATTCAAGTCTATTTCCTCATCCTTCCTGGCTGAGCAGTCATTCCCATCCCCACCCCTCCTTGCACTGATGTTGTGACATTCCCAAAGCCTGTAGTGTGTGTATACCGCTGAATCATTACCTCTGGTTGGTGACCTTGTCTCTCCTATGTTGCCTCTCATCATTCAATTACAAACTTTGGATTTACTAAATATAACGTTTAGGTTTTTTGCCCCCAAAGGAGATAGTGGGTGATTTACAATATATCACTAATGTAGGCCAGCCAGCTTCCAGGTTTCCTGTGTCTAAATTACCTCTCTGAGCACTCCCCCAGGCTGTGGCTCTAGATACCTGGCAAGCTTAGATATGGATAGTTTTGTATTTCTTCTGTGTTTCCAAATGATTGTCCCTTTTTTATTTCCCTCTAGATTTCATTTGACTTTCTGAAGATTTACTCATTAATCCTAAACACAGACAAGGATGATAGATAGCTGGGCAAGTGTTAAGCCTCCTGACATGCAGAGAAATAGCCAAAGTAAGTGAAGGAAAAAATAACATTCAATGTCTCAGTATTACTACTCTACAGACTAATCCCACAAACCATGCATTCTTTAGTAATGGAACTACCAGGAAAAACCTGAAAAGTAGCTTATGTTACTGCTTTGTAGGGTATAGCCTCCAATGTGCCAACTCGGTAATACTCAACACTGGAATTGTGTGACAGTAGAAGCAGAATGTGGCCTTCTATATCAATAAATTTGAAGATATAGGGGCACAGTGAATAGAGCATCAGCCCTGGAGTCAGGAGGACCTGAGTTCAAATGCGGCCTCAGATACTTAACACAAAAACTAGCCGTGTGACCTTGGGCAAGTCACTTAACCCCAACTGCCCTCCAAAAAAAGAAAAAAAAAATGAAAGATAAAGGAATATTTGTATAGGTTACATTTTCATGAAAAAGTCATGCATTTATGGATGCCACAGACTTCTAAGAAGTTCTAACTTCAGAGTCAGAAGGGACTTTGGACATCAACTAAAAAATTGTCTAGCTAAAAAAGAACCCTATCCTCCCATGTTGCCATCAATATCCCTATCATTCAGATTACACTTGCACAGTTATGTAGTTCCTTATTTCCTGAACCAATCTGATCTACTTTTGGAGAACTAATTGTTAGGAAGGTTTTTCCCCCTCATATTCAACATGTGTCTGGATTTGTGATCTCAAAAATGTAAATATTATCTCCAATAGTACAGATCATAATCTATTCACATTTCTTTTTCCTGTATCACCCTTCTCCATGTTCTTTCATTAAACTCCTTACAGAGAGATCACCCAGAGTCCTGGGAAACTTCTAGATTTGGGGAAGCTGCAGGAATAATAATGGAGCCAGTAAGCTGTCTATGAATTATCCTTTTCCCCTCACTACATGACCAATCTCCTCCTTCTTGGGTCATACATCTCATGACGTTCTGTACACTGCTTCTTCATTCTATTTTGTATCCTTCTCACAATAGTCATGTGTCTGCTTGTTCACTTTGGGGGGGGGGGTGATGCCCTAACCCTTTTTGATCCCAACCCCTTTGTTTGTTATGTTTATCTGCCTTAGCATTCAGCTAAATTAAAACCAGTAAGTGTAGCATGATCTGAGCTTTAGCATTCATGACACTAAATCTTACAAGAGCATATCACTCTTTGTCTTCACCTTTTGTTATCTTCCTTTGTTTCCATCATAGAGAGATAGTTAAATAGATAGATACATACATACACCCACATAGATATACTGACTGTAAGAAAGTTTTGTTATCTATCATTTGGTGTCCTTCAGTCTACTAAAGGGCATTGGATCTGATTTATTACAAAACTTCATGCCTTACTAATAAATCAATTTGCTTGGATATTATTTCTTCAGTTTCTATCAATTTCACTCACAACAATTGAAAAGTCAATCAGGAGATCAAGGGAGGGATCCCAGTCACCAAGACAGCATCTTAGAATAACTCCCTAGAGTACTTCAGTAGATTTTTCACTGAGTGACTTCTCCATGGTAGACTGCCCAGAAGTTGGACTCCCCCCTTAGCCTTAATCTCAAATTTTCTAATATTTTTAGATAAGCACCTTAAGGAAATTATAGGACCAATAATAGCATACCAAAGGGAACTCCTCTAGGAAATTTTCTCATATTTTGAGACTAGGGAAGTTCCTGGTTCATCTGGAAATAACAAAACAAAAAAAAAGTTCTCTATTAAATTGTGTGAAATTTGGTTTAGAATTGTAAGGGATTTAGCTGAAAAATTTTTCTTGCCTGAATTCAGCACTTTTGATTCTTGTATATAAAGAAATTGAGAGTGGTCATTGAACCAAATGCTGTGATGCCCTGTCTAAAGGGTCATGCAATTCACTTCTTAAAGGACCCATTTTAATTTATCCTGTTCTGTCTTCTCCCTCTTCAACTTCTCTCCCTATACCTTCTTCTCCCCCATCTTACTCTTCTACTCTAGTAGAAGATTGAATTTCTTTTGAATTTGAAGGATTAGCCATGGGTCTTTCCTCTCCAAGAAAGATCTTTATATTATGTAACGCAGCCAAGACATTTGATACCTTTAAGACTCTATCAAGGGGTGGCCAGGTAGCACAGCAAGTAAGAGCACCAGCTCCAATGTCGGGATGACCTGGGGATCAAATCCCAGGCTCAGACACTTAGCACCCACCCAGAAACACCTGGCCGTGTAACCTTGAGCAAGTTACTTAACCTCGATTGCTTAAAAAAAAAAAGACCCTATCAACCTTTTAGTCCCTCTGATCCCTCCATATGAAGGAGATATAATCCTAAATTTGATGAAGATTCTATGACTGTTATAATCCCAATTTCAGGTCATATTTAGAGGTTATAATCCTACCTGGGGAAATGTGGTTGACTTGATGGGAATCTTGCTTTCCCCTAGGGAAAAAAGTGTCTTCATAGAGGCTGGAAATAGGCATAGCCCGGGCAGCTCAACTTCTGCTGACCCATGGAGTCTTTCCAGTTGGACTTTACTAGACTTATATTGGAACCCTAACAACCCAGACAATTACCTTGGGCTATTACAAGCTATGGAATCTTTAATTAGGGGATTGGGGGTGTTCACCATCTGCTCTGAAAATTGGAGCAAATTTTGAGAAACCTTTAAAGAGGAAATTGAAACTCCTAACTATTTTTAGGATAGGTTGTATAAAAGTGCTAGGCAGTATACAGGGTTACACCTCCTCAATCCCCAACATGCTAGGATCATTAATTCTGTCTTTGTTAATCCATCCTTGCCAGAGATAAAGTGGTATTTTTATAAGAGCTGACCTGGCTCGTATAAAAAAAGGAATAGGTGAACTTCAAAGCATCTCCCAATATGAATATGAAGGAAGAAACAAAGGCAAAATCTAAACTAAAAACACACGCTCTATTCTTGCTTTTACTCAGGGAGCATCAGGAAACCATGTTTTTATCGTCACAAAAAGAAACATTTCATCAAAGGTTGCAGAAAGAAATAGTGAGGCTTAAAGAATAAGAATAAAAAGAGCTGTGAGAGAATGGAGGATGTACAGCATGAGGATGTGGAGGGTAGGGGGTGAAGAGGGTGAAAGTTCAGGAACTTAAATTCTGAAGAAAGTTTTATTTTGCCCAGCCCAGGTGTCCTTGCCCCAGTCTTTGCCTTCCTTCTCCCTGGTGTATTCTATGTTTCTCTTAAAGTTGGTGATACATTAGATGATTGCTTATTAGATACTGGAGTTTCTAGTTCAGTTTTAACAAGAAAGCCAGTTTTAACTGTATTGCTATTAGGACTTTGAATGTTGTTGCAGTCTCTGGTAAGCTCTCAAATATTCTCAAATTGGTTGTTAGTATGGTAACTGTTGATCCTCCAATAGTGGAACATTGTTTTCTACTTATGCCTAAATCTAAGAATTTGTTAGTCTAAGATCCTTTATTTAAACCAAGAGCCATTATTTCATGTTCCCTGATGGATCCATTACATTATATGTTTCCAATGACTTCGTCTCCTTGTTTCTTATTTGGTTCAAAATGCCCAAGAAAACCCTTGAAGAGCGTCTGGGTATTCCATTTGATATTCCTGACTCTCTATAGACTGCCTCGTTCTCATGTGTAGGGTGTTAAAATCTGCTATTCCTATCACCATTAGAACCAGAAGAGGCTCACTATGATCTGTTCCCCAAAATCCCTTGTCAAGGAAACCTATTGAAGGCATTTCACCTTTTACTGACTCTCTTAGAAACCAGTGTGTTAATTTTCCATGTAAATCCCTTTGTAATACTCCTGTCCTATTTGTTAAAAAAAAACTTAAGCCAAACCCTGATGGTAAACTTGTTTATCATTTTTGTGCAGGATTTATGTGTCCTTAATTCTTATATTATACCTAGACATCTGGTAGTTCCCAACCTAGCCTTCACTGTCTCTTCCATTCCTTGTGACGCTACCCATTTTACAGTGTTCACCTTTCTTTAATAATGGTAGTCATCTAGACACTTAGTACCTGCTTGCCTTCACCTGGAAGAACACAAAATGGACATGGACTAATCTGCCTCAAGGGTATGTAGAAAGTCCTACCCCATTTTCTCAACTCCTACAACAAGAACTAGCTTCCATAACTTTCAGGGGTTTGTCTTTAATCCAATACTTTGATGATCTCATACTGGAAATACCCAATGCTGAGGTTTTTCAGGATGACAGACATCACCCTCTTTTTCTACTCCATCAAAGAGGCCATAAAGTCTCCAAGCCAAAGGTCCTATAGTGCCACAAACAGTTTGTTGGTTTCATTTTATCTGTTTGTACTCTATTTCCCTCAAGTGGCTCTTCAACAATTATCTATGCTACAAAAGACATTTTGTGCTATTTTGAGAATGGACTGACATTGCTGATGGGGATCCCATGCTTTGGTGAGATCACTAAACGCCTCATATCTTTGACCAAAGACTCTTTTCCAAACCCTTTGTAGCTTGAGCAGCAACACCTTTCCATCCTTGTAGATCTCAAAAAGGCCTTGTGTTTGCGCTGGAACTCCCAGATTTCATTAAGTCCTTCACTATCTTTTACTTGAATGAAGCAGGGGATGGCTTCCAATGTCCTGACCCAAATATTTAGCTCTGCTTTTCATCCTGTAGCTTGTTATTCTGCTCAGCTTGATTCTGTAGCTGGCGTTGTTTCACCCTGCCTGTGGGCTGTGGCTGTTACTGATCTTTTGACAAGAAGGCTTGTGATCTGGTCCTGGGTACCTTGACATTGAACTGGCCCCATGAAGTTGAGGCCCTTTACTTCACCATTAAACTCAGGCCTTTTATGAGCAGAGACTCGCCAAATATGAAGTGACCTTGCTGGGTAAAGAGAATGTCATTCTCACGTGATGTACTATCCTCAATCCTGACACATCATTCCCTGATCTGTCAATCTTAGGGGAGCCATGGCATGATCATTCTTCTGTCATGTTCATAGTGGAACGACCCCATGATAATCTTGCCCATACTCCCCTTCAGAACTCAGACTACATATTTCATACTGACATCTTCCATTGCTAGAGATGGTGTCCAACATGCTGGAGCCACAGTTTCAGACCATGACACAATCTAGGCAGTCTCACTACCATTCAATCTCAATGCTCAAATAGATGACCTGGTTGCTTTTACTCAAACCTGCCAGCTTGTTACCAGTAAAAGTGTGACTGTCTTGTCAGGGTCCCATTATGTATTTGGGGTCTGTCATGAAGATGGAATGCCGTGGTTGCAATGAAGATTTCTCACCCCATCTAGTAAGATTATCGCTGATGCTAACTTCATTAAAGATCTTCTATTTGCTCTTCAGTTCCCTAAAACTCTGGCTATTGGCTATTGTTCTGTTCATGCTGGTACTTCCGACCCTGCTTCATGAGGTAATAGTTGAGCTGATACTCCAGCCAAGTCAGCCACATTAGGACATGCCTGTGTTTTGCCTCTCTTCTTCCAATACTGATGATAATTTCCACCTTGTCTGCAGCAGCCTTGAGATTAAAAAATGGAAATTATGATTTAGCACAAAACAGGTCTCTGGGGCCTAGGTGACTGTGGAAGGTAAGCCACCTCTCCCCCAGAAATTCTATCACCAGTATGTGTGTCTGCTCATAAAGGAGGATGTTATGATACTAAAGGAATAGTCGATACAATATAGTGGGCGTGAGTTGTCTCTGGGATTATCACAGGTGCAGCTCATATTTGAGCTGCCTTCCCCATTTATCATGTATTTAACTAACTTGCCTCCTGAACAATTGCTTTTGGTGGATGTCCATTAGTTTACACTCCATTTGAACACTTGCAAATTGATTTTATATGCATGCCCAAAGCTGGACACTATAAAGCTTGTATTACTGTAAACCAGCTTACTCATTGGGTTGAGACATTCCCAGGTCCTAAAACTACAACTAACTTTGTTACTAAAATCCTTCATAAAGAGGTTGTGCCCACATACAGTCCAGCAGTACATATTGAAGCAGATGGGGGTATCATTTCACTGATTCAATACTCTCAAATTTATTCTTGCTTTGGGATTACTCCTAAATTTCATACTCTTTATTACCCCCAGAATTCAGATCAGGCTGAGTATATGAACAGATACTTAAAACTCTTATTGGTAAATTATGCTCTGAAACTCACTCACATTGGGCTGATGTACTTTCCCTTGATTCATTTTATCTGCTAAGAAAATGGTGGGTGTGGGCGTGGGGGTTGAATTACACCTCTCTCCTTTTTAAATGCTGTGTTCCCAATCTCCCATAAAAATGAAATCCTTCTCCCCAATGTAAGGTATCATTGTTCACAGGAGATGCATCTGTTGCTTCTTATATACAGGAGAAAAAATATATTGAAAGCATTTCACAAAGCAGGAATTGCAGTACAGACTGGACCCTTCAATGTTTTGCTACATAACTTCCATCCTGGAAATAACATTTACCTCAGAATTTCTACCAACTCAGCCATTGTGGAAGGTCCATTCCAAGTACTGTTGACCAGCTCAACTTCAATCAAGATTGGAGGAAAAGACTCTCTAATATACTGTGCCCATATAAAAGCTCCTCCTTATCATTTCATGTAATAACAATGTATCTGGGGATGCTTTTGTTTTGTTTTATTTTAATGCTATCAAATGGTATTTCTCCTTTCCTAGTTAAAAACTCTAACAATAATCTTGGAAATGAAAAATTTTCAATTATGGGAAAATGGGTTCTTTTTACCCTGGCATTTGCTTTATGACTCACAATCATACTCATCATGTGTTTGGAACCTCCCATATTTCCTTGTTGTTGTTTAATTCTGATGCTGTTATTGCTTGCTCTTCCCACTTGATTCCACTCTTCCCAGGAGGATTAAAAAGCCTTCATTCTATCAGTAAGCTTCATGATGAAGTAGAACATGCTGTGTATCATCTTAAAGCAAATGGGCTTCATGGATGCTGAGTATGCCAATATATTCATCAAGGTGAACCTGATCCTTGAGTGGCTTTCCCCATTACTCCACATGATTCTCAGTCAGACAAGACAACTCTGAAGGAGATAATTGGACCCTTTTGACTTTTTATATTGGCTTTGTGTCATTTATATTGTCCCAGCAGAGCCATAAATGATACTAAACCAAGGCCAAGCAGTTTGTCCCACCTTTATCATGATTATATAACTGCAAAACTAAATGGAGCTATATTTCTTCAAAAAAAAACTAGGACAATCTCATTACCAATAGATACTCCTCTTCCAGATTTTACTATCTGTATCGTCAGAAACAGAACCACCATTCGTCCATTGAATTGTCACCATTTATTGAATTTTGGAACTGTTCAGAGGAGCACACGATATCTTCCTTTCCCAAATTTACCTTGCCAGAGCTGAAATTTACAATAAAGCAGAGGGAATAGATTTCAGACCTAAATATATTAGTTATTCAACTCTTTCATTTATAATTGTTCCAGTTTCATTAGTTATGACAAAAATTTTGGAATGACCGTCCCCTAAAATTTCATGCAGAGGGTTGTGATTTTTGTTCTGCTTCTTTTTGATTTGTGGGGGAAAAGTTTATACCACATTTCCCCTAGACTGATTTGGGATATGTGGGGGTCAGTTATTTATTTATGTCAATATCCATTGTCAATCATTCTATAAGACTGGTGGAGAAACATTTAGAAATTTAGGAGCATGGTGTCAAAAGCAAGAAAATATGGATGTATATGCACCAGTAACTCTGTAAACAAACATAATCCAGGAATAAAGACCTTCTGATCCTTAATCCCATGCATTGTGGGTCACCATTTTGGATCAGGCAGCTAGAAATCTTTTCCTTGAGATTGAGAAGCTGGCCCAAATTACAAATGAGTCCATCTCCTGCCTCCAAATTGAGGTGAATTTGTTAGCACAAATGATCTTACAAAACCATATGCTCTTAGACCTTCCTACAGCTTCTTCACAAGGAGGGGTCTATACTATAATCAATCAATTTTCTTGTTCCTATATAATCAATCAGAATATTGTAACAAGTCTCCACAAAATATAATAGATTATAGCAGAAATCCAATTTCCTGAAAAGAAAAGATGCAGATATCCCATGATAGGACCCCTCTTGCTGGTTTTCTTGGCTATTCTTTTTGCAACAAGGAGCAGGCATGTTGACTACCATTTGGGTTTTGTGTTAGATGTTATATTACTAGTTATAATAAAGTCTGCTGAAAATTGATTCCTAATAATCTTATGATGGTTCAAAATATTGATCCTGAGTATACAATGAACCTTCATTATGCAGTTGACTTTTTTTAAGTAATCCATGGGGAATGGTTCCCCAAGGATCAACGGGGAATTGAAAGAATCAAATCAATTCCATGTTGTGAACAGCATCTGTTTTGTAACTTAAAGTTCTATATTCCTGTAAAAGATTTGTTCATATGATTCCATGAAAATACTGCAAAATGTTCTGTACAACTTGCAGGTAGTACCCTTCAATTTTGTCAAACTCTAGCCAGTAGGAAAGTAGAAATGCCCTTTTTTTCCCCTCAAGATTATATAACCTGATTTCTTCTGGCCACATTGTTTAAATGCAAAGTGTATGCTTGCCAAAAAGACTATGAGAACTGACACAGGGCAAGCCTTCGTGTGGTGTTCAGAAGAAACCATACAAGGACACTATCAAGGTCTCTCTTAAGGACTTTGGAATTGATTGTGTGACATGGGAGACATTGGCACAGGATAGCTTAGCATGGCGTGCCAAAATCAGAGAAGGTGCTGTCCTCTATGAGCAAACCATAATGGAAACAGCTCAAAGGAAACACAGCATGTGCAACTTTAGAGACTCAGCCCCACAGACCGTCCTATGGTAGAGCATTCGGAGTTCCCATCGGTCTGATCAGCCACAGTCAGACACACTGAACTTGGACTCTACGATGGTAAGGTCCTTTTGGTCCTCTTTGAGAACAAAGATCAACAGCCATCGCCACCACTGGTTTTCTGATGAGATGTTTCCCATTATCTTCTCTTCTTTGATTCTTTTGACTTTGTTTTATTTTTTTCTTGATGCCTCATCACTTGCCCAATTCTCATTTTTAAGGAATTATATTCTCAGTGAGATTTTGTACTTCTCTTTCTATTTGGCCATTTGTATTTTTAAGTCGTTTTTTCTTCAGTGAATTTTTATGCTCTTTTACCAAGATTTTTAATTCTCTTTTCCCAATTTTTCTTCCACCACTCTTATCTCTTTCTTTAACTTTTCCAGGGATTCTTGTTGTGCTTGCATCTAATTAGCAGCTTTCCTTGAGGCTTTGTTTGTATCTGTTTTTACTTTGTTGTATTCTTTTGAGTTTGTCTTGGTCTTCCCTGCCACTGTAGTAGCTTTTAATGATCAAATTATTATTTTTTTGCTCATTTTTCTACTCATTTTTTATTTTGAACTTCATTATAAGTTGTGCTCTGCTCAGCTGGGGGTGGGGAGGTACTGCCCCAATCTTTAGACTTTTTAGTGCTGCTGTTTTCAGAGGTAGTTCTTCGGATCTGCAGGCTTTTGGTGCATCCAGGTTGGTGTGATTTTGGGAGAGATATGGTCACTGCTCTCCTAGTGCTGCACCCTGGTCTTTACACAAGAAAGGCCCCAATATCTTATAGGTACAAGCACTGGTGCGCCTTTTTGCCTTGAACTATGACCAGGGTCCCTATGCCCTTGTGACTGACCCTCAGTGCTCTTCTCTACCCTGGATATTATGACTCCAAACTGTATATAGGCAACAGAGTTGCCAGGCAGTGCCTCTTGTACCCAATGTCAACAAAGGATCCATTGCACTCTCTTTTGGACCAGGTGTCCAACCCCCTTAGCATTTCTATAACATGGTAGAATAGAAAACAAAAAGATAATTGCATGTGCAACTGCCAATCTATTATGTACAACTTGCTATTCTTCTTCCCCTTACCCCAATCCCCTCCTCCCCTCCTCTCATTTGTTACTCATTTCTCTTCAGGATTTGTGTTGCTCTCTCTCTCTCTCTCTCTCTCTCTCTCTCTCTCCCTGTTCCCCCTCCCACTCCGCCTCTCCTCAAAAGTCTGTTTTGCTTCTGAACACTTCTTCTCTTAATCTGCCCTCATTCTTATAAATGCCCCTTAACTTTTCTCTTATCCCCTCCTCTTACTTCTTTGTTAGGTAAAATAGATTTCTATACCCAACTCCATGGCACAGTGGATAGAGTGGCAAGTCTAGAATCAAGAAGACTCGTCTTCATAAGTTCCAACTGGACCTCAGACATTCATTTGCTGTGTGACCTGGGCATGTCACTTAGCAGTTTGCCTCAGTTTCCTCATCTGTAAATGAGCTGTAAGAGAAAATAGTAAATCACTCCAGTGAAGAAAATCCTAAATGAGGTCATGAAGAGTCAGACATGGCTGAATAACAACTGAATATGAACATTAACAAGTCATTTAAAAGGTTACTTAGGTGGAACAATGTATAGAGCATTGGTCCTGGAGTCAGGAGTATCTGAGCACAAATCTGGTCTCAGACACTTACTAGCTCTATGACTTGGGGTAAGTCTCTTAACCTTGTTTGCTTCGGCTTCCTTTTATATAAAATGAGCTGGAGAAGAAAATGGCAAACCACTTCAGTATCTTTGCCAAGAAAACCCCAAATGGGGTCACAAAGAGTTGGGCATGACTAAGAAATGATTGACTCTGTGTGTGTGTGTGTGCATGTGTGCATGAAATTTCTCTTCAAACCAGTTCAGAGGAGGGTGAGGTTCAAGTATTGCCCTGCCCCCTACATCTTTTCCTTCATTGTAAAAGTTATTCCTTTTATACCTCTTTTATGTGAGAAAATTTCCTCCATTCTTCTCCTTCCCACTTCTCCCGTGAATGCCTCTTTCTCACCCTTCATTTGCTTTTTGAGATCATTCTAACATAATTGACTAAGCACCATGCTCTCTGTCCACATAAACGTCTTTAAATTGTCCAAGTAATGTCAAATTTCTTAGAAATTACATGTATTTTCTTTCTATACATGGATGTAAACATTTTAACTTGTTGCTTATTTCTTTTTTATATTTATTCTTTTATACTTCTCTTGAGTCTTGTGTTTATTTAATTTTTATCATTTCTTCAGGAATGCTTGATAATACACTATTTCATTAAATTTATATTTTCCTTCAAAAGTTTATGTTTGGTTTTGAAGATTATTTTAGGCCATAATCTTAGCTTCTTTGCCTTCCATTTTGCCCTATTCTAAGCCGTCTTCTCCTTCATTCTGGTAGCTACTAAATCTTGTGTGATTCTGACAATAGCTCCATAGCATTTGAATGGTTTCTTTCTGGCTGCTTGAAGTATTTTCTATTTTGCCTTATGGTTCTAAGATGTCAGGGCAATTTTCCTTCATATTTTCTTAAAATATAATAATTGCACTTATATTTTCATCATGGCTTTCAGGTAGTCCAATAATTGTTAAGCCATCTCTCCTTGATCTATTTACCAAGTCAATTATTTTTCTCATTAAATATTTCAATGTTCCTCTATTTTTCATTCTTTTTATTTTATTTTATTGTTTGTTGATGGCTTATAGAGTTGATAGATTTCATTTACTAGTTCTAATTTTTAAGGAATTGTTTTACTCTGTGATTTTTTGTATCTCTCCTCCTCCTCTTCCCCCCCGCCGCCCATTTGACCTATTACACTTTTTAAAGGAGTTATTTTCTTCAATAACATTTTGGGCCTCTATTACCATTTGGCCAATTCTGATTTTTAAGTTGTGATTTTCATCAGTTGTTTTTATGACTCTTTCAGCAAGCTGTCAATTTTCTTTGCATAATTTTCTTTCATCATAATCATTTCTTTCCAGATTTTTCCTCTTCTACTCTGATTTTCCAAATCACTCTTTTTACTCCTTGTTTAGCTTTTTCATGAATTCTTTTGAGGCTCGTTTCCAATCTTTCTTTTTTTAATTTGAGGTATTGCTCATACTTGTTCTCATATCATTGTCATCTTCTGAGTTTGTGTTTTGATCTTCCCTGTCACCCAAGTAGGTTTTTTTTTTTTGTTTATTTGTTTGCTTTTTATGGACAGGTTCTTTTTCTACTTCTTTTTCCAGCCTATTTCTTGACTTTCAATTTTATGTTAAAGTTGGGTTATGCTCACTTGAGGGTGGAGGAAATGATCCAAACTTCATTCTTATTGGTGCTGTTGTTTTCCAACCTGTGTCTGGAGGTTTGTAAGTTTCTGGTGTTTCCGAGGTGATGTGATACAGAGAGAGGTATATTTGCTGCTCTTCTGATATGTGTTCTTGTTCTTATTCAAGAAGAGACCCAGATCTCTTTGCAAGTGCAAGCACTATTGTTCCTCATGGCCCATTCTCCTTTGTGACTGCAAGTACTGTTGCTCTACAGGGGCCTTGATCTCTGTGACTGAAAGCACTAGTATGCATCTCTGCCTTGGACTGAGGCCCAGAAGCTGCCATGCTAAATGGAGTTGCCCAACAGTGCCCAGCTCTATGCTCAATGCTAACACAGGGGTCTCTTTCTGACTAGTTGTCCAGTCTTCTATATCTGGGTTGAGAGCTCTTGAAACTACTGCTGCTGTTTTTACCACTACCTCCAATGGTCATAATTGGTGTTGCTGTTGCATGACTCCAGCCCAGAACCTGTCTCAATGTCATAGACCTTTCCTTCTAAACTCCTAAATTGTTTTAGGATGGAAAAAATGTTTTACTCTGACATTTTGTTAATTGTGACATTCCATATTTCAATTTGGGATGTTATTTCAAAGTTGTTCTCTATTCTTCCATCTTGGTTCTGCCAGCCAGCATAATTTCATTTAATGTTATTTTATTTTGCTTTTCTTTTTTAAAATTGTCCTTCATATTAGTATATTTAGTTCCAAATCTACTCTCCCTTTTGTTAGTCTTGCCATTACAGATTCTAGTTTTTCTATTTGCTTTTTTTAAAAAATTATTTTGTGAAGATATAAATTTTGCTCTCATAATTCTCATTTCTCTTTAAACCATTCAGGAACAATATGTTGTGGTTCTTTATTCTCCTCAAATTACATACTCTGTCTTATCAAGCTCAAGAAGATCTTCTTCTTTTGTTTTGTAGTATTTATTGATGGATGCCTGAACTCATTTACTGATGTGGAGGACATAGTTTCTTCTGTTATTATGATTTTTTCCTCTTGATTTATGTGTTTATGTTCAAGATCTTTTAAGTTTTTGTCTTCCTGAAATCTTTGATAACTTCAGTCTTTTTTTTTCATATTTTTCCCACTTATCACTTTCTGACTCCTTCCCCTCTGTTTGTGATTTCCTTGGGGGGTATTGGTGTCTCAGCCTTCTTTCCTGAAAGGCAATTCACAATCCACAAGCCTGGGTTTCTACCCCCAAATGATTTTTATGTGGTCAGAACTGGTCCAAGCTGTATATTGAACTCTTTTCTTTAAACTTAGTGGAGTGTTGCACAATCCCTCTCCACCCCAGCCCCCCCCAACCCCCCCACCCCCTGTTTTTTCTTAGTGTCCAGTCCCACTCACTTTTTGCTTAGTTTTCTTTTTTTTTTTGCATAGCACTAGCACTTCAGAATTTTATATCACTGGGGATACAGGGCTATTGTTCTCAGAAGACTTTTGTTCTTGAGGAGCCACAGCCACCTAACTGTCATGGCCAAGGTACAAATTTCCATATCCCAAAGCCAAAGTCTCCATGGCATTGCAAAAGGAGGGGAGATTGAGTTATAGGGGTTCTGTTTTGTTACAAGCACATGTCATGTCCTTGGGTTTGCTAGTGTAGTCTCTCTACTGATAGTGTAGGAAGTGGGGGATCTTTTTTTTTCATGTTTTATTTTTTATCTTATTTTAGATTCTGTATATCCTAGATCAGACTCATCTAGGACCAGTCACTTCAGTAACAGATAAACTTTCTTTATCTTTGGTTCATAGCTTCTATTTTGGAGAGGTTGTTGGTTTTTGTTTGCTTTGGTTTTCATTTTTTGTTTCATTTTCTTTTGTTTTTGTAACAGATTGCCTCCGTAACACCTAGAATAAATAGAAAAGCTGGAGGGTGAGGAAAGGCACTGTATATCCTTTAGATGGAATCCTAATAAAGCTGCCTCCAGCCCCAATATTCTAACTTCATTATACGCCTGGCCCCACTGAACAGCAGGCCCACTGTAACCACCTAACTATCCTGCCAATATCCTAACTTCTTCATATATGCCTCACTGCTCACTGGAACAACAGGTATGTCCCTGAACTCTTATTTCTCACAGAAACAGCAGGTGTGTCCATATGATGGGAACCCAGCTACTGCCTCTACCTGGTCACTGCCCCCAGACCCATTACCACAGAAACAGTTCTTTTATTCAATCACAATCACATCATCCATCTTGCCCAAGACAGGACCACAATACCTATCTGTCTTCACCAGACAGGGCCACAATAGCTAGCCAGTTGGAGGGCAGAATGACCAGAATGTTTAACCACTGAGCCATAGATGGGACCCCTCCTCCATTACCTAATCCCTTAACAAACTC